>NW_024420501.1:977339-1016480 GCF_014898765.1 Herpailurus yagouaroundi
CCTGCTGTCAGCCATCACGGTGTATACGCAGAAGCTAGAAGAATGGCATTTTACTTTGCAGCCAAAAAAGCTATGTTTAGGGAAATAGGCTAAGGATAACATCTGACATCCTGTTTACTTGCATTCTTTAGCAATTCCTTTTCTGGACCTGGTTCCACTACACAATCCAGCTGCAGTACCCTTAGCAAAGGCTCAGACACAGTCCCATAAGTGGGTCCAAAACACTTGAAAACAGAACTTTGGAGAACAAAAGAGCCCTTGTCCTCTGTCTATACTACAGTCTGGAAAGTGCACGCTTCCCCCAACAAGAAACACTTTGCGTTAAAAATCCTGCTCTGAGAAGAGAAAAAAAAAAACTGGTCTATAACAGATCTTGTTACCCTCAAACATTGTCACCACCCAGTTGAAATAGTCATAGAATTGGGAAACTTACGATAAGGCCAGTGTGAAGAGCATAGTCTTTTTTTTTTTTTTATATATATTAAACATAACTTATCATCACATTGGTTTCCAGACAACACCCAGTGCTCATCCCAACGGGTGCCCTCCTCCATGCCCATCACCCACCTTCCCCTCGCCCCCACCCCCCATCTAGCACAGCCTTAAACTAGCCAATGCACGGTACTCCCCATCAGTCACCACCCCTCCTCACACAGAGGATCTTCCTAAGCTTCCGAATCCTTCTCAGCACAGCTTTAGACATCTACCACCAAATAACCAGCTTAGATGAGCTTCAAAACTTCCTCTTCTTGCCCTGTCCTAACACTTAACCACGCTTGACTATTATTACTTTTTGATACGTCTCCCCCACCAGAACGCAACCTCCCTAGAGCAGAGAGAGGTCTTGTCCGTCTGGTTTGACACCGTTCTCAGCAGCACCAGGGGCACAGTAGATGTTCCGAAATGAATGAATGAATGAATGAATGAATGCGCACGTATGTCTTAAGACAAACATGTTTTTTTTTTCCTGGCCAATGATTTTTACTTTTGAGATATAATTGACACGTAATAAATCGCACATATTTAAGATGTATGTACGATATAATGAATTTTGACATATGTGTATACCTGTGATAGAACCACACACATACACACTCACACAATCCAGATAAAACTTTCCATCACCCCCTTTCAATCCCCTCTTCCCCGCATTCCCTTCCCATCTGCTTTCAGTCCCTGTACATTAGTTTGCATTTTCTGGAATCACATATAAATGGAAGCATACAGTATGGTACTTCCTTTTTTTGTTGTTAAGTATATTTATTTATTTATTTTGTGAGAGAGAGAGAGAGAGAGAGAGAGAGAGAGTGAGGGAGGGGCAGAGAGAGAGGGAGAGAGAGAATCCCAAGCAGGCTCCACGCTGTCAGCACACAGAGCCTGAAGTGGGGCTTGATCCCACAACCACTAGATCATGACCTGGGCTGAAATCGGAAGTTGGACGCTCAACCGGCTGACCCACCCAGGCACCCCTGTGGTACTTCCTTTTACCTGGCTTCTTTCACTCAGCAGTATCATTTTCAGATTCATTCATGTTGTTTTGTCTAATAATAGTTTTAAAAGAAGGATTTGACCTCCAAATGTTTGATCTGATGTAATTATACTTAGAAACAAAATACGTACAGTCAGTCAAAAGTTTTAAGTGACGGGGTGCCTGGGTGGCTCAGTCGGTTAAGTGTCTGACCCTTGGTATCGGCTCGGGTCATGATCTCACGGTCCGTGAGTTCGAGCCCCGCATCGGGCTCTGTGCTGACATCTCAGAGCCCGGAGCCTGCCTCGGATTCTGTGTCTCCCTCTCTCTCTCTCTCTGCCTCTCCCCCACTTGTGCTCTCTCAAAAATGAATAAACGTTAAAAAAAAAATATTTTAATAAAAAAAAGATCTGCAGGAAGTAAGGTCAGTGTTAACATCTGCTGGGTACTAGTTATACTGTTTACTTTTACATGTTTGAAACGTTCATAATTGATGTTTAAATTTGTGGATCTACCTGGGCACTTCAAAAACAGAGTTGGGAGCCGTAGTCCCCAGTACCCTGCTTCAGAAGATCTGTTCTAAGGGACCGGAATCTAAATTACTAAACACCCCACTTGATTCTGACACAGGTACACCACGGTCACACTTGGAGACACAAGTGGGTTTATAACCTTCCACTCTACCCCAATTTCCGCCAACACCTGGGTCACGACCACCCGGTTCCTTGACTTTCCCTACTTGCGATTGATGGCTTACCTCCAGCCCTTCTGTGAAAACGGACCTGGGCCTTTACATCATTTTTACTTTGCCAGCTGGCACGAGAGGAAGTTTTATCGGTAGCGGTAGCCGGTGATCGAGAGACATTGCAGAAGAAGGGGTTTTACTTCCTGTTTCCTGGGTGCTCGCTCCACAGGCTCTTGCCGGGTTTCCAGCTTTCCGAGTGCTCCCCTTCTATGACACAGTGGGGAGCAGGTTCTCCTGGCAGCCAATCTGGGGGGGGGGGGCGGTTTCTAAAGCAAGGTGCCTTTGGTGAGACACCTCCCCCATGAATAGGAAACAAGCACCGTAAAGGGCACATTCTCAGCAAGTTCTAGAGGGCAGATGTCCAGCAAGTTCCATCGACTCAGCCCCATGGCAGCTTCTATAACAAGGCCTGGATTTCAGCTGCATATTTTTTTAGAGTTCCCTTTACTTCTTACTAGCCAATCCCTCATTACTCCAATCCCCTATTACTGTTCACAGTCCTGTTCAGATCTTGCTGTGGTTTCTTCTGTCCTGATTGGACCCAGACTGACACGCCTCTTCATCTTCAATGAACACTCTTCCGTGTTAGCCAACCGCTTGTACTTTGTCATCACAGATTTCTCCCCTTCCTAAATCGTGAATTCAAACATCACCTGTCTCTAAGCACAACCTACCGTCTTTCCAGCTGCTTGTTTGGTTTCTCCCACTACAACTAGCCCCTAACCTTGTAGGGATCTTCAAAGCACTGTTTTCCAAAATGATTATACCATTTCAACAATCAGGGTCTGATTTCCCATTGCTCCACATCACAGCTAAGACTTGATATTTCCGACATTTTTTTATGTTCGTGGCTGTGAAATTTACTTTTCTATGATTACTAATAAGGTGAAAGCATTTTATCGTACGTTGATTGATAATATTTCCTCTTCTGTCAAATACTTGCTCATTGCCATTATCCACTTTTCTACTGGGTTGTCTGTTATTACGGTCTTGTAAAAGTTTGTTATACATAATGGATACTAAACCAATGCTAGTTATGTGTGTTTGTACATAGCTTCTTCTTTTTTAAGTTTATTTATTTATTTTTGAGAGAGAGAGGGAGAGAGAGGGAGAATGAGTGGGGGAGGGGCAGACAGAGAGGGGGACAGAGAATCGGAAGCAGGCTCCGTGCTGACAGCAGAGACCCCGATGTGGGGCTGGAACTCACAAACCGGGAGATCATGACCTGAGCCGAATTGGATGCTTAACTGACTGACCCGCCCAGGCGGCCCATCTTCTTTTTTTGAAGTTTATTTATTTATTTTGAGAGAGAAAGAGAGATAGTGGGGAAGGGGCAGAGAGAGAGAGAGGGAGACAGAATCCCAAGGAGGCCCCGTTCTATCAGCGCAGAGCCTGACATGGGGTTCGAACCCACGAACCGTGAGATCATGACCTGAGCTGAAGTCGGACGCTCAACCGACTGAGCCACCCAGGCGCCCCCGTGTATATCTTCCTGTACTCTTGTCTTTCTTCGTGGTGTAACATGTGGTGTATTTTAGGAAACAGAAGTTCTTGATTTTTAAAAATAAGATACTTTATCTCAGTCTCGGGTGAAATAAATCCAGAATTGGGCAGCCCAAGGCCAGCATGCAGCTTCATAGTCACAAGAGACCCAAGACTCTGCTCTCTCACTACCTCACAGTCCTTAACTTCCCACCTCATCGTTCAAAACGACTGTTTACGTGAACGTGGACTAGGCAATGATTTCTTAGATATCAGACCAAGGCCACAAGCAACAAAAGATAAGTTGGTCTTCATCAAAATTGAAAATGTCGCGCTTCAAAGGACACCATCAAGAAAGTGAAAAGACAACTCCAGAATGAGAGAAAACGTTTGCAGTCATATATCTCATTAGGGACTTGTATGCAGAATATATAAAGAACGCTTATAACTCAATAATAAAAAGACAAATAACTAAAAATAGGCAAATTATCTGAATAAACGTTTCTCCAAAAGAGATACACGAACAGCTAATAAGCTCAAGAAAAGATGCTCAAGGGGCGCCTGGGTGGCTCAGTCGGTTGGGCGACCGACTTCGGCTCAGGTCATGATCTCACGGTCCGTGAGTTCGAGCCCCGCATCAGGCTCTGTGCTGACAGCTCAGAGCCTGGAGCCTGTTTCAGATTCTGTGTCTCCCTCTCTCTCTGACCCTCCCCCGTACATGCTCTGTCCCTCTCTGTCTCAAAAATAAATAAATGTAAAAAAAAAATTAAAAAAAAAAAAAAAGAAAAGATGCTCAAAATCATTAGCATTCAGCGAAATGCAAATCAAAACTGCAGTGAGGGGCACCTGGGTGGCTCAGTCGGTTCAGCATCGGACTCTTGGTTTCGGCTTGGGTCATGATCTCACGGTTCCTGAGTTCCAGCCCCACCTCGGGTGAGCTCAAGCCCCGCTTCAGGCTCCTCGCTGACAGCTTGGTGCCTGGGTAGGATTCTCTCTCACTCCCTCTCTCTCTGTCCCTCGCTCACTCATGACCTCTTTCTCTCAAAAATAAATACATAAATAAATTAATTAATTAATTTTTAAAACCCCCCAATGACATTGAACTTCATACCCATTAGGATAGCCATAATCAAAAAGACAGATCGTGGGGCACCTGGCTGGCTCAGTCAGAAGAGCATGCAACTCTTGATCTCGAGGTCATAAGTTCGAGCCCCACGCTGGGTATAAAGATTACTAAAAAGAAAAATTTGGGGGGCACCTGAGTGGTTCAGTTAAGCTGCGGACTCTTGATTTCAGCTCAGGTCACGATCTCGAGGTTCATGGGATCCAGCCCCGCGTCCGGCTCCACGCTGGCAGTGCACAGAGCCTGCTTCTGATTCTCTCTGTCCCTCTCTCTCTCTGCCCCTCCCCCACTCATGCTCCCTCTCTCTCAATAATAAATGAATAACCGTAAACAATGTTTTATTTAAAAATTTTTTTTTCAACGTTTATTTATTTTTGGGACAGAAAGAGACAGAGCGTGAACGGGGGAGGGGCAGAGAGAGAGGGAGACACAGAATTGGAAACAGGCTCCAGGCTCCGAGCCATCAGCCCAGAGCCTGACGCGGGGCTCGAACTCACGGACCATGAGATCGTGACCTGAGCTGAAGTCGGACGCTTAACCGACTGCGCCACCCAGGCGCCCCAACCGTAAACAATGTTTTAAAAGGAACCCCAAACACGTGAAGTTTAAAAAAAAATTTTTTTTTTAATTAAAAAAAACAAACAAAAAACCTGAAACAATAGGCGTGCCTGAGTGGCTCAGTTGGTTGAGTGTCCAACTCTTGATTTCAGCTCAGGTCATGACCCCGTGGTTCATGAGATCAAGCCCCACGTCGGGCTCCGTGCTGACAGTGTGGAGCCTGCTTGGGGTTCTCTCTCTCCCCCTCTCTCTGCCCCTCCCTTGCTTGTGCTCTCTCTCTTTTTCTTGAAATGAATAAATAAACTCAAAAAACTGAACAATAAAATTTAAAAACCTGAATCGACAGACAATAACTCGTGTTGGTAAGGATGTGGAGAAATTAGAACCCTCATACATTGTCGGTGGGAATGTCAAATAGCTGAGCTGCTGTGGTAAACAGTTTTGCAGTGCCTCACAATGTTGACACAGTCACAATATGACCCAGCAACTCCTCTCTGAGAACACTGTACTAACTGCCAGGAGCCAGACACAAAAGGTCACACATTGTGTGATTCCACTTATACGGAATGGTCAGTAGAGGCAAGCCCGAATGGACAGAAAGTAGGACAGCAGTTGCCTGGGACTGGGGTGGGGGGCGGAGGGGAAATTGGGAGTGACTGCTAAGGGATATGAGGGTTTCTTTGGGGAAGAGGTGAAGAAAATGTTAATGTTGTAAACTTGATTTGGTGATGGTTGCACAACTCTGAATATGCTAGAAGCCATTAAACTGTATGCTTAGAATAAGTGAGTTATATACTCTCTGAATTATGTCTCAATAAAGCTGTTATTTTTTAAAAATTTTTAATGTTTATTTATTCATTTTGAGAGAAAGAGCACGAGCAGGGGAGGGGCAGAGAGAGAGAGAGAGAGAGAGAATCCCAAGCTGTCAGCGTGGAGCCTGATGTGGGGCTCGAACTCACGAACGGTGAGATCATGACCTGAGCCAAAATCAAGAGTGAGATGCTCAACCGACTGAGCCACCCAGGCGGCCCCAAAGCATTATTTTTTATTTTTTTAAGTCTACTTATTTATTTTGAAAGAGAGAGAGAACACACACGAGCGAGCAGGGGAGGGGCAGAGAGAGAGAGGGAGAGAGAGAGAATCCCAAGCAGCCTCTGTGCTCACAGCAACTCAGGACTCAGTCTCACAAACTGTGAGATCATGACCTGAGCCGAAACCAAAAATCGGACGCTTAACCAACTGAGCCGCCCAGGTGCCCCAAAGCTATTATTTTTTTAAAGACAATTGTGAGTTAAAAAAAAAAAAAATAGGCTGCTTGAACTCCAACCATGTCTGCATTTCAGCCACCAGGAAGAAAGAAGGGGAAATTAAAACGATACACACACACACACACACACACACACACACACACACACACCATTTACTAGGAAAAATTTATAACATACTGAAAAATTGAAAGAATAGTATGACGACCTCCTTTGTACCCAGCATCCAAATTTAATAATTAGCAACATTCTGCCATATTTCACTTGCCTCCATAGGTGCAGTGGCTATATTTTTAAAAATAAACTATGTGCAAATACACCGAAGGCATCATATCACTTCAGCACGCCTCTCCTAAAATTAAGGGCATTTTCAATGTAACCAAAGATCTATTATCACAACTAAGAAAATTAACAGTAGTTCACGAATGCCTTCTAATTTTCAGTCCATATTAAGATTTCTCCACGTGTCCCTAAAAATGTCTTTTAGAGATTTTTTTTTCCCCAAAGCAGCATCCAATCAATCTGCCCTTCTTTGGGGTCGTAGTACTGAATTCGTTTTGAGGCAAAACAATCTGAGTGACCCTCGGGGTCTTCATCATTTGTTTCCCTTCTCTTGGGGACCAACGTTCTGCACTGCTTGTTGTCTCAGTATTTGGAAAGAGCTCATTCGTATACTTTGTCCAGTTTACTAGTTGTTTATGCTAGGGGAAAAAGTCCATACCACATAATCTTTTATGGGTAGAAGCAGACATTGCCTTAGTCTACTTTTTTTACAATATGTATTTATTTTTGAGAGAGCGCAAGTCGGGGAGGGACAGGAGGGGAACAGAAGATCCAAAGCCGGGTCTGTGCTGAGCACAGACCCCGACGTGGGGCTCGAACTCACGAACCGCGAGATCGTGATCTGAGCTGAGGACGGATGCTCAACCGACTGAGCCACCCGGTGCCCGAGGTCTACTTTTAATTATTCTTCTACAGCATGCGACAAATGAGACCCAATACGGTTCATTGTTGTCACGAGGGCTCTTTAGATAGAATACTGACCTTTTGGTATATATGTTTTAAATTTCGGCTCACGTCATGATCTCACAGTTCATGGGTTCGAGCCCCACGTCAGGCTCCGTGCTGTCTCTGCACTGGCAGCCCAGAGCCTGCTCGCGATTCTCTCTCTCTCCCTCTCTCTCTGCCCCTCCCCTGCTCGCTGTCTGCCTCAAAAATATATATATATTTAAAAATAAAAAAAAACAATCTCTCCCAACACTCAACAGTTAAAAAGAATCCAACAGAAAATGGGCAAAAGACACACACAGATACTTCATGAAATAGAATACATAGATGATAAATAAACGCATGGAAAGATGATCAGTATCATTGGGCAACGAAAATTAAAACCACAGTCAGAGATCACTGCACACATATCAGAAGAGCTAGAATAAAAAACATTGACAACACCAAATGCTGCCGAGGATGCAGAGAAACTAGACCCTAACTCATACGTTGCCGGCGGGAAGGTAAAAGTGTTATAACCGCTCCAGAAAGTAGTTTGCAGTTTTTCAATGAACTAAACATTGCCATACAACCGAGCAATTGCACCCTCGGGCATTATCTAGGGATATCAGATCTGACTTCTGCACTTTGTATCTGTAGATGCCAGCTTTCTGTTGGTCTGTTAATTCAACGTTTGCCTTTTCTGCATCGACCTTCCAATCAAACCAGTTAACGAAACATTCCTGTGTTAGATTTAGAGCTTGAGTATGTATGTAGACACATACCAGCCACGTCTACTTTGCTATGATCAAGAATTACTAAGAAACACGGCCCCGCTTGTACTGTGCCAATAATCAGATTGCTGGATTTATAAACCCAGATCGTGTCCATACCAAGAGCGCAGAAGGAAAAGGCAGTGTAACAACGCTCGTCTTCTTAGTAAATGTGATTTTTAAAAAAATTTTTTTTAACGTTTGTTTATTTTTTGAGAGAGAGAGAGACAGAGACACAGAATCCGAAGCAGGCTCCAGGCTCTGAGCTGTGAGCACAGAACCTGATGCGGGGCTCGAACCCACAGACCGTGAGATCATGACCTGAGCCGAAGTCAGACGCTTAACCGACTGAGCCACCCAGGCGCCCCAGTAAATGTTATATGGGTGATCAGCAGCATTTGAAAGTGTCCCTTTCAGGGGTGCCTGGCTGGCTCAGTCAGAGGAGCATGCAACTCTTGAGCTCGGGGTCGAGGGTTCAGGCCCCACGCTGGGTGTACAGATTACTTAAAAATAAAACCTTAGGGGCGCCTGGGTGGCTTCGGCGTCTGACTCTTGATTTCGGCTCAGGTCACGATCCCGTGGTTCGAAGCGCGAGCTCCACGTCGGGCTCTGCGCTGACAGTGGGGAGCCTGCTTGGGATTCCCTCTCTGTCTCTGTCCCCCACTCTCTCAAAACAAATAAATAAACTTAAAAATTAAATTAAATTAAAAAAAAAAAAAGAAAAAGACAATGCACAGACCCGCCAAAAAACTAAGTTCAAAGGGAGAGCCCCTGCTTGCTTCCAGGGGCCACTTTAATTTTTAATAAGGCTCTAGGTCATTTTAACCTAGTAGATTGCTGAAGCTTGGCCAAGGAGTTTGATGCATTTGATCTGCATATCCAGAGGACTGAGGCTTACAGGAACCTGCAAACGTCAGCAAACATAATTCCTGGATAACAAGGGAAATAAAATGACGTCCTCTGTCCCACTCAATACGCTGCAGGATCCCCAAAGTGGGAGTTACGTGCATTAAAAGAGCCTTTCCCACTGTCTGCAACATCAGCTTTTCAAGTGGGAAAAAATTCAGGCCACCTAAAGGCCATACATACCATAATGAGACAAAATCTCTTACCTTCTGCAAGCATTAGTTCCATGAAATCCAACTGCCACCAGGCTCCTGGTAAAATCTGGTTAGGGAGATCTTTCTGGGCTTAGCTTGGGAGTGGCCTGGAAAGAATTCTGCTGATAGGGCTGCCTGGGTGGCTCAGTCGGTTAAGTGTCTGACTCTTGGTTTCGATTCAGGTCATGATCTCACAGCTCTTGAGTTTGAGCCCCACGTCGGGCTCTGTGCTGACAGCTCGGAGCCTGGAGCCTGCTTCGGATTCTGTGTCTCCCGCTCTCTGTGCCCCTCCCCTGCTTGCACTCTCTCTCTCTCTCTCTCTCTCAAAATAAATAAACATTAAATTTAACAAAATTATTTTACTTTTTCTTTTTAATATGTATTTATTTTTGAGAGAGACAGAGACAGAATGCGAGTGGGTTAGGGGCAGACAGACAGGGAGACACAGAATCCGAAGCAGGTTCCAGGCCCCGAGCTGTCAGCACAGAGCCCAATGCGGGGCTCGAACTCACGAGCCGTGAGATCATGACCTGAGCCGACGTCGGACGCTCAACCGACCGAGCCACCCAGGCGCCCCTTAACAAAATTATTTTTAAAAGAAGTGTTGTCAGGTAATTCCCATAGCCCAGTCAAATTTAGCTTCTTTCTCAATCCGTTTGCCCCTTTCCCTTGGTGAAGTACATGATTTATTTTGCCCATTTTTTTTTTTTTTTTAGTCAACACAAGTTTCTTACTGTAGGAAGTTATCCACGAGATATTGTTTTCCGTGAGCTATGCTTTCGCTCAACAAAGTAAAATGCTCTATTTTTTTTTTCAGTCGCGCTGTTGCACGACCGACACCAAAGACGGATCTGGTATTAGTAGATTTTATAGGTCGATTCTAAGTCCAGAACTAAAAATGGCAGCTGTAGTGTAACTAACTGGTATTAGCTTGTCGGCCTTGCGCAGGTTTAATTCCAGACCAAACATGAGTTTCCGGGGCCGTATGTTAAGTCATCGCAGCAGAGGAGGCCTTAAGCGGGCCGCTTTTAGCCACAGCACCTTACCCATTGGTAAATACTATTACATCTGCATTTGGAACAAGAACATCATATAAATCAGGTCAGAGTTTTCAAAATTTGGACGCCTCAAAGCTGGGAGAGAGCTGGCAGCTTCAGTTGTCCAGAAGTCTCTTCAGATTCTAGGCACCACACGAGAAGGTCTGGTGGATTATCATGCAATTGTTTCATCCGAGGTTTTACACACTCTGCCAAGCCTGGAATCCACTGTCTACGGTATTGTGCTGGTCTCAAAATTGTCTGAGTTTTTTTCTTTTAGGAGGCTGTTTGAGCTACAAAATGGGTGGCCTCCTAGACTGTCACACTCTGTGGCTTACGGCTGACAACAGATGCCTTAAATATTCCACCTCAGATAAGCAATACTGAGACTTGTCTAGTGAGGCCTTATGCCCTTGTAAAGCAAAGAAGGAGAACCAAGCCAATGCATCAACCAGTTTTCCATTGTTCTTTGGCTTCTAAGGCTGCCAGCAAACCATCTACATTTTGAAAATCGTTGATCCCTCCTAGTGGCACAAATTTCTCTAAGTTTTCCTGTCAATGATGAGAAAAAACAGTAGGGAGTCTCAAAACCCTTGAGGAATTCTTTGTCATAAATCCCAGACTCCCCCATAAGCAAAAGCAAACAAGATTTCGGATCCACCTGCTACTGGAACAGAAAGAGGAAGGAAGGGAAGGAGGAAGGAAAGAAAGAAGGGAGGGAGGGAGGGAGGGAGGGAAGAAGGGAGGGAGTCAGGGAAGAAGGAAGGAAGGGAGGGAGGGAGGGAGGGATGTGAGCCAGGACTGTAGGCCTGACCCACAGGTATCTAATGAGATGACTCATAAAAGATTGTGTCCTAGGGGCAAGATATGAGAACAGCCAACAAGGGTATTGCTTTATACATGTATAAATATATATAAATGTATTTATTTAATAAAAATTAGATAAGCAGATATCTGAGGTGGCTATAGTTGAATGTTTGTGTCCCCCTCAAAATCCGTATGTTGAAACCTAATCCCCAATGTGAGGGTATTTGGAGGGGGGGGGGGCTTATAAAAGAAGCCCAGAGAGCTCCTTCGCCCCTTCTGTCATATGAAGTTAGAGTGAAAAGATGGCTGCCTGTGAACCAGGAAGCAGATTCACAACAGACAATGAAGCTGCCATCACCTTGATCTTGGATTTCCCAGCCTCCAGAACCATGAGAAATAAATGTTTAGTTTATAAGCCACCCGGTCTCTCGTGTTTTGTTCCAGACGCCCAAACAGACTAAAACAGAAGTCAACTGCCCCAATGGGAAGTCACACCCCCATTCCGGAACTAAGCCAGTTTGCAGACCCCAGAACCCATAAAGTAAAGGAGAGGCCAGGTTCCCATGAGGAAGCACGGTACGACATGACAAATACATCGGTAGCGATTTCCCCTGTCCTTCTCCAGAAGCATCTGTGACCGTTTACTCAGATAGCCAGGGAAAGGGGAATATACACAGAACTTTTGAGGTCTCCTGGAACCAGGAAGTGAAGGAGACACTGATACTGAGCCCAAAGTGGGTAGAGAGAGGGTTTACAGTGGTCAGGTAATAGTAAAGTGGATAAGGAGTATTGGCTCAGGTCTCACAGTAGGTCCAGTAGTCATTTACGTGGCTCCCAGATGAATAATGGATGAATATATTAGCAGTTACCAGAATCCTTATATATCAGCTCATTGATCTACAGAGTAAGAGCTATCATAATAGGAAAGGTCCTGTGGAAGCCCCCGAAACCTTTCCCCTCACAAAAAGTCCCCCAATGACCAAGAGAGTAAATAAAAACCAGTATCACATCCCTGGGCACGGGTGGCAGGAATGGCAAAAATTAGTGTCACCCTCAAAACATACAATGATGCAAGAGTCACGGTCCCCATCACATCCCCATTTTATCAGTCTGGCATCTGCCCAATAACAGTCCCAGTAATGGAGCGCCTGGCGGGCTCAGGTGGTTGAGTGTCCAACTCTTGATTTCGGCTCAGGTCATGACCTCAGGGTCGTGAGATCAAGCCCCGTGTAGGGCTCAGTGCTGGGCTGAGTGTGGAGCTTGCTTAGGATTCTCTCTCTCCCTCTTCCTCTCTCTCTCTCTCAAAATAATAATAATAATAATAATAATAATAATAATACTCCCAATTACATTTACTGAGCTGGATGTGGTATCTTTACTAGAGCAGATTAACACAGCCTCTGGCAAGTGGCAGGTGGCTACAGATTTGGGAAAATATACTCTTTCATACCCACCAGGAAGAAAAATCAAAAACAGTTTCCAATTGCATGGAACAGACACCAATATATATTCACAATCTTACCCCAGGGCTATGTAATTTCTCCTGTTCTCTCTCATAATAAAGCACAAAGGTACCTAAGCCATCTGGATATTTCATAGAACACCATAATGATCCCACAGATTGATGTTATCATGTTAATTCGATCTGATGAGTAAAAAAGCAAAAGTACCCTGGATGCTCTAGGACATATGCACTCTAGAGAGTCAGAGATAAACCCCACAAAGATTCAGGCAGGGATAAGCCACATGAGTGAAGTTTTTAGAGATCTAGGGTCTGGAGAAGGCTGAGGCATTTGCTCCAAAGTGATTTTGAACTTTGAATCTCCTACCTCTAAGAAAGAATATAAAAGTGGACCTCTTCGTGTCTGGAAGCAGCACGTTCCAATGCTTGGGAACACTGCACCAGTCCATTCACTGAGCGGCGTAGAAGGCAACTTGTTTGGAACAAGGCGCAGAGCACGAAAGGGCTCTGTAGCAAGTTCAAGCTGTACTAAATGCAAACCTGCCACTTTGGTCATATGATCCAGAAAGTTCCATAATACTTGAGGTATCTGGGGGGTGGGGGTTACGTTTATGTATTTATTTTTTTCAGTAATCTCTACACCCAACGTGGGGCTTGAACTCAAGAGTTGCATGCTCTTCCGACTGAGCCAGCCCGGTGCCCCAAAAGGTATCTGTGGCTTAAAAAAATGCTGACAGGGGCACCTGGGTGGCTGAGTCGGTTAAGCGTCCCACTTCAGCTCAGGTCATGATCTCGCGGTTCGTGAGTTCAAGCCCCGTGTCGGGCTCTGGGCGGACAGCTCGGAGCCTGGAGCCTGCTTCGGATTCTGTGTCTCCCTCTCTCTCTCTGCCCCTCCCCTGCTCATGCTTGGTCTCTCTCTGTCTCAAAAATAAATAAAACATTTAAAACACTTAAAAATAAATAAATAAATAAATAGATAAATACTGGCAAGCCCAAAAAGGAGCAGGGCAATGCAGATCCTCAGGGTTCTGGAGCAAGGCCAGGCCATCCAGAAGCAGAGAACTATGTGTCATTTGAAAAGGAGCTCCTGACATGCCAAGGGCCCTGGTAGAGATCTGAGCACTGACCTTGGGACATCAAGTGACATCATGTTCCCAGAACTGCCCATCACGAGCTGGGTTCTGTGAGATCTACCCAGTTTGGACAGACCCAACAGTAATCCATTGGAAGATAAAGTGATACATGTAGCAGGATGAGGCCCAAGCAGGCCCAGGGGACACAAGCAAGCTGCAGGAACAGGTGGTCCAGACACCTATGTCACCTGCCACTGTTGTGCTGGTACCTCTCCCTCGACTCACACCTATAGATAGGCATATGGACCGTCTGACGTAAAAAGGAAAGAGCTCAAACTTGGCTCATGGTTGGGTAGGCTCAGTTTGGGCACAGGCTGAAGATGTGCATCCCACCCCCCTCCCCATGGCCACACTCGAGGATTTCTATGAAAGACACGAGCAGAGCTTTCGGTGGTATCCTTGGTATGGGGTATACTTGGTCATCCACCTTGTGCGGAAGAAGCGTCCTGGGGTTACAACACGTGTTGGTTCACGGCCACAGGAAATGGTTAGCTGGGTTGGTTGGGGGCTTCAAAGGGAAAGATGGGAAGATTGGGGTCAGGGAGGTCTGAGGAAGAGGCATACGGGTGGACTTAGGGGAATGGGCACAATGTGACGGGTTTTGTCTTTTCACGTTAACACCCACCAGAGAGCAGAAGAAGCACTAAATGGCCAGGGAGACATGATGACCTGGCCGCTTGGTATCGGCCACAGCGGCAGAGATAGAGGCTACGCACGGGCCCAACAGCACCGTCTTCCTCTTACAGGGCTGATCTACACATGGCCGCGGCCAAATATCTGACCTTCCAGCAACACTGAGTCCCCAAAATGGCACCATCCCTTGAGGATAGCAACGAGTTGCTTGGTCCCAAGATGATTATATTTGACCCCATCCCGTTGGAAAGGTCAGTGGTTCCTTCTGACAGAGACTGACCCGTGTGCCAAGTACAGACTTGCCTTACCTGCCCACAAAGAAGGCTTCAGCTGGCACCACTTTCTATGGGTTCGTGGAACATCTGATCTATCAACATACACCAAATTTCTAGTCCTCAACTCACAATTCAGCATGTCGGTCCTCCTCCCATGGGGAGTAAGTGAGGGGCACAGAAGCCTGGAGTGTTACCTCAGTAGATGTCCCTCAACCTGAAAACTGGGGGAATACGTGACCCGCCTTGTCCCAGGGTGGGTTTCCCAGCAGCAGATGCTGAGATGAGAATTCCCATACATGCAACTAATTTAAAGAAGTGCTCCCAGGAGAACCTGATACGAGAATGGAGGAAGCAGAACAAGAAAGGGGAAGAAGCTAAACCCGTGGGTAATTTCTGGCAGCATCTTGCAGAAGGTTGTCACTTCGGCATGATCCAATAGGGGAGCTCTGAGTGTCAACTCTGCCTTGCCTGATGCAGGTGGGGAGGAAGAGGGGCGTGCAAGGGTGAATGTGAACTCACGCGCACTATCAGCTCTCTGCGTGCACGAGCCAAGCAGCTCCAGGGGGCCTCACAGACACCCCCACAAGTGTGTCTTTACCTGGGCATCCCTTAGCCCCGTCCAGTTGACACATAAAATGAACCATCACAGGTGCCCTGTGGGTTGGAGCAATTAGCACGTACCTTCTAAGTTCTCAAACGTAGGAGTGGCCGGTTGCTCCTGACACTCCCTTTTGTATCCTTTCAGGGTCTGGAGATTCCGTAGTGATTTCCCTGCTTGGATCCCGATATTGGTAGTTGTGTCTTCTCTTGTGATCAGTCAAACTTGTTAGAGGTTTATCGAGGTGATTGATTTTTTAGAAGAATCATGCCTAACATCACTTATTTCTCTACTGTTTTCCCTTTTTCAGTGTCAGTGATTTCTGTTCAGATTTTTATTAGCTCCTTCCTTCTTCTTTGGTTTCATTTTGCTTTCTGTTTTCTGGTTGCTTAAAGAAGGAAACTTAGGTTATGGATTTGGGAACTTTCCTCTTTTCTAACGTAAACAGCATTTGGTGTTAAAAAGTTCCCTGTCGTGGGATTGTAGAGTGGTTGTAGCCACTGTGGCAAAGAATTTTGTATTAACTCAAAATGGTAAAAAACTAGTTACTATATGATCAGATACTACATGATCTGGGTGTCTATACCCAGGAGAACCGAAAACATGTTCACACAAAAAGCGGCACAGGAATATTCACAGCCGCATTATTCATGATAACCAAAAAAGGCGCAAACTACTCAAACGTCCACCAGTTGTTGAATGGATAAACGAAATGTGTTATATCCAAACAATATAATTATTACTTGATTCATAAAAGGAACGAAGCACTGGGGCGTCTGGGTGGCTCAGTTGGCTGAGGGTCCGACTCTTGATTTTGGCTCAGGTCGTGATCCCGGGGTTATGGGATGGAGTCCCACGTCCGGCTCCACACTGAGTGCTTGAGACCCTCTCTCTCCTGCACTTTGTGCCCCTCTCCCCCACTCAGTCTCTCTTTCTCTAAAATCAAAAGGAACGAAGCACTAACACATGCTACAACAGGGATGAACTTTGAAAACATGTTAAGTGAAAGAACCCAGTCACAAAAAGCCACATATCGTAAGATTTCATTTACATGCAAGAATACGCAGACCCATAGAAACAGAAAGCAGATTATTTATTTCTAGGGGCAGGGAGGAACAGAAGGAATGGGAAGTAACTGCAAACAGCTACAGGGTTTCTTTTGGGGGTGATGAAAATAAATTAGTGGTGATGGTTGCACAACCCTGAATATACTCAAAACCACGGAACTGTAAAGGATAAATTGTATCTCAATGAGGCTACTATATAAAAAACATTTCCCCTCCAGCACCACTTTACATGAGTCCCACATATTTTGATATGTTGGATTTTCATTTTCATTTAATTCTATGTATTTTAAAAATTTCCTTTGAGACTGTCTCTTTGATCCACGGACTGTGTAACAGGGCTAAAGTTTTATTTACAAATGTTCATTGATTTCCCTGCTGCATTTCTGTTGATTTTTTTTAAGTTTATTTATTGTGAGACAGAGAGAGAAAGGACACGTGCAAGTAGGGGAGGGGCAGAGAGAGAGGAAGAGAGTCGAGAACCCCAAGCAGACTCCGCACTGCCAGTGTGGAGTCGGATGTGGGGCTTGAACCCACAAACCGTGAGATCGTGACTTGAGTCGAAACCAAGAGTCAGACGCTCAACTGACGAAGCCACCCAGGCGCCCCTCTGTTA
Source organism: Herpailurus yagouaroundi (assembly GCF_014898765.1). NCBI lineage: Eukaryota > Metazoa > Chordata > Mammalia > Carnivora > Felidae > Herpailurus > Herpailurus yagouaroundi. The sequence continues at coordinate 994,466 of NW_024420501.1, forward strand.
CTGATTGCTAATTTGGTTCCATTACAGTTAGAGAACATACTCAATGTGGTAGGCGGAACAATGTCTCCCCACAAAGATGCCCATGCCTTGATCCTCAGCCCCTGCGAATATGTTATGTTACATGGAAAAGAGCTAAGGCTGCAGATGGAATTAAAGTTCCTAATCAGTTTACATAAAATTGGGAGAGAATTCTAGACCATCCACATAGGCCCAATCTAACCACATGAGTCCTTAAAAGCAGAAGTGGGGGGCCGAAAAGGTCAGAGGGACGCAAGACGATGAGGACTCAACCTCCCTTTACTGACTCTGAAGATGAAGGGGGATATAAACCAAAAAACAAAATGGGTAGCCTCTAGAAGCTGGAAACTTGCCTCAGTTTACAGCCTGCAAGTAACATGGACGCCAGTTCTATAACCCACAAGGAAATAAAATCTGCCAACAAGCCAAATGAGCAAGGAAAGGGATCTTCCTGGTTGTGTCATTATCGTTTGTCCAGTTGTACAATTGTTTACGGTGGGAAAGTAGGTTTCGGACCAATCACTCCATCGTCATCACAAGTGGAAGTTGCTTAGTTTACTCTTCTGTGTGCTATATTTCAATGTTATTTATGTTTTTAAAAAGTTAAAGGAAGATTAGTACAACATACAGCTAGAACCACAAAGGGGGCTTACCCCTCAGAAATAAAGGTTTAGGTCATACCACCAAGTAAATAGCACCCTTAACAGAGGTAAAAGGGAATATAAAGTGGATCTTTTAAAAAAAATGTTTAATGTTTATTTATTTTTGAGAGAGAGAGACAGAGACAGAGACAGAGTGAGCAGGGGAGGGGCAGAGACAGAGGGAGACACAGAGTCCAAAGCAGGCCGCAGGCTCTGAGCTGTCAGCACAAAGCCCCATGAGGGGCTCGAACTCATGAACGGCGAGATCATGACCTGAGCCGAAGTTGGATGCTCGACGGACTGAGCCACCCAGGTGCCCCAAAATGGATCTTTTAGAAAGAACATTATACATACCAATATGGTCTTGTGACCAGTTACCAAAGCAAGTGTTGTAGATTACATTCGAATATTGCCCCCTGCTCTGTAACATTCTTGTTTCCTCCCAGTACTTTACATAGGATATTCGGAGATAGGGGTGCCTGACTGGCTCAGTCGGTGGAGCATGCGACTCTGGATCTTGGGGTTGTGAGTTTGAGCCCCACGTTGGATGTACAGATTATTTAAAAATAAAATCTCTAAGGGGCACCAGGGTGGCTCAGTCAGTTAAGCATCCAACTCTTGACTTTGGTTCAGGCCATGATCTTATGGTGAGTTCGAGCCCCGCATCGGGCTCTGTGCTGACAGCACGGAGTCTGCTTGGGATTCTCTCTCTCTGCTCTCTGCCCCTCCCCCACTCACGCTCACTCTCTCTCTCCCTCTCTCAAAATAAATAAATAAAACTTAAAAATAATAAATAAAACATAAAATCTTTAAAAAGGAAGAATGTTTGGAGATAAATTTAACACGTTTAATACGTATATTAGAGAATATGAGACCGGTTCCCAGAGATTCTGCACTTTGGAGCTGAATGTAATTATTCACAAACTTTGGGGTCTTTCTTTGGGGTGGCCGTGAAGCAGTACATTCGCGGATATGTGTGAAATAAAGTGTGGCAGGCAGATACATTTCTGGAAGAATTGGTCTGAGGAGTAAAGTATATTCATTCATCCGACACACATTTGTTGACCTCCTACTGTGCCAGGCACTTTTTTCGGCTTTGGGGGAGACATCAATAAACCAAACAGGTGAAGTTCTCTGATCTCATGGAGATTATATTCTAACAGGGGAAGACAGAAAAGAAACAATGGATATAGTAAACAGGTAAATTATATGGTATGTATGAAAGGAATAAGCATTACTGGGGGGAGGGACGAGAGCAGGGTAAGAGTTCAGGCATGCTGGGAGTGGGGTGAGACGGGATGGACAGATGGAGTATTAAATAGGACAGTCAAGGGGCGCCTGGGTGGCGCAGTCGGTTAAGCGTCCGACTTCAGCCAGGTCACGATCTCGCGGTCCGGGAGTTCGAGCCCCGCGTCGGGCTCTGGGCAGATGGCTCGGAGCCTGGAGCCTGTTTCCGATGCTGTGTCTCCCTCTCTCTCTGCCCCTCCCCCGTTCATGCTCTGTCTCTCTCTGTCCCAAAAATAAATAAATGTTGAAAAAAAAATTTTTTTTTAATAAATAAATAAATAAATAAATAAATAAATAAATAAATAGGACAGTCAAGGTAGGCCTCATGGAGGGCATGGGTGAGATGTGAACACAGACTTGAGGGAGGGGAAGGAGGGAGTCAAATGAACACCTAGGATAAGTAGTGGGTCAGAAGCCCAATCAGGCCCTCCCGGGGCGAGGAGGGGGCGGGGAAGGTAACACGTAAGACTAAAATCAAGGTGTGGGTTGGGGTGTTCTCTGGAAGGCTGATGGCAGAATTTAGTTCCTTCCCTTTGTTGGCTGACAGCCTGGAGCTGTTCTCAGTTTCTAGAGGCTACCTTTATTCCTTGACACGCGGCCCTCTTTCCATTTGTGAGCAAGCAAGAACACAAGAAATCTTTCTCATGCTCTAATCTCTGACTTCCTCTTGGGGCAACCTGGGTGGCTCAGTCGGTTAAGGATCTGACTTCGGCTCAGGTCATAATCTCACGGTTTGGGAGTTTGAGCCCACGTCAGGCTCTGTGCTGACAGCTCAGAGTCTGGAGCCTGCTTCCGATTCTGTGTCTCCTTCTCTCTCTACCCCTCCCCTGCTTGTGCTCCATCAAAAATAAAGAAATGTAAACAAGAATTTTGAAAACAATCTCTGACTTCCTCTTTTGCTACCCGAGACCATCCTTGTTCTTAAAGAGCTCCCATAATTACAATGGGCCTACCCAGATAATCTCCCTGCTGATTAACTCAAAGTCAAGTGATTAGTAACCTTAATTATATCTGCAAAATCCTTTACCTTTTTTCTAATTTGTTTTTTGTTTTTGTTTTTAGTAATCTCTATCCCTAACGTGGGACTTGAACTCATAACCCCAAGATGGAGAGTCGCATACTCTTCCAACTGAGCCAGCCAGGTGCCCCTCCCTTTTATCTTCTACATAATACTATCATGACTATGACATAGCCTATCCACAGCCCCGAGGATTAGGGAGAGAAATCTGGGGAGCCACTTTGGACTTCTGCCTACCAGAGACACAGAAAGAAGTAGAAAACCTGAAAAGACCTGTATCTACTCAAGAAATTAAATCTAAAACAACAAAAATTAATAAACAAAAAGCACAATCAGACCTATAAATACAGAGAACAAACTGATGGCTGTCCGAGGGGAGGGGGTGAGAAGCTGGGCAAAATGGGTGAAGGGGAGTGGGAGGTACCGGCTTCCAGTTATGGAACGAATGACTCATGGGAATAAAGAGCACAGCATAAGGAATACAGTCAATGATACTGTAACAGCAATACCTACACCTGTGGTAAACAATAGCATAATATATAAACTTATCCAACCACTAAGTTATGCACCTGAAACTAATGTAACACTGTGGGTCAACTACACTCAAATAAACGTAATTTTTAAAAATAATTTAAAATTTGGGGCGCCTGGGTGGCTTAGTCAGTTAAGCGTCCGACTTCAACTCAGGTCATGATCTCACAGTCTGTGGGTTCGAGCCCCGCATCGGGCTCTGTGCTAACAGCTCGGAGCCGGGAGCCTGCTTCCCATTCTGTGTCTCCCTCTCTCTCTGCTCCTCCCCTGCTCACACGCTGTCTCTCAAAAACAAATAAAGATCCAAAAAAAGGTATAAAAAATTTTTTAAATAAATTTGCAATAAAAAAACACTCTTCCCACAGAGAGAACTCCATGCCCAGAAGATTTCATTCGTGACTTCTATCAGACACTTAAGAAAAAGACAATACCAATCCTAAACACACTCTTTCAGAAAACAGAGGAAGCATTTTTGAACTCATTTTATGAGGCGAGCATTACCCTTCATACCAATTATTGATTTATTGCCTCTCAGCTCCAAATTCACTTTTTGCCTGCTCTGTGAAAATGAATCTGAACCCTTTAAATATTTTCCTTTTGTCACCTGGCGTAACGTCATGTACAAGAAAAACTTGTTTCCTGTTACTTACTACTCTCAATAACTCTGGCCACCAAATGTGGGTTTTTCCCCCACATTGACCCATTGTCTGACAATAGCTGGGTGGCCTACAATTCATCTGGAGTTAGCATCAGATTCTACAAGTGAAGGGTTCAGTCCCACAAGGCTGCCCTACTTTGGACGGCAATCACCAAGTGTGTCTATAGATTGATAAGTTGCTAGAACGGCTCACAGAACTCAGGAAGAGCTTTACTATCTCCTCATGTGTTATAAAGGATACGACTCAGGAACAGCCAAACTGGAGAGACGCTTAGGGCCAGGGACGAAGAAGGGACTGAAAACCATCCATGCCCTCTGGCAGGGCACGCCCCCTCCCTAGCAACTGCGTGGGTTCACCAGCCAGGAGCTCTCCAAATTGACGGTTCCCTTAAGTAGGTAGGACTGATAAAATCATTGGCTCATCCTCTTCCCAAGGTCAAGGGGGTGGAGCCGAAAGTTCCAAACCTCCACAATCACATGGTCAGTTCCTCTGACAACCAGCCCCATCCCTCTTAGGGACTTTCCAAAAGCAAATTTAACGGAATGCCTAAGTGGCTCAGTTTGGTTAAAGGCCTGGCTGGGTTTTAGCTCAGGTCACGATCTCATGGTTCATGGGTTCAAGCCCTGTGTCGGGCTCCATGCTGATGGTGCGGAACCTGCTTGGGATTCTTTCTGTGCCCCTCCCCTGCTCAATCTCTCTCTCTAAATAAACTTTAAAAAGAAAAAAAAGTAAACTTAACAAACTTGGGTGTGGTTGAAAGGGGCTTTTTAGGAATAAACAAAAGGCATTCTCTTCTCCTTTATCACTATGGAGCTATTTGAGGAACTGGGGACAAAATCCAAATAGAACAAAAGATGAACCTCTACCTTTATCACTGCAGAGTTGAAAGACCAAAAGAGGCCTTTTTTGTTTGTTTCAAAATTTCTTTTGAAAGAGAGAAGGTGCAAGTGGGGAAGGGGCAAAGAAAGAGGGAGAGGGTCCGAAGCAGGGATCAAACTCATGAACCGCGAGATCATGAACCAAGTCCTGACACAACCGAGCCACCCAGGCACCCCCAAAAGATGTATTTCTTAATGTATCACAATACATTAGGTTTTGTCGGTAAAGGCCATTAAAGGGACACTTGTAGGAAGAAAAAGGGTTTTTGCTTCCCGGTTCAGGTATGCTTCCTTGGAAGGCTCTTACAGGAAGGATGTGCTTCTCCAGCTTGGGCAACTCCTCAGGTCTGGCTCCTGCAGTGAGGGTGGGTTTCTCCAGCCTCAGGCCCTTAACTGTGCTCAGAGCCTGTCCAGGGTCCGGGTCCTGCAGTATTCAAGTCGCAGTGGCTTCCCCAGAAAGCCTCCCAGGCAGTTTTAGAGCCAGGTACCTCTGGTGAGACCGGAGAACCACCTTCTCCAGTACCCTGGAAAACCGTTCTAGTAAGTTCTGTAGGTTGGGGGCAGGGGGAGGGACCCCCATTCCATAGGCCACAGGCATGCCTCTCCAACATGGTATAGAGATTGGCCCTGGGGTGCTGGCAGGGCTCTTCCTTGATCACTGCTCTTGGCAGGAGTGGGGGGGGGCCCCCCCGAGGAGAGGTTCCTGCAGTACTCACTCCATCTCAGCCTTAGGAGTAGCGGTTATCACGTATACTGTATGTTGTTGCATGTTCTATTATATCGGTATTCTTTTCTTAAGAGCTGTTTTCTTAGTAATCCCTTCTTTTCCTCTCCATGTTAAACTTTCTATAAACCTTCCCTGTTCAAACTACTGTGTGGCTTCTGATTGGACCTAAACATATACCGCATTAACCTAGCGATAGACCCTGGAGTGGCAACTGGAAATGGACCCGGCAAAAACAGGATTCGGGGGACTGGTCTGTTCATGCCTTTGGGCTTTATTGCAGTTTCTGCCACAGGGAAATGGGATGCTAGTAACCCATGCAGGCAGGAGCATCACGATAACTAATAAGAAGTGCCAACCGAACCACGTGCTCCGAGTGCCCAAATGCTTGCTGCTTAACCCTTATACCAGTAAGATGACCAGAAAGACCGTAGCGTTGGGTGGAGTCTTTGGAGTTCACGTGAAAGCTTCCGAAGAAGCAATTACAAGCCCAAGTCCGGTAACTCTCAGCTCAAGTCAGTCTGGGAATCAAAGAGCTTCCGTAACTAGGGTCAAATCTCAGCCTGCTCTAGGCAGCCAGGTATACACTACAACCCAGGAAGGAATAGCTTGCACACCAAACTGGCAAGTGGATACACAAACTATGGGGGATGCACACCATTAAATACTATACTTAGGAGCAGCGGACACGATGGATGCTGGGTACACGTCCAAAACACGGTGATGAGAAGTTACGAAGGGATATTTAAATACCGTAGCGTTTAAGTCAATTAAAAATACATGCATATAAAACATCGATACCCATTAAATGCATGAGATGCTTCCCACTGGGGAGGGGCAGATGGTGAATGGGAGTAGGAATGGGAATAAAATGTGAAAATAAAATGAGAAGGGCCCTGTATGGATTAATCACCATAGTGTCCCCCAAACAAACAGACGACTAGGACTCAGAAAAAAAAAAAGGAAGAACCTTGGCTTATAATAGGGACTTCCAGTCCTTGACAAGATTCTACCATAAGGTGCTGGGCTCCCTCCCCCAAATCCAGCCCGGATGAGGACACACAACAGGAAAATAGACAGATGATGATGAAGTCTACCACTTAGGCGGCATTTTCTATGTGCCCGGCACTATTAACTCATTTAATCCTCGCGCTAGGAGACGGATACTATGAGCTCCACTTTACAGGTGAGAGAACAAGTACAGAGAGGTTCAATAAATTGCCTGAGGCCACACAAACGGTAATGCTGGAGTTCCAAGTCCAATTCTAGATAGTCTAGATAAAAGTGAGAAACACCTAGAGACTGGAGAAGGTAAGTCTCCAGCAGGGATGGAGGTCAGGAGAGCGTGGCCTAAAATAGAACAGAGGCAGGCACCACAGAGAGGCCAGAGAAGAAATTTCTAACTGTGCCTTTCTTCTCCCCCAACATTACTCTGGAAAGATCATTCTCCTCCCCATCACCATGGAAAGACAAAGAACAGCGCTTCCAAGCCACCCGGAGATGGGTTACATCAAGGCGGCACTGAAGCCGCTGCCGTGGGGGGCAGACCTCATGTGCAAGCACGGGGCCAATCACCACACACCCGTACGGCGAAACCCCAACCTTATGTATTAAACCAGTAAATACCCCCTACGCCCTCAAGGTAGGAACTTGGCCAAGATTTCCTTGAGGTATCTGACTAGCCCAAGAGCAAAGCCCTAAAGGCGCTGGCCTCGGGGGTTCCCCAACGAACAGCCCCACAGTGAAGCTCAGTTCAGCGTTGAAAAGCCCCCAGAGCTTACAACTTCATCCCCTACCCCTTATAGTCAGGAGCACAAAACCAAAAACCTCCATTTGTTTAAGAAAGCCTCGAACAGGGGCACCTGGGTGGCTCGGTCAGTTGAGCTTCCAACTCTTGATTTCAGCTCAGGTCATGATCTCAGGGTCCTGAGACTGAGCCCCACGTTGGGCTGAGCGTGGAGCCTGCTTGGGATGCTCTCTCCTCTCTCTGCCCCTCCCTTGCTCGCTCTTGCAAAATAAAAATAACAGAAAACCTCTAACATAAGATGATTTGAAGTAAAAAAACAAAAACAAAAACCCAGCAACAATAACTTCAAGGAAGAAAAACATCCTACACACACACAAAAAAGAATTTATCTTTAGTCAGCTTACGATACATAGTGACAAAAATTAAGATCAGACACGTTACTAAAAAACATATAGTAATGGGGCCAGTGTATACACTGTTCCTACAAAGACAGAGGCAGTAATCCAATGGAAAAGTAGTCTTTCCAACACACATTAGAATAAATAGTATGCCTGGGGAGCCTGGGTGGCTCAGTTGGTTAAGCATCGGACTTCGGCTCAGGTCACGATCTCGTGGTTTGTGGAGTTCGAGCCCCGTGTGGGGCTCTGTGCTGACAGCTCAGAGCCTGGAGCCTGCTTCAGATTCTGTGTCTCCCTCTCATTCTGCCCCTCCCCCTCGCGCTCTCTCTCGCTCTCTCTCTCAAATAAGTATTAAAAAAATAATAAATACAAGATTAAATGGTATTCCTATTTTTTAACAATTTCAACTCTTGCCTCCCCAAAGGAAAAAGAAACCCAACTCAAAATGAATTATACACCTAACAAAGTTAAAACTACCAGACTGTAAAACATATGCACCAACGTTCATCTCTTCGTTTTGACAAATGCACCAAGACGATGGAAGATATTGAAATTAGGGCAGCCCGACTGCCGGATATATAGGAGCTCTACCCTATCTTTGCAACTTTTCCGTAAATTTAAAAAGATCCCAAAATAAAGTTCATTTTTTTAAAAAAGCGCCCCGCATTAGTCATCAGGGAAATGCAAATTAAAATCTCAATGTTATACCACCTCGCCCACCCACTAAAATGGGTAAGAGGCAATAGACCAACAGCGGCAAATGCCGGAAAAGCAACAAGAACGCTCATAAATTGCTAGGAGGGCATCAAATGGTACTCTGGGAACACTATTCAGCAGTTTAAAAATTAAACATATACAGTCCCCTGTATTACTCATCAATCCCTCTCCAAAATTTATCCAAAAGAAACGAAACTACATGCTGACGACTTACACATTACTCACAGCAACATTATTCCTAACAGTCCAAAGCTAGAACTCCAGATGTCCATCAACAGAACAGGCAAACTACATATACAATGGGGTTCTCTGCACCAGAAAGGAATTCATACAAACTACATGGAGGAATCTCAAAAACATGCTGAAAGCAACTAGACACAAAAAGTACACCGCGGAAGGATTTAACTTATATGCAGTCCTAAATATGCAAATATATCGTACAATCGAAACCAGATTAATGCTGTTTCTCTGGGCATGGGAGAGGAGATACTGACTGGTAAGGGACACACAAAAACTTCCTGGACTGGAAAATACTGCATCTTGATGAATGGGTAAACAGTCTTTTTCAAGACTGAACACAAGATCTGTGTGCATTTCACTGTTAATTATAGATTTTTAAATACAAACGGTACTCCTTCATCAGGGATATACAAATTTAAGCAAGATGAAATGCACCCACCAGGATGGCTACATTTTAAAGCACCAAATACAGGGGCGCCTGGGTGGCTCAGTCAGTTCAGCGTCCGACTTCCACTCAGGCCACGATCACACGGTTCGTGGGTTTGAGCCCTGTGTCCAGCTCTGTGCTGACAGCTCTGGAGCCTGGAGCCTGCTTTGGATTCTTTGTCTCCCTTTCTCTCTGCCCCTTCCCCACCCGTGCTCTCTCAAAAACAAATGTTAAAAAAAAAAATCTTAAAAAAAGGGGCACCAAATACGGATATGGGCAATGTCGACGACAAGTAAAACAAGTTTGGGAAAACATCTGGCAATTCCCTATGAAAGGAAGTATCTATCCTACCGTCCAGCAATTCCACATTGAAGTGTTTTCCATCTCCTTGTGTACAGACTTAAATATTAGAATGGTCACAGCAATTGGGGCGCCTGGGTGGCGCAGTCGGTTAAGCATCCGACTTCAGCCAGGTCACGATCTCGCGGTCCGTGAGTTCGAGCCCCGCGTCGGGCTCTGGGCTGATGGCTCACAGCCTGGAGCCTGTTTCCGATTCTGTGTCTCCCTCTCTCTCTGCCCCTCCCCCGTTCCTGCTGTCTCTCTCTGTCCCAAAAATAAACGTTGAAAAAAAAATTTAAAAAAAAAAGAATGGTCACAGCAACTTGTTTTCACCTCATTGTGTACACAGACTTAAATGTTAGAACATTCACAGCCACTTCATTACTAGCCAAGAGCTGAAAAAGGCCCAGGTCTCCATCAACAGGCAAACTGTACCATGCTTCTTCTACTTGGCAATAAAAAGGGAACTGATACACTTGCAGAATCTTAAAGCATTTTGTTTAAAAAAAGAAAAAAAAAAAAGCTTTACACAAGGTTCCACTTTTATGATTGCATTTATTCTAGAACAGACAAAACTAGTCTCCATCTTTGAGGAATGATGGCAATTGTCTGCAGCAAGTCACAAGGGAACTTGGCCTGGGTGATAGCAACGTTCTCCATCTTGATAGCGTGGACTTTTGCTAAATTACACATACTTAAAACAATCCAAATTAAAATTTTAAAGCTCATCTTCAAAATCTGTAAATATTGAGGTCACTGTTTTTTAGGGAAGCGCACAGATGTGTGCAACTTAACAACTGATGGGAAGGCCTAGTTCCTCTAGAAGTGGTGTGGCGCTAATCTATTTACAGGTCAATACTTAGGGCTTTTTCTGCCATCCTAATGCTCAACTAACATTACTTTCCCACGCAATGGTTTCTGTTCAACTGACTATATAACCGAAATCCACATTTTAGGTGCAGATGAATTTAAGGGGGACCCAGAACACAGAGACTGCCCCAGTGGTCTGGCCCATGTCTCAAATCTAAATGTCAGAGGTCTAAATGCGCGCACAGAAAACCTAAAATATCAAAAAATCCAACTTAGCTTTCCCTTCCCCCTTTACCCTAGAATATAGGACCTCATAGCCAGCCAATCGTGCCTTTCCACACCTCGAAATACTCTATGAAACTAACTCATGCCCCAAACCCCACTGGGAGCAGTGCCTGTTTGAGGTACTACACTCCAAACCATGGGTGGCCTTCCTTTGAATAAAGGACACAAGTGAACAGTGCAGGAGTCAGAAATACACAGAACAGTAGACAAAAACAGAGAAAGCAGTCAATACAGAAGCACGTTAATCAAATGGCGCTGTTTAAGAACATCGCTGAGGGGCGCCTGGGTGGCGCAGTCGGTTAAGCGGCCGACTTCAGCCAGGTCACGATCTAGCGGTCCGTGAGTTCGAGCCCCGCGTCGGGCTCTGGGCTGATGGCTCAGAGCCCGGAGCCTGTTTCCGATTCTGTGTCTTCCTCTCTCTCTGCCCCTCCCCCGTTCATGCTCTGTCTCTCTCTGTCCCAAAAATAAATACAAATAAAAAAAAAAACACGTTGGAAAAAAAAAAAAGAACATTGCTGAAGGTCCCCATTGGGATTCGCTACCAAACTGAGCCAATGGACCTGTGCCTCCCCCCAAGAGTTAAGCAGTAAAAACCAGAGTATACCTTCTAGTCTTTTAGCTTCTAGTTCTTTGGTGTCACTGCCTATGTAGGGGTAGAGGTTAAATGGGCTCACCTCATTTACCTTGATACCTATACCTGAAGCTCACTCCCCTAATAAAAGCAGCCTAGTCACAGAAGAGGCCACCTTGGGGACTATGAGCGGTTGCCTTGGAACAAGGTGGACACAAGGAGGTCATATGGAAAAGCCTAAATTCCTTATTACAAAAGAATAAAGAACCCAGGGGCCACAACATATGCATGTTAAGTTTTATTAAGTTTCAAATACAAAACATTCCAAAAAGAGAAAAGTGATCTAGGATATCTAAGTTCTGTATTCAACTACCAGTTCAACAAAACATTTTATCATTGTTTCTTTTACAACCAGTATAAAGCCAGAAGACTCAAGATGGACTCTTTTCCCAACGGGAGAATTAAGTCCGCTGGGTCAGTAAACTATTTGCCAACAGCCGGATGGTCATTTGGGTACGCTTAATTTCGACTTCATATTAATAATCACTATGTTTAATTCCTATGTTCTACACTATTTTCCAGATACCTAAATAAAATCTCCAGAGCCCAAGTCATCAGAAGCATAATCCCACGTACTTTACATCGTAGGATTGATTGAGGAAGACAGCCATGTAAGTGTCAACAGCTATTTAAATTTGGTCAATACCCTCATGGTCTGGGATTAGAAAAGCCTGTCCGAAGAGGGTGAGAATTCTGGGGTTATTTCCCACAGTGACAAAGATCAAAGATGATAGCGCTGATTTTACGATGAAGAAAAAAAATCTTAGGAGTTGAGTTGGTTTTTCTAACCCAACGACTCAAATCTGTTTCCTTTGGAAACATTAGCTTTTTTATACTACCAGCTCTGGTCTCCAACACGATTGGTCTGTTTCCAAGACAGGTGGTGGGGGTAAAAGCAGGCTTACCAAACAATAGTAAAAAAAAAAAAAAAAAAAAAAAAAAAAAAGCCAAGCGGCCCAATTTTGTTTCCAGTTTTTAAAGTGTGCTTTCAATCATTTTAGCTGTTTCCAGTTACTTAAGTTTCCAGACACTACTCCCTTGGTTTTCTGACTAAACCCCACTTCGGGATAAACTGCACCAAAATGTTCCACTTGCTGAAAAAAAATCAAACAGTTTACTGGATAAAGAGTTACCACTTATGCCTTTCATTTTTCTACTCCAACTTTCTGACAGTAGTCATCAGCCAGTTCTAAACTGCAGAGTCGTCCCCCAGGACTTTAACAGAATGAAAGCCAAACTTGTCAAATCCACGTGAAGAACCACAAGAACTTCCTACCTCCACTTACCAATTTCCTTAAATGCTCCCCTTTATCTGGTCAATTACTTTTTTTTGAAGTAACTACCACTCCCTAGTTCAGAGTGCTAATCAACACTGGTGCCTTCCTTCCTCAGATCCACAGGAACCCTCGAAGGCAAAAACTCTATTGCCTGCACCAAACCAATTCTGAGGAGTACTGCTTATGCAACTGTTGTGCCTTATCGACAATCAGCATTCTTCTGCTTCAACAACTCTGTAAAATGAAAAGCATGTGATCAGGTCACAAGATATTGTTTTATACTGGAAATTACTCCCCTCTTACCCATTCTCTAAACACATACTTTGTAACTGGCAACTTTTCCTTTAAGCTGCAAGCTCCAAGATGCAACCGTAAATACTAATTCCTTTTATCACTTTGGGAATATTAAAACCATGTCACCGTTATGCCGATAACATTACTCGTAAGTGGAACTTAGAAGCAGCTGCATCTGTTCTCCCTTTAGACCATTTGTACTGTGGCTGAGGCGGCACGAATAAAAAGGGCGTCCTCTTACAAAATTCACAGGACCAAGTTTGAACCTCATGGAAGTGAAGTCTGTGCACCTACCAAAACACTAACTGTACAGCTCCAGTCAACAACTGCTTAAGGAGACTAGATTAGCAAGCTTTGTAATACACTCAGAAGTAACTAACACAGGGCATGAAGAGGTACCAACTTCCAGTCGTAAATAACATGAAAAGTACAGCACAACGTGGGGGGGAGGGGAGCTAAGGGGCACCTGATTGGCTCAGTTAAGCATCTGGACTTTGGCTCAGGTCATGAGCTCATGGTTTGAGATCGAGCCCCCATGTCTGGCTCTGCGCTGAGAGCGCAGAGGCTGCTTGGGATTCTCCCTCCGTTTGCACACACGCTTGCTTGCAAACTTAAAAAAAAAAAAAAACAAAACTAAGATCACTTGACTGAGCCACTAACGGCAACCTACCTGTTTCACCTCACCCTCCATTCTAATGGATAACTTAACGCGCCAGGTGTAAAATACATTACAGCATCTAACTTTATCCTCCTCACCCACGTTAGGTTATCCTACCCCGCAGGGAGAACTTACAACTATCACAGCTATGCAAACAGGCAAAGCTACATAATTTGTATCTATAAAGGCCATGGCTTTTGAAACTTACCTTAGCATTTGATTTCTCTTGCTGTGAGGTTTATGTAGTGTGAATAAATCAGCACTCCAACCATAAGGACCAAAATCCTCAACCTGTAAAAATTAAATAGGTAAACTAGTTATCTCTCTTAAAGGAAATTCTTCAAAACTTGCCTACAACTGCTCTTTTCCAGAAAGAAAAGGCAAGTTCAGACTTGCAGCTTAACGTATTTCATGTTCTAATTCTCTTAAGTGGTGGAAGATTCACTGGCTTGGGATGGACTGGAATGGCTTAAAATGGTTAAGTCGCATGGCTTATGGATTCTCATTCTGTTCCAATGGTGCACTGCCATGTTAAATCCATAAGTTGAACGGACAAAACTTATTTGAAGGAATAAGTGCATTGTAAGGATTTTTAGTTGGAGGTCTTCAAGTTTACTATATTCAAGAGCATCTTTTTCAACTTCATGGCTGGACCTGGGTCATGCTGCCTCAGGTTTTGCTTTTTAAAGACCACTTTGCAATAGATTTTCTCCATACAGTGTAGTTCCGTAGAACTAAAAACAAGTCAGGCATCCAACTAAATGTCAAGTTTGCAATGGCTTACAGGGGCAAGAGTGGGACCCCAAACTTAAGCCATTTCCTATATTGACTAAAAGACTATTTTGAAAAATGTTAAAACATACGAAGCATGTTTAAAGGTCTTCATCAAAAATACTTTAAAAAAAAAAAAAAAAGGCACCCCCTCCCAAGCCCCAGATCGCTATTGGTAAACAACAGCTGTATTATTAAGGCCTTTAAGTGTCACACATGCTTTTAAAAAAAAAAAAAAATCCATGTGTTGAATTTGGAGAACTTCTAATATGCTATCGAACACTTTGCTTTTCCAAAAGTTTTTTTTTAATCTAGAAAGCATTTCCATTGCCATGAGGTACAGTATGTCTCACTGTACTAGGAGGAAGGTAAGTGTTCAATCTCGACTTAGACGGAAAAACTAGTTTGCTTTGCTTACCATCTTTGCTGTTTCACAGGCATTTGATGCTTTAAATCTGATGTGGAATGCTGATAGATTCACTTTTTAGAAGTCATAAGCCTTTGAGAAGTTGGAGATAACTTCATTGCTTATCTATTTTCTCCTTTGCAATCAAGCTGTTCCTTAAAAGTGAGACACTACAGAGTTGCAAAAATTTGAAACAGTAAGAGCAAGCACCGTTTGCAGCTTCATGGTTGGTTTTGGCCAAACTTTTTATTTAGTATTCTGTAGTTGCTTAACACACACTTAAATGGTCTTATTGGGGGAGGGGAAAGGGGAGGTTCTTGTAGATTCCCAAGGAAATGTCAGAAAGGCAAAATATGGCCAGCATTATCCATTTGCTTTTTTGGATTTACTGGGTGAATAGCACTTTCCTTACATAAAAGCATCTGATCTCAGGTTTTTCATACTGAGAACATGGAGATTTCAGTTTGAAGACACTCTGAAATCCTAAGAGTAGCATATCCCGACCACCCTCTAATAGCTAGCTTGTTTGTATAGGCAGAAGAATTCCACCTCTCCATTTTAGATGGCTAGATGTTTGTGGAAGGTCCTAGAATTGCTTGCCTCATTTACTGGGAAAAATCAAGATATAGGAAGTGACCTTTAGGGACACTTTTACTTGGAAAATTACAACACTAGTACACAAGTCAAGTCTTAAACACATTTAACATTTGCTTACTGAAAGCAATGTCATAAAGTCAAATAAGATTAACAGATTTTACTTTTTTCCCTCACAAGAACATAAAAATTATGGAAGGGGAACTTAACAGGAAATTTAAAAAAGGTAACACAATTTTTCCTTTTAGTAGTCCTTGGGTAGTTATGACAGAAAAGGTTCCACTGTTTTGTTTGTTTCTTTGAACAGGGATTTTGGTCCAAAGTTTTGTTTGCTTTTAATATCTGCTTCTGCCTCCCCCTCTATCAGATCGGCTTCCTCCACGGCCACCACCTCTTGGTGCTCCGCGGCTTGAACTGCTGTAGGAATCACGTGGAGGAGGGTACCCCCTTTCCATAGAAGGGGGAAGCCCTCTTTCTTGTCTGCCAACCCGATCACGACCACTTGAGTAGAGATCACTTCGGCTGCTTGAGTAACTGTCTCGACTTCCACCATATCCGTCACGTGAGCTGCTGTAATCATCATAGCGACTGCTTCCACCATAAGATGGCGGGGGCCCTCGTGTAGGTGGAGCACTACGTGAGTTACCTGCAGGGTCAATGGTCAGGTAATATGGCAACACTATAAATTGTATATATACAACATTTAAATCTGAATTTACAGAATTCTTGTATTAAACGTTTACTTTCTTAACTGGAAGGTTTTAAACTCTGCCATTGCTGGCCATTAACAGGGATTTGCTCATCTGCTGAGATACGGAAATGGATGGGTTTTAATGTTTGTTTGCAAAGACTGAAGACGGTGTGTATTTCAAGAGGATATTCCAGACAGCTTGTTATTTTAGAGAAGACACTCAGACACTTTCCAGTGATAAGTTGCAATTTTGAACTGTAGACTTTCCTTCATATTGCAATGGTAAACATTTGATCTTGTTAATAAAATTTTTAAATTGTATTTTCACTGTTGGGGGAAAACACATAAGGCTGCCAATTTAAGCAAGCAAAATCCCCTCCAAAGCAAGCAAACAGCCTCAAAAAAAAAAAAAGAAAAACTTAGAAAAAACAAAAGCCCCTCACAAAACTAGGAAAAGCCCAGCTGATAAAGTTACCCCTTAAAAGCAAGCAAATATCCCTTAAAAAGCAAGCACCACACAGCCTAATAAAGTGGCTCATGAACCTAAAAACTCAAGCTGGTGATACTCGAAGACCCTCAACCAGTATCTTACCATAACTCTCATATGAATCTCTGTAGGAGCCTCCACTCGGATGATCTGAATAGTCACGATCACGACCATAGCCATCTCTATCACTGAAGAGAAAAACTTGTAAGCCACAGGGTAGCAATATTCAGAGCAATTTTATTTACAAGCTGTCACAGGCTGCAGTATCGCTTTACCTATAGCCTCTTGATGGGTAGTCATCACGTGAACTGGAATGACCATAGTCACGGTAAGTATAATCTCTCGGGGGTGGTGCATAATCTCTTGTATCACGAGAACTTGGGTAATCTCTGCTTGAATAGCTACAAAAACAAAAATTAACTCGGTTCACACTTTTGGCAAGTTCTCCCTTCAACCGAAATTATGGAGACAAACTACTACACTTGTCTGTTACCTGTCTTTAGTAGAATATCCGTCATCTCTTGGGGACAAATAAACATCTCTACGAGAGGGCAGGGGTTCCCTTCGAGGTGGGCCTCCATAACTGTCTCTTCCACGTGACACAGGAGCTTAAGACAAAATAACCATTTTTAGAAATACATCCAAAGTGGGAAGCTTCGGTGAATGTGAATTTCCATGCAGATAATGAAAGCAGGGCAGTTCACTCAGATAGGACAGAGGGTATGGAACTCAAAGAGTCTCTTCCCTAAAACCCCCTTGTTCACAACTCAAGTCTTTTCAGTGCATATTAACTTCATGTACCTACATCATCCCTAGTCCACGAGTCACTTTCATAAGCATCTTTTATATTGAAGATTTTTATTTTAAACCATCATTTTTTAAACCCCTTGTCAACCACGTGCAGGTCATGGTGGCAGAATGGATTGTTCTATAAATCCAGCATTTACCTCTTCCTCCCATTCCACTGCTACTGCGAACTGGTCCTGAAGGGGCTGATCTTTTAGGAGGAGGGCCGCCACTTCTTGGTGGAGGTCCTCTTTTTACTGGAAGTGGTCCCCTGGAAGAACTCATGTTAAAATTCATGGAATAACCACCATCATCTACATTAAAATAAAGAAGAAAAACCTGTTAATCGTTGTAATAATCAGTAGGAAGCTGTACAAGTTCTTTTTTGCTCTATCAAGAATGACCATTTTCTGTTCAGTTGGGGAGTCTTGTTTTCGTTTTCACTTCTACAAGACTACTAAGCAGAAGGGAGTCTAGACCAACCAAAAAACGGTAGTCTTTAAATTGCTTCAAAGAAAAAACACAAATGGTTTCATTTTTATATACTTAAAATGAAGGCCTAGATCAAAATTTTCCTGTGAAGTCTTCTGCAATTTTTCCCCCCACAAACTACCTAGTTCTGGTACCCATTTTCATATTTAAATTAGCTCTATGCCCAATGTGGGGCTCAAACTCACAACCCCAGAGATCTGGGGCTTTGAGCCAGCTGGTTACCCCACCCACTGTTTTTTTAAACACAAACTTATAACGACTTCTAGGTGTCTTAAGTCTCATGGACTTCGATATATGCATCAAGTGTTCCCAGTATCAGGTGGAGTCTTTACACAAGGACTTAACCAACGCACACACTGGCGTGAGGTCTGCAGTTCCCAAATTCCACACCAAGCCTGAGGCCGACCCAAGTCATTACCCATGTGCCCTCCACGTGAGGGAGGTCCCCTGGTTCCTCCACTTCCTCCTCTTCCGCCCCTAAGACCTCTTGGGGGGCCTCTGCTTCTTGGGGGTGGAGGTGGTCCACGTCTGCCACTTTCAAATGACGGTTTAGTGGCTTGTTCTACCTTGATGGCTTTTCCATCTAAGGACTAAATAATATCAAAATGTAATTCCATCAACATTTAAAGAAAACCTGCAGATCCCTTCACTATGCCACGTGACGCCAACGCACCCTTCAAAATAAAGTTTGTAGGTAAATTTTGCTCAATAAAAATACGGGGTCGTTTTTCCATTGGAACTTTTTGAGAATGCTACGGAGGGGTTGAACCCAAACATAAGGTCCATTGCACTACTGATCAATAAAACATAAAAGGCCAGTCAAGTTGTTAACAAACTGATAACCAAAAAGCCCAGTTTTCAAGTAGAGAACGGAGTCATGCAACATTCTGAACTGAGACACTTTCAGAGCATGATCCCTAACTTTGCAAATTGTGAATTCACAAATGGCTAAGATCAGATGCATCTAGAAAGGTATACACTCAAAACACAACTCAAGAGCTACCCTCGACCAGATTTCAAGAACACTGTGCCAGTTTATGCACTAGAAACGGGATCATTGTGCCATCTCACCTTTCCGTTCATGTCTCTGGCGGCATCCTTAGCATCTGCTGGGCTTTCAAAGGTGACAAAAGCAAATCCTCTCGATTTGTTGGTCTCACGATCTTTCATCAACAGAACTAAAACACAGTTTTGGGGGGGGGGGAAGCGTTACTCTAGCTCAAATGGAATAACCAAAGCTAGTCTATAAAATGCAAGCTCAGAACTTCTTAGAGGACAAAATGTATCATGTCAGACGATCAACGTAATCAAATTCATCACAGCTTACATTTTTAATTATTCACAGCTCCGCGTAATGCCTTCAGAGAACTCACCTTCCACTATTCGTCCATATTTGCCAAATACGGCTTCAAGGGCTTTTTCATTTGTTTCTGTATTGAGGCCACCAATGAAAAGCTTTCCTGGGCGATCTGCTTCAACCATTTTTTCCCCCTGGTGAGAGTCTGTTGAAAAAGAACAGTATTACCTCCCTAGCAAAAGTTCAAGCTTATGGGACACATGTATTTATTGGCACATCTTTCTTGTTATACTATAAAATCGTCATTCCTTAAAAACTGAAGGCACCAAAAGCATTCTCTTCTTCCAAGCGTCAGCAGGAAACCAATTTAAGTAGTTTAGTGATAGCGCAGTTTGCATTAGACCAGTTAAAAGGCCCAAGTTAACTTATGCCTCCATTCTTAAACCACCTTGGCAATTTTAATCAACTACTCAACGTTTGAAAAAGCAGTTCTAGTTTTAATCCTACGTGTGTTGCCTTTTAAGGATTCAACGATCACATCCAAATTACCCTGATGGTTTTTTTTAAGCGTGTAGCCTCATTCAAGGTCACAGGCCAGTCGGAGGACCTCTTCCAAGAACTTTGTCTTTCCTCGTTAGGATTCCCTAGTAAACCTAAGCAGAAATCTCAAGTTTGAGCCAAGTTATACCTCCCCTTCTCCACCAGCCCCTGCCCCGCCGAAAAGGTTTAAAAATAAAAAAGGTTTCGGCATCGTTTCATAATAACGGAAGGTGGAAGCGCGCATCGTATCACTCAGCACTCCATGACTGCAGCAGAATCCAATTAAAACCCGTCATTAAAAAGCGCGTGGAAAACACAAAATGGCGACACTTGGATTCAACCCAGAAAAGCCTACACCGGCCAGGGGAGTAACTTTCGCTATCGGCAGTGGCTGGGAAAATCCGTAGGGCTTCCTCTCCAAGGCCGCCAATGAACAAGGACCCGCGTAAAAGTGCACGTGCCCGTCCGTAGCGCCAGCGCCATCCCAATGCAGGTACCGCGGTGGCGCGGTCGGCCCTCGTCCCGTTCCCACCCCGGCCTCCGCCGCCACCCCCGCAGGCGACAGCCAAACTTTCTCGAGAGGCACCCGGCCGAACGGAGCCCCCACGTCCGTTTTCCCCGGACACGCTCAGCCTTATCGAAATAGGTCGGCACCTCTCGGTTCTTAAAATGGCGCCCGCCACCCCCATCTCCGGGGAGATAATCCCAAGTTCTAACGTGGCAGGAACGTAGGCGCAGCGGGCGAAGGGCAGGGGAACACGTACCGGAGGGGTGACGACGGTTCCAAGCTCCTACGAGCTCGCCGGCAGGGGCTTCGTACCAGCCCAGCACGAGGGAGGGCCGCTGGCTCCGAGAACGGAAGAGGGAAGCCGCTAGCACTACTGCGCAACGAGGGCGAACAAAGGAGACAGCAAACTTTATACTGCCCGGGAACGAGGCTGAAGGACCCGGATGGAAACCGAGCTTAGAATTTGAAACGCTAAGGGAGGGGGAGAGGTTCCCAGCCTCCCCATTGGCAGTCTTCTCTGTCATTCGCTCTTCGCTCCTCCCCTTTCCCCGGGTCCCTCCGCGTTTGGGCCGGCGCCCGTTTCTAACCGTTTCCCCAGCCCCCACCCGTGCGCCACGAACCCGCGTTTTTGCTTTCCGCTAAAATGGTTCACGGGCTGCCTTTGATACCGAGCTGAAATTTATTGCGTGTTCTAGGGGGCCGGGCACCGTGCTAAACTTTACAAGCATTAACTCGTTTAATTCTCAGAACAACGTGATGAAGGTACATACTCCTAACTGCTGATTTTACATAAATGGGAAACAAAGAAGTTTAGATAATAAAATAGATCTTCCCAACATATCTGCAACAAGAATTGCCGGTGAATGGGGACAATTCTGAGAAATAAATGTCACTTGGGGAAAAAGAAGTACAAAACGACAGACTGATCGTTCCTTCATATAGAACAATTACTGAACACCTACTAATAAATGGCAGGCTCTGGGCTTGGCTGTCAGCATACAACCCAGAACAAGCGAGACAAGGGCAAGGCACTTACTTCAAAGGTGAAGCTCCCAAATTTGGCAGATAAAAATACAGGATGCCCAGTTAAGTTTGAATTTCAGAGAATTTTTTTCAGTATGCATATATCCCAAAATCCTATACCAAAAACTTCTTCGAGGTGTATCTTTAATTCAAGTTTAACCAGGCATTGTGTATTTTATCTGCGGTAGTCTCGTGGTGGGGGATTACAGAAATTAAAATTGTTCTAATTTATTTGAAAACGAAAAAAAATCTGAATACAATTAACAAAACAGTTACCTATTGTGGTTGGGGCCAAGGAGGAAGCAAACTAGGTGCTTTGGTGGACAATATATGGGAGACCAAATTTGATATTAGATGTCACATCAGGTCTGAATGGAGAAAAGAAACCAGCCATGGGAGAGCTTTTCAAGAAGAGCAAGCAGTTAAGTGCAAACTGGAAGAAAAGAGCGTGCACCAGCAAGGGACAGAAAGAGATCCAGGGTGACAGGAATTGAAGGGGCATAAAGAGAGCCGAGTTAGAGGTAGGCAGAATCTTCGAACCCATTAAGATCGCAGGGGGTTTGAGTGCGGAAGAAGGGGCCCCACTGGGGGCGTGCGAACAGACCTTGAGAGAGAGCACGGGGACTTGAATTAGGGTGCTGGCAGTGGAGAGAGGGAGGCAGGTGTGTGTAGCAGGTAGCATAGAATTTGTTAAAGAATCAGATGGAAAGGGGGTGGAATTGAGGTGACTGAAGTCACTACAGATGACTAGGTATCTGGCATAAATGGGGGTGGCCACTTACCAAAATGGTTGCAGACGAGCAAGTTTGGGCTGGGCGGGCGGGGGGGGGGGGGTGGGGGG
>NW_024420501.1:1016580-1017423 GCF_014898765.1 Herpailurus yagouaroundi
TGGAGAAAGCTGACGTCCAGAGTAAAGATCAGGGCTAAATTGTTGCTTTACAAATGATAATGGAAGCCATCCGAATGAATGAGACCACCAAAGAAGAGAACAATGGGAAAAGAAGGCCCAAGATCACACAGTATTAACTACAAAATACACACTGTATATGGAGAGAAATAACCGTATAGGCTGAAATGTCACTAGTTCATCTTGGTGGGGGTAGGGTCTGTTGACAATTGTGACTTGACTTCTTCCCAGTTACAATTACTCTGCTTACAGGTGCATGATGGTTTATGCCAGGCAGGTGGTAGTCAATGATGTTCAGGTCACGGGTGAAAGCCCCAAGGAGCTTTGGAACCAGTTCTGAATTACTGATATGACTGGAGGGAATAGTAGTCAGTAGGGTTAGAATATGTGTTCTTTTATTTCCTAGCCAAATGATGACAAATAAAGCAAAAGTTCTGTCCGTTTGCCTTCAGAATGAGTTATGTAAATTACTTGCTGTGGTGATAGTTGGGAATTGGCCAGGTTGGCAAAAACCACTTAAACGCCCGGCTCAGCAAGCAGTCTGCACCCCCAGGAGGAACCAGGAGAAATCCCTCCCCCCTGGATTGGCAGGCACTGTCTTTTCTCTGTCTCAAATCCAGACCGAGCACGACAGCGCCTTCCCCGAGGCTCTGATTCTCAGCCAGGCCTCCCCCAGCCCAGGGCAGAACAAGACCAACTCTACAATAAATGTCCCTGTCCCCCTCGGTCTCAAGAGGGAAATGTGCATCTCTGTGAACCAGATCGGTCTGGTCTTTGCAATTAGTGCCCAGGGAGTGTGGAGGTGGTGGAACAGGACTTCCGAGG
>NW_024420501.1:1017523-1028006 GCF_014898765.1 Herpailurus yagouaroundi
GGGCGCTCGTTGAGGGAATGGCAGGAGGGCATCAGTATGGCTGTAGTGCAAGCCAGGACTGAGAGGACAAAAGAAGAAGCTGGACACGGGGAGCACAGGGCCTACTGACGAGATCCAGGTGGCCATGAAGAGGGGAGCCTTTTTTAAGAGGTGGAGCAAGGGGCGCCTGGGTGACGCAGTCGGTTAAGCGTCCGACTTCAGCCACGTCACGATCTCGCGGTGCGTGAGTTTGAGCCCCGCGTCAGGCTCTGGGCTGATGGCTCGGAGCCTGGAGCCTGCTTCCGATTCTGTGCCTTCCTCTCTCTCTGCCCCTCCCCTGTTCATGCTTTGTCTCTCTCTGTCCCAAAAATAAATAAACGTTGGAAAAAAAATTAAAAAAAAAAAAAGAGGTGGAGCAAGGTAATCAGATTTCATATTAAAGAGATCACTGTAGGGGCGCCTGGGTGGCGCAGTCGGTTACGCGTCCGACTTCAGCCAGGTCACGATCTCGCGGTCCGGGAGTTCGAGCCCCGCGTCGGGCTCTGGGCTGATGGCTCAGAGCCTGGAGCCTGTTTTCCGATTCTGTGTCTCCCTCTCTCTGCCCCTCCCCCATTCATGCTCTGTCTCTCTCTGTCCCAAAAAAATAAATAAACGTTAAAAAAAAATTAAAAAAAAAAAAGAGATCACTGTGGCTGCAGTCTGGAGACTATATTGGGGGAGGGAGGAGCCGGAAGCTGATGTAATCCTGGAGAGGGGAGGTGGGCCTGGCGAGTGTGAGAATCTGGCCAACGACAGTCCTAGAAGCAGGTCTCACGCTGCCCAAAGGGAATCTCTGCAACCCATCCCTCCCCCTCGTGGATCCTCTAGATTTTTCCCTTGGCTTCTTTCTTTCTTTCGACTTCCTCCTTTGGATTATCAGTAAATGGAGTTATAGGTTCTCTTTACTCTAATTTGTCCCTCCAGATGCCATCTCAATGACTGGCTGACAGACTGAGTCGGTATCCGGTGCATAGCAAGTACTTAATGAATACTGGTGGCCTTGTCCCAAATCTCAGTTTGCCTGCAAAGGGTTCACACTGTACTAAAACAAACAACAACAGCGCAGCACTCCATTCGGTGTTAAAAGCTTCAAGCAATGAAATGATTAAGAGAGAACCCTAACTTAATTCAAGAAAACGTTTGTTTTTTTTTTAAAGTTGTTTTTATTTATTTTTGGGACAGAGAGAGACAGAGCATGAACGGGGGAGGGGCAGAGAGAGAGGGAGACACAGAATCCGAAACAGGCTCCGGGCTCCGAGCCATCAGCCCAGAGCCCGACGCGGGGCTCGAACTCACGGACCGCGAGATCGTGACCTGGCTGAAGTCGGACGCTTAACCGACTGCGCCACCCAGGCGCCCCAAGAAAACGTTTTTAAGAAGGAAACTGCGGTCATCAAACTAAGGATCACTCTGAGACGAGTAAAGCAGAACTTCTGGCAAGCTTGCATTTTTACACGAAGGGCAAATGTAAGGTCACCCTGCACCCAGTTATGCCTGTTTTCCCAACTACAGAAAGATATCCTGCCACGTGTTCTAAAAATGTCTGTTATCTGGTGTCAAGCAAGAAAAAGGAAGGGAGGGAAGAATTTTATGTGATTAAAAGTTGGGAGATGCTCCAGTCCCCTGAAAGTAGCCACTCTCCGGAAGATGGCCTGCTTTGCGACAATAAGTGAAAAATAAAAACTTTTTCAACCAATGTAAGGCTCTGATATCGCTATACGCTGGCTGAATGAATGAAGGTCAAATTCCACCGGACCTTTCTTTTCTTTTCTTTTTACATTTATTTATTTTTGAGAAACAGCGAGACAAAGCGTGAGCGGGGGAGGGGCAGAGAGAGAAGGAGACACAATCTGAAGTAGGCTCCAGGCTCTGGGCAAGCAGTCAGCACAGAGCCTGACATGGGGCTCGAACCCACAAACTGTGAGATCATGACCCCAGCCGAAATCAAGAGTTGGATGCTTAAACGACTGAGCCACTCCGGTGTCCCAGGAGTTAATGAGTTTTAACTAAACTTAATACTTGATTCAAAGGAGGTAAGGTATGTCTTAAGAAACATTTCAGGGGCGCCTGGGTGGCGCAGTCGGTTAAGCGTCCGACTTCAGCCAGGTCACGATCTCGCGGTCCGTGAGTTTGAGCCCCGCGTCGGGCTCTGGGCTGATGGCTCGGAGCCTGGAGCCTGTTTCGGATTCTGTGTCTCCCTCTCTCTCTGCCACTCCCCCGTTCATGCTCTGTCTCTCTCTATCCCAAAAATAAATAAACGTTGAAAAAAAAATTTAAAAATAAAAAAATAAAAATAAATAAAAAAAAGAGAAACATTTCAAATGAGGGGGTGGGGGAATGGTGGGTTTTGCAATAAACTGTGTTAGGACAATTAGCCATTTGAAGAGGGGAGGGGAATTTGGATTCATGCCACACTTTCTAGTTCGAGATAAATTCCAACTCAAGGACTGAAATGTAGAACCGCTGAAGTAGGAGAAAAATGGATAGGTGCTTTTATAATCTTGTCAGGCAGACCATCCCATCCGTCCATTCATTTTATTCCCTTAGCAAGTACTTGTTCAAATACGGTGCCTACTCTGCGCCAGCCCTGTTTCAGTGCTGGGAATACACCAGCGAACAAAAAGATAAGAGTTCCCGCCTAACTGGAGCTAACATCTTAGTTACAGGGGGGAGGTACAGTAAACAATCTAAATAAATAAATAAATGACACAGTACGTTTGAACTTGAAAACTGCTGTGCAAGAAACAGTGTACATGGTAAGGAGGGAGGGTCCAGAGTATGGAATGGAAGGGTGCCACCTTGAAAGAGCGGATCCGAATTGGCTTCACTGAGGTAACATTTTAAACAAAGATACAGGAGGAAGTAAACCGTGTGGATATCCTGGGGGAGAGTAGGCCAGAAAGACCAAAGCCTACCTGCCATGTTCTAAGAACAGCGAGGAGGCCGGTATAGCTCAAACTGGGTGAGGAAACACAAGAGTGGTAGGAGAGGATGAGAAGTAGCAGAGGGGCCGGATCATGTAGATTTTTCTAGACCATGGAAAAGCCTTTTTTTTTTTTTTTTAATGTTTATCTTTGAGAGAGAGAGACAGCGTGAGCAGGGAAGGGGCAGAGAGAGAGGGAGACACAGATTCCCAAGCAGGCTCTGACAGACTAAGAGAAAAATTACCAGGTGTACTCACAACTGCAAAGAAAAGACCCCCCCCCCAACCGTTCCCGAAACCAGCCGGGGCGTGCCCAGTTGTGGTCTGACCTAAAGGCGGGAACCAATCAAGTTCTGCTGAGTGGTTTGAAAAAAAGGCGGGAACCAATCAAGTTCTGCTGAGCGTTCAAATTTAAATGTCAACCAATAACAGCTCTGTAACCGCGAAAAATCCCTAACTGGTTTGTGCCTGTCTATAAAAGAAGCTGTAAGATCCTCACTCGGGGCCTCTTAGCGTCACCGGCAACGAGTGCGCAGAGGACCGGGTTCGAACCTGCAATAAATGACCCTTGCCGCTTGGCTTTGACTCTGGACTCTGGTGGTTTGTTTTCGGGGGGGGTCTCTCGAATCGGGCATATCATTTGGGGGCTCGTCCGGGATCCCCCCAAGCCCACCAGACCCCAAGTCAACGGGTCGTCCCTGAGACCGATCGGTAAGTGAGCCGGCTCTGTCCGTTTCTGTTTGTCTGTTTGTTTCTGGCTCTCCCGCGCAGGATCTGTATCGGGGACTGACACAGCCCTGGCGGACGTGCTATAGGGCAGTCAGTCGGGTCCAGTAGGAGATGTCCACTGGCACCCGTCTGGGGCACCTTTTTGGGCCCATCGGAATTCTTCTGTCCGGGTGACAGACACCCGAAACGCACTAGCGATCTAAGTGTTGTGTTCTCTATTCTATAACCTTTAAGTGTTAAACCCCTTCTCTTTCGCAGGTGACCTGGCCTGGCCCAGCCAGAAATCCTCATAACTTTACTGTTTCTCCTTTTAATCCTTTCCTCCACCTCCAGGATACAAATGGGCCAATCTCAAAGCACTCCCCTTTCTCTCCTCGTTGCTAACTTCAGGGATGTTAGAACCAGAGGACAGAATTTGAGTCTAGACATCTGGAGGGGAAAATTAATAACCCTCTGCCACTCCGAATGGCCAACCTTCGGCATTGGATGGCCAACCGAAGGAACTTTTTGCCTCCCTATAATCTCTAAGGTGAAGTCAAAGATTTTTCTACCAGGTCGCGAGGGGCACCCGGATCAGATTCCCTACATTCTTGTATGGCGGAATTTAGTGGAAAATCCACCCCCTTGGTTGGCCCCCTTCCTATCCTCGGGAACGTGTAAGGTCCTTGCCATGCGGCCTGCAGATCCCCCAAAATCAAGGACGCCAGCCACGCCCTTGTATCCCATATTACCTGATAGTCAGGACCTACTATCCCTAGACCCTCCACCCTATCATCCCCCTCCCCTCGTACCCCAGGCCCTGCCTGCAGCAGCCGCCCCACCAGTCGCCCCGCTAGTCGCCCCCCTAGGGGAACCGGGAGGACGGGAAGCGGCAGCTGCATCGGAACCAGGAGGACAGGAGGCAGCAGCCGCGCAGGGCCCCATTGAAAACGAAACCAACCGCGAGGGGCCAGCCTGCCGAACCTGCGGGCACACCCAGCGTGAGCCAAACCCTCGCCTCCCCGACTCCACTGTGGCCCTACCCCTGTGGGAAATAGGACCCCCAGATGAAACAGGCAACCCCCGACTCTAGTATTGGCCCTTTTCCACCAGTGACCTTTACAACTGGAAAACACAGAACGCTCGATTCTCTGATAACCCTAAAGACCTAATAGCTCTTTTAGACAGTGTCATGTTCACCCACCAGCCCACCTGGGACGACTGTCAGCAGCTCCTCCGCATCCTGTTCACTACAGAGGAGCAAGAGAGGATCCAATTAGAAGCAAGAAAGAAATCAGAACCCTCGGAGACGACGAGGGTCCATGAAGATGTATGGCCCAAATTAAAAGAACTTTATGAGACTGGACCCCCGCCTATTCCTCATCAGTTCCAACCCGGAGATTGGGTCCTCGTCAAACGTCATCGGCAGGAGACTCTGGAACCCAGGTGGAAAGGACCCTTCCAGGTCATCCTGACAATGCCTACGGCCATCAAAGTAGACGGAATCACCACCTGGATCCATAACACCCACGCCAAACCGGTGGACCCGTTCTCAGACCTCATCGGACCTTCAAAGACAACCTGGACTGTTGATCGGACTAAGGACAATCCTTTAAAATTGACCCTACGCCGCCAACGGACTGAGCCGGAACTATGGTACTTGCCCTCCTCTTGATTGTTCTGCAAATTCTGTCTAAATCCAAACCCCCACACCCCCTATAATTTGACATGGGAAATTACTAACTTAGAGACTCATGAAATCTACAACAAAACCCTAGGAACTGCCCCATTAAATACCTGGTGGCCAGATTTATATTTTAATTTAGAAAAAGTTAGTCCATTAGAAGAAATGGAAGGAGGTAAATGGAGGCAACTGCAAAGGAGGGTATCAATAAGTAGAAAGGGATTTTATGCATGTCCGGGATTTAGGACGGGGGCGATGAGGCACACATGTGGGGGGTTTGAAAACCTCTATTGCGCAGCCTGGAGTTGTGTCACCTCCAATGATGGGGAATGGAAGTGGGAAGTAAAATCCCAATTTATTGAAATGTCCTATGTCCGACCATGTACCCGCACCAGGTATGATGAAAACTGTAACCTTATTCGTGTAAGATTTACAGAGAAGGAAAAAAAAAAAAAAGATTTACAGAGAAGGGGAAAAAGGACAGGCGGTGGGTCTCAGGACTCACTTGGGGACTCTACTTATATCGACGTCCCCTCTTTGGGACTGCCATTCAAATAAAATTAAAAGTCTCCCCTCTTGTACAACCAGTGGGGCCAAATCAGGTATTGAAAAAAAAAAAAAAAACCAGATAAGCTTATCCCCGGGCAGATCTCCACTACTCCCTCCAGCAGGACCCCCATCCTTACCCCAGGAGGAAAAGCACAAGCTGTCTGAGAAAATCAGAACCCAGAAGGCATAGACTCCCTATGGAAATTGCTAACAGCAGCGTATGAGGCCTTAAACCGATCGGACCCTGAGGCAACAAGGGCCTGCTGGCTATGTTATGATATAAAACCCCCCTTCTACGAAGCCATAGGTCTAGCTGCCCCTTTTTCACAATCAGGAGAAGAGTCGCCAGCAGCTTGCAAGTGGAATCGAAAGGGCCCCGGCCTCACACTGCAAGCGGTCACTGGCAATGGGACTTGTATAGGAAAGGTCCCCTCTAGCCATATCCAGCTCTGTGCGCCGACTAATTACTCTATAGATGAATCTAAATGGATAATTCTAGCTCCTGACAGTTGGTGGATTTGTTCTAAGACAGGGCTCACCCCATGTGTTAGCAGAAATGTTTTTAATTCGTCAACCGAATATTGTATCATGGTGTTAGTATTTCCAAAGGTTATTTACCACCGAGAAAATGTTGTATATGATCTGTGGACAGAAGGGACGGAAGCAAGAGAGTCAATAAGAACAAAACGGGAACCCTTTACGGCCATAACCTTGGCCACCTTATTTGGCCTTGGTACCATAGGGGCAGGAACCAGGGATCTCATCACTAGCCATCCAGCACCGGGGGTTCAATAGCCTAAGGGCAGCCATTGATGAGGATATAGCCAGACTTGAGGACTCAATCTCGCACCTCGAAAAATCTCTGACCTCCCTTTCTGAAGTGGTCCTACACAACCAAAGGGGGCTAGATCTAGTCTTCCTCCAACAGGAAGGTTCATGTGCAGCCTTAAGAGAAGAATGTTGTTTTTATGCTGACCACACCGGAGTAGTCCGAGAGTCCATGGCTAAAGTTAGAGAAGGCCTGGCCAAACGGAAGCGTGAATGAGAACAACAACAAGGCTGGTTTGAGTCTTGGTTCAATCAGTCCCCATGGCTAGCCACCCTGCTTTCTGCTCTAGCTGGGCCCCTTACACTCCTCCTTGTCCTCCTCACCTTCAGGCCTTATATTATTAATAAACTAGTTGCCTTTATCAAAGACCGAGTTAACACGATCCAACTGAGGGTCCTTAGGACCCAATACCAACCCATCATTACCGAAACATTTGAGTCAGACACATAAGATCCAAGATTGGCTCTTTTTTTTTTTATTTTTTATTTTAATAGTTTCTTTTTTTTTTAACGTTTATTTATTTTTGAGACACAGAGAGACAGAGCATGAACAGGGGAGAGGCAGAGAGAGAGGGAGACACAGAATCTGAAACAGGCTCCAGGCTCTGAGCTGTCAGCCCAGAGCCCGACGCGGGGCTCGAACTCACGGACCGCGAGACCGTGACCTGGCTGAAGTCGGACGCTTAACCAACTGCGCCACCCAGGCGCCCCCCAAGATTGGCTCTTAAGGCACCAAAGAAAGGGCGGAATGAGAGACTAAGAAAAATTACCAAGTGTACTCACAACTGCAAAGAAAAGACCCCCCCCCACCCCACCGTGGTTCCCGAAACCAGCCAGGGCGTGCCTGGTTGTGGTCTGACCTAAAGGCGGGAACCAATCAAGTTCTGCTGAGCGTTCAAATTTAAATGTCAACCAATAACAGCTCTGTAACCGCGAAAAATCCCTAACTTGTTTGTGCCTGTCTATAAAAGAAGCTGTAAGATCCTCGCTCGGGGCCTCTTAGCGTCACCGGCAACGAGTGCGCAGAGGACCGGGTTCGAACCTGCAATAAACGACCCTTGCCGTTTGGCTTTGACTCTGGACTCTGGTGGTTTGTTTTCGGGGGGTCTCTCGAATCAGGGCTGAGGACATGCCCCCTCCCCCCATAATAAAAGATGAACAGGAGAAAAACAAGTTTAGTAACACAGATACCTCCTATAGGCATGGGAGAGACCAGGAAATCTGAATTATTCTCTCAAAAGGTCCTAGCCTTCATTTTAGGTACCATCTTCTGCTAACAAGAAAAAAAAGGTTGGGGATTGGGGAGTCAGTTACAGGATGTTAGCACACAGTGCATAATAAACAGAGTAAGGTTGTTATGCAGATTGAAGTCATCGCCTTCTCCATTGATAAGAGTTTCTAGAGATTTAGTGTCCTCCTTCCCAGTACAAAGAGGGAGAGCCCTTAAAAAATGTAGGTTCCCTTCAAAATGTTAACGTGTCCTACAAAGAAGGCCACTTCTACTTGCGTTTTTAGAGCTTCTCCTGTGAAGTTTTTAAAAATAATTACATTAGGGGCGCCTGGGTGGCTCCGTGGGCTAAGCGTCCGACTTCGGCTCGGGTCGCGATCTCACGGTTTGTGAGTTCGAGCCCCGAGTCGGGCTCTGTGCTGACAGCTCAGGGCCTGGAGTCTGCTTCGGATTCTGTGTCTCCCTCTCTCTCTGCCTCTCCCCAACTTGTGCTCTGTCTCTCTCTCTCAAAAATAAATAAAATGTAAAATAAATAATAAAAATAATTACGTTAAAATCATCCTTTTGCCAAAGAGGCACGGGAAACTGCTCCTACACCTTTTACTGGGGTTGAAATCGGGAGCCACTCGAGGGCCTTGAGCAGAGAGGAATGTTCTCTCGTCATACCTCATTACAGAATCTCATTGGCCGCTCTCTGTCCAGGATACAGTGTCTGGAGACAGGGGGGAAGGAGGGAGACCTAGGAGAAGGCTATTGTGGTAGTGCCTTGGATGGAGGGCAGAGCAGTGGAGGTGGTGAGAAATTGTTACATTCTGGATGCATTTTTTTTTTAATTTTTTTAAATGTTTGTCTTTGAGGGGCGCCTGGGTGGCGCAGTCGGTTAAGCGTCCGACTTCAGCTCAGGTCACGATCTCGCGATCCATGAGTTCGAGCCCCGCGTCGGGCTCTGGGCTGCTGGCTCAGAGCCTGGAGCCTGCTTCCGATTCTGTGTCTCCCTCTCTCGCTGCCCCTCCCCTGTTCGTGCTCTGTCTCTCTCTGTCTCAAAAATAAATAAAACGTTAAAAAAAATAAAAATAAATAAATAAATGTTTGTCTTTGAGAGAGAGAGAGAGAGAGAGAGGGCATGAGTAGGGGGGAGGCAGAGAGAGAAGGAGACACAGAATCTGAAGCAGGCTCCAGGCTCTGAGGTGATACACACTATGCATTGGGCACCAAGGTTGGGACTTGTACGATTGAGGAGGAAAATTTTTCTCTGTTCTTTGTTTGTTTGTTTGTTTTCTCTGGCTGGTCTAAGAATTAAATTGACATGAAACAGATTAAGAGGAGAAAATCTGGGCCACCTTGGGACACCCAAGAGTCAATTAAGTGTCTGACTCTTGATTTCGAATCAGGTCATGATCTCGTGGTTTGTGAGTTTAAGCCCTGCATCAGGCTCTGTGCTGACAAGGTGGAACCTGCCTGGGATTCTGTTTCTCTCTCCCTCTCTCTCTGCCTCTCCCCTGCTCTCTCAAAATAAGCTTATAAAAAGCTTATAAATAAGCTTAAAAAAATGCCAATTTGCAGACTCCACCTCCAGACCTACAGAATGACAAACTCTGGTGGGGGGAGGGCAGCAGCCTGTGTTTGGACCAGCTCTCCAGGGAACAATCAAGTTCGGGGAAGCAATGCAGAGGAGGAATAACGGCTCTTCTCATCCAAGGCCAGTCCTCCTATCTTTGCCTTAGACAATGTCCTCCCCTGCTTTCTTGGGAATTTTATGTCATTAATTCTTTTTTTTCTTGTGCTCATTCAACCACTCCTTCTCAACTGGAACTTTCTCCTGCACGTTAAAACATGCTCAAGCCTTTCTCGTACAGAAAAATGACTCTGGGGCACCTGGCTGGCTGAGTCAGTGGAGAATGCAACTCTTGATCTCGGGGTTGTGAGTTCAAGCCCCACCTGGAGCGAAGAGCTTACTTTAAAAAAAAAAAAAAAAAAGAACGCTCCCCTCCCCTCGGTCTCAATATTTCATCTCCTTCTGGCTACCACTTGATAATTTTCCTCGCCTCCACAGCCAAACATCTTGAAAGAGTTGAGCGTGTGGGACAGTGGTCTCATGAGAAGCCCAGTGCTGGTGGGAAGGCAAATTGGTACAGTCATTTGGGAGGGCAGTTTGGTAGTAGCTATTAAAATATCAGTGCACCTGGGTGGCTCAGTCGGTTCAGCATTGGACTTCAGCTCAGGTCATGATCTCACGAACCGTGAGTTCGAGCCCCACTTCGAACGAAGCCAGCTTCAGATCCTCTGTCCCCCTATCTCTCTGTCCCTCCCACTCCCCCCTAAAATAGATAAATAAATAAATCTTAAAAAATATATCAAAAGCACAAGCAGTGTCAACTAACATTTAAATGAGGGGCGCCTGGGTGGCTCAGTCGGTTGAGCGTCCGACTTCGACTCAGGTCACCATCTCGCGTTCCGGGAGTTCGAGCCCCGCGTCGGGCTCTGGGCTGATGGCTTGGAGCCTGGAGCCTGCTTCCGATTCTGTGTCTCCCGCTCTCTCTGCCTG
>NW_024420501.1:1028106-1032410 GCF_014898765.1 Herpailurus yagouaroundi
AAACGTTAAAAAAAAATTTTTTTTAATAAAATTTAAATGAACATACCGTTCTTGTTGCCTTCAATGCCCAGGCCAGTGTGTCTAAGGCAGTTTTGTGTGCAGAATTGTTAGTGCCTGGGGAGAAAGGTGGAAACAACTTAAATGATTGCCAATAGAGGAATGCCAAATAATGATATACTCGTAGTATGTAATATCTGTAACGCATTTGTTAAAACACTGAAGTACATCGTTCTATACATGTTATACATATGCAAAATAGGTACACGTAAAATATGCATGAGTATATGTGTGTATGTTTATGTGTAAACTAGGCTATATGTGTAACCCCAACATGTTAATACATACAAAAAGGCCAGGAAGGACACACCAAGCAAATAATAATGGTTACTTCTGGAAGATGGAGGATGTGGTGACAGTGGTCGGAGGATTTCAGCGTTCTCTGCGATGTTTCAACTGTTTTTAATGTTTATTTTTGAGAGAGAGACATAGTGTGAGTGGGGGAGGGGCAGAGAGAGAGAGAGAGGGAGACACAGAATCTAAGGCAGCCTCCAGGCTCTGAGCTGTCAGCACAGAGTCCGACGCGGGGCTTAAACCCACAAACTGTGAGATCATGACCCGAGCCAAAGTCAGACGCTTAACCAACTGAGTCACGCAGGCGCCCCCATCATTGGCTTTTTCGACAACACACATTATGTTCTCTATACTTTTCTTTGAGAATCTAATCACAAACTTCCAAACTTCCTTTTGTTTTTAAGTCTATTTGTTTATTTTGAGAGAAAGAGAGAGCACCAGCAGACGAGGGGCAGAGAGAGAGGGAGCCTTCAAAGCAGGCTCCAGGCTCTGAGTTCAAACCCACGAACCGTGAGATAATGACCTGAGCTGAAATCAGATGCTTAACTGACTGAGCCACCCAGATGCCCCTATAGGAGAAATACATTTATGTATTAGTTATGCAATTAAAAGCTAATCAAATAATAGAGTTGTCTATACCAACTACCTTCATTTCACTACCTGTTATTCAACTCTGAATCTGCTCTAATTTGGCCTTAATCCCAATAATTTCCCCTCACATAGCTCTCTTTCATGTCACCAATGACATCTGTGTCACCAAATCAACATTTATTTATTTTTGGGACAGAGAGAGACAGAGCATGAACGGGGCAGGGGCAGAGAGAGAGAGGGAGACACAGAATCGGAAACAGGCTCCAGGCTCTGAGCCATCAGGCCAGGGCCCGACGCGGGGCTCGAACTCACGGACCGCGAGATGGTGTGTGTCACCAAATCAAAAAGATAAGATGTCGGCATGCCCGGCTGACCCAGTCAGAAGAGCATGCGACTCTTGATCTCAGGGTTGTAAGTTCGAGCCTCGCGTTGGGTGTAGTGATTCCTTAAAAATAAAATCTTTTTTTTTTTTTTTTTTTTTTTGAGGGGCGCTTGGGTGACTCAGTGGGTTAAGCATCCGACTTCAACTCAGGTCACGATCTTGCGGTTTGTGAGTTCGAGCCCAGCGTCGGGCTCTGTGCTGACAGCTCAGAGCCTGGAGCCTGCTTTGGATTCTTGTGTCTCCCTCTCTCTCTGCCCCTCCCCCGCTCATGCTCTGTCTCTCTCTCTCTCAAAAATAAACATTGAAAAAAAAATAAAATCCTTTTTTAAAAAAAGATAAGATGCTCTGTGCTATTTTACTTGGCTTTTTTGTTGTTGCCGCTCTTGACCACTTTCTCCTTGAAATACTCTCTTCCCTTGGCTTCCAAGCCCTTTTATATTTAACATCACATAGTTCTGGTTTCCACCCCCCTCCCTGCTACTTCTCTAGCAACTCTGTAGTTTATCACTCGACTAAACCACAAATTGTTGACATTTTTCAAAGACTGGCCATCCATTCTCTACTGCTCTCGCTCTGTACTCTCCCAGGATGTGACTTCTTCTATCATCCAAAAGCCACCAATTCCCAAATTTGTATCTCCATCCCAGAGCTGTAGATAGCGCTGCATGCTTGATATCTCCGTTTGTAACTCTCAGCGTGTCCTCAGGTATAACGGTTCCAAAAACACCCCTCCTGATCTCTCTCTGTCACCCCTAAACTTGGTCCTCTTCCAATGCCATGTCTCAGTGAGTGGCTCCACCATAAGGCCACCGGTGCAACTCACACTTCCCTCTCCGTCCACCCTCAGTGTGATCCATCAATCACCAAATCCCATCAGTTCTCACTCCTCAATAGCTCATTATATCCATGGTCAACACTAGTGTAATGGTCTAGTTGAGAGGTTATCAAAGTTTGGTTTGAGAACGCTGGGGGGGATCTGGAGACGCTTCTCGTGCATTCACAAGATGAAAAAATGTGCATAGTAACACCAAGATATCACGTGCCTTTTTCACTCTTATTCTTTCTTGAATATGCAGCAGTCCAGAGGCTATGTGACATGCGATGTCACAACAAATTGAATGCAGAAACAAGTAGGGGCATCCGGCTGTCTTCTATTAAGCCAGACATTAAAAATGTCTGCAACAATACCACGCTTCTCACTACTCTCTTTTGTTTTAGAGAATACAGGTGTTTTTAAGAACCAATAGACAATAGGGGCGCCTGGGTGGCTCAGTCGGTTAAGCGTCCAACTTCAGCTCAGGTCACGATCTTGCAATCCGGGAGTTCGAGCCCTGTGTCAGGCTCTGTGCTGACAGCTCAGAGCCTGGAGCCTGCTTTGGATTCTGTATCTCCCTCTCTCTGCCCCTCCCCTGCTCATGCTCTGTCTCTCTCTGTCTCAAAAAAAAAAAAAAAAGCAGTAAAAAAAAGAACCCATAGACAATAGAACAAACAATTCTAATATTTGTATTAACCATAAAAGTCCCAGAATAGCCAAAGCAATCCCGAGAAAGAATAAAGCTGGAGGCCTTGTGTGCCTTGATGTCAAACTATACTACAAAGCTACAGTAATCAAAACAGTATGGGATTGGCAAGAAACCTGACACTTAGATTAATGGAACAAAGTTGGGCCCAGAAATAAGCCCACATACATGTGGTCCATCAATTTATGACAAGGGAGCCAAGGATATACAATGAAGTAAAGATAGTGTTTTCATTAAATGATGTTGGGAAAACTGAACAGCCACATACAAAAGAATAAAAGTGGGATGCTATTTTAGATCATATGCAAAAAATTAACTCCAAATGGATTAAAGATAAGAATGTAAGATCTGAAACCATGAAACTTCTAGACGAAAACACAGGCAACAAGTTCCTTGGCATTGGTCTTGGCAATGATTTTTTTGGATCTGACACCAGAAACAAAGGCGACAAAAGCAAAAATAAACAAACATGACTAAATCAAACTAAAATGCTTCTGAAAAACAAAAGAAACCATCAACAGAATGAAAAGGAAACCTACTGAATGGGAGAAAATATCTGCAAATCATATATCGCATAAGCTAATATTCAAAATATATAAAGAACTCATGCAGCTCAATAGCAAAAACACATAAAACAAAACAACAACAACAAAATAATCTGATTAAAAATGGGCAGAGGACTTGAATAAATATTTTCCAAAGAAGACATACAAATAGGCAACAGACACGTGAAAAGATGCTCAATATCATTCATCAGCAGGGAAATGCAAGTCAAAACCACAGCGAGATATCATCTTACACCGGTTAGAATGGCTACTACCAAAAGGATGAGAAATATTAAGTGTGGGCAAGGATATGGAGAAAAGAGAATGCTTGCACACTGCTAATGGGAATGTAAATTGATGCAGCCACTGCGGAAAACAGTATGGAGGTCCCTCAAAAAATCAAAAATAGGGGCACCTGCGTGGCTCAGTGGGTTAAGCGTCTAACTCTTGATTTCAGCTCAGGTCATGATCTCATGGTTCGTAAATGTGAGCCCCACGCGGGGCTCTGTGCTGACAGGGCGGAGCCTGCTTGGGGTTCTCTTTCTCCCTCTCTCTCTGCCCCTACCCTGCTTGTGTTCTCCCTCTTTCTCAAAAATAAATAAACTTAAAAAAAAATAAAAATAGAATGACCATGTAATCTAGCAATTCCATTTCTAGGTATTTATCCAAAGAAAATGAAAAGACTAATTTGAAAAGATATAGCTCCCCCCACCAATGTTGATTGCAGCATTATTTACAGTAGCCAAGATACAAAAGCAACCCAAATATCCTTCAACGGATGAATGGATAAAGAAAATGTGGCATAATATATACAACGGAATATCATTTAGCCGTAGTAAAGAAGGAAATCTTGCCATTTGTAACAACATGGATCGACCTTGAGGGCATTACATTAAGCAAAATAAGTCAAACAGA
>NW_024420501.1:1032510-1078083 GCF_014898765.1 Herpailurus yagouaroundi
GCTTGGGATTCTCTCTCTCCCTCTCTCTCTCTCTCTGCCCATCCCCTGCTCGCATGCTTGCTTTCTCTGTCTCTGTCTCTGTCTCTGTCTCTGTCTCTCTCTCTCACAAAATAAATAAACTTAAAAAAAGAAAATACAAATGCCATACCATCTCATTTATACGTGGAATGCAAAACAAAAAAACCAAACACCAGAAACGCGTAGCAACAAAAAAGCGAGCTCACAAATACAAAGAACGTATTTGTGGTTGTCCGGGGTGGGGTGGTGGGGGTGGTAAAACGGATGAAGGGGGTTAAAAAGTACAAACTTCTAGTACCAAAGTCATGGGGATGTAACTTACAGCATGCTGACTATAGTTAATACCATGTTGCATATTTGAAAGTTGCTAAGAGTAAATCTTCAAGGTTTTCATCACAAGAAAGAAAAATTTGTAACTCTGTTATGGGGATGGATGTTAACTAGATTTATGGTGGTGATCGTTTTGCAATGGTTCCTGCAATACAGGGATATACGTGTCCGTTCATAACAAGTTGCTGTTGGTGCAGAAATATATTTCACAGTCGGAAACTCTATAGTCCCAAGGGAAAAACTAAAACTCTTCCCTCTCGCTGTATCAGAGTATATAAATTCCGAGGATAGTTACTCAAATGGGAAACATAAGCCTCAAAGTGTAAAGCCTGTGAGGTCGAGCTACTTTGAATGGCTGTCTTGCTATAGGAAAGTGCTAAGTGTGTATACGAGGGGAAGAGCCAGAGTTAGCAATTGACGAATGGGGGCGGGGCAGACAGGACCTTACCACAGTGTGAAAGCAACAAACCAGAGGTATACATAGGGTGCAGTGGGAACACATTCAAGGGACACTTGCCCCAACTCTGTGCATGTGTGTGTGTTGGAGGGGGTGGAACATGTATAGTGTTGCCGGGGGGCGGGGGGCGGCTGTCAGGAAACATGTGCTGGGCAAAGTAACTTCCAAATTATGAGCTGAAATATGGGATCAAGATTTCAGCCAAGCAAAAGGTAGGAGAGGGGTTGAGTGCTCGCCGAGCATTCTAGACCAATGAGCAGCAAGGCTCAATTTGTTCCCAGGCGAGGGGCTAGGGAGAGTGGCCTCTTCACATAACTAAAAGCAATTCTCTGGAGCAGAATCAGAGTGATTGTGGGAATGGAGCCCCATTCCCCCTCCCTCCTCCCCAATTTTGATGCTGGAGAGGTAGGTGTTGGGGGCTGGGGGTTAGGTAGAGCAGGCCTCACTAAGCAAAATTTGGACTTAATCCTTAGGGCAATGAGGCGTCAGTAGGAGAGTGTTTCAACTTTTTATTTTGAGATAATTTTAGATTTACAGATGTATTGCAGAAATAGTACACAGAGGTCTCACATGCCCTTCACCGAGCTTCACTTACTGCGAACATCTTACATAATTATGGTACAATGATCAAAGGAGCAAAGGAAGAAATCAACATCAGCACAATGGTATTACGTAAGCTACGACCGTGATTGGATTTCATCAATTTTCTCAT
This sequence comes from Herpailurus yagouaroundi, assembly GCF_014898765.1. Taxonomy (NCBI): domain Eukaryota; kingdom Metazoa; phylum Chordata; class Mammalia; order Carnivora; family Felidae; genus Herpailurus; species Herpailurus yagouaroundi. The sequence continues at coordinate 1,034,028 of NW_024420501.1, forward strand.
TAGTGTCCCTTTTCTGTGCCAGGATCCAATCTAGGCCCCCACATTACATTGATCTGTGCAGTGAAAAAAATTGTACTTTTTATTTATTTAAAGGAATCTCTACACCCAATGTGGGGCTTCAACTCATGACCCCGAGATCAAGAGGGATCCCACTGAGACAGACACCCCTGTGCAGCAAAGGCTTTTAAGGAGGGGTGTGAAACGGATAGATTTACACTATCAGTTTCAAGGAAGCCTATTCAGATTTGGGGGAACTGGGAAGCAAAACGTGATTCAAGGCAGGAGGCCCGAGGGGTAAGTTAGACTGACTTCTGTCAGCACCCTGTGAAAGGTCTGATGTGGCTTCTGAAGCTGACACCCTGGCCGACCATGGCATACTAGTTTTCTTTTTTTTTTTTTAACTTGTATTTTAAAGTTTATTTATTTATTTTGGGGGGTGAGGAGCAGAGAGAGGGGGAGAGAGAGAATGCCAATCTGCTGTCAGCACAGAGCCTAATGTGGGGCTCGATCTCATGAACCGTGAGATCATGACCTGAGTCAAGATCAAGAGTTGTATGCTTAGGGGCACCTGGGTGGCTCTGTCGGTTAAGCCTCCGACTTCAACTTCAGGTCATGAGCTCTTGGGTCGTGGGTTCAAGCCCCACGTTGGGCTCTGTGCTGACAGCTCAGAGCCTGGAGCCTGCTTCAGGTTCTGTGTCTCCCTCTCTCTCAGACCCCTCCGCCACTCATGGCTCTCTCTCAAAACTAAAAAATAAACATTAAAAAAATTAAATAATAATAAAAAAGAGTCGGACGCTTAACCAACTGAGCCACCCAGGTGCCCCTGGTTCTTTTTCTGATGTTCCAATATGCTGATTTAGAAATGAGGCTTAAACAGAACATGACTTCACTGGATTACAGTGTTCTTTGGTTGCACTACTTAATTTTGGTATGTATACGTTGAACTGGCCAGATGGGAACTGTCACTTGGATATCTTTTTTTTTTTTTTTTAATAATTTTTAAAAATGTTTATTTATTTTTGAGAGAGAAACTGAGACCGAGTGCGAGCAGGGGAGGGACAGACAGAGAGAGACAGAGGAGACACAGAACCTGAAGCAGGCTCCAGGCTCTGAGATAGTTAACCCACTGAGCCACGTGCCCCTTGGATATCTTTAACTCCACATGGTTAGAACTATGGAGGAAAAAATTACCTATTAAAAACCAACTGTTACAGACCTAGTAGTTGTATTCATCTGTTTTTTACATATTTTCTTTACTGCACTCTGCAGCACCCACTTTTATGAAGTGCCATTATTGTGTTTGTCTCCTTTCACAAAGTTGTTTGAGTGACACTACGTATCACAAATTTCATGGTTAAATTTCGCTACGCACCGTTGTCAAAGATAGCTCCTCCGAAGGCCCATAGGCTTCACTCAATCTTTTACTTGCTTGCTTCATACTGGATGTAGCTGGAAATTCGACAGCTACATGTAAAATGAGTTTCTTTTTTTTAAGTTTATTTTGAGAGAGACAGAGATAGCACAAGTGGGGGAGGGGCAGAGAGAGAGAGGGAGAGAGAGAATCCCAAGCAGGCTCCCCCATGCCAGCACAGAGCCCCACTCGGGGCTCACACTCACGAAACCACAGATCATGACCTGAGCCCAAACCAAGAGTTGGACGCTTAACCTACTGAGCCACCCAGGGGCCCTGAGTTTGTTTCTTTTTTATTACCACTTTGCATTTCCTTTTCATACCCTTAGGTTTCAAAACTAAATTAGGTACCAGGGGACCTGCTTCCTGGCCTTGACTTGGTTATTTGTTAGCTGTGTGACCTTGGACAAGCAAACTAACTTCTCTTGGCCTCAGTTATCTCACATAAATGGGTACTATCCTGTTATCTACATTTGCTCTCATCTTTTTTTTTTGTAAGATCTTATTTTTAAGTAATCTCTACATACAACAGGGGGCTCAAACTCATGATCCCAAGATCAAGAGTTGCACAGTCTACTGACTGAGCCAGCCAGGCACCCCTACTGTCATCTTTTGGTCACATCCTCTTTTGACTTTTATGTGACGTAACATAGATACAAATCCCAACAACAGTGTAAGTTACATGGCATTCATTCATCCATCTTTTAATTTATTCTGACTCAATGTGTTGTCCTTATGGGCGAGCAAACTGCTACCCCCAAATGTGTGTTTTTGGCATGTGGATTATTTTAGGCTGATTATTTATAAGAAACACAAGACTTGGGAAGTTTTTCTTTTCCTTTCTTCTTTTAAAAGTTTTTTAAAAAAGTGTATTTGTTTATTTACGTAATCTCTGTGCCCAACATGGGGCTGGAACTCATGACCTCTAGATCATGAGTCACATGCTTTTCTGAATGGGCCAGCCCAGTGCCCCAGGATTTTTTTCTTTTCTTTTCTTTCTTTCTTTCTTTCTTTCTTTCTTTCTTTCTTTCTTTCTTTCTTTCTTTCTTTCTTTCTTTTTACCTTCCCCTTAACTGCCTAAAAGAATTTAGATAGAGGACCTGTTCCAGAAAGAGAGCTATCATGACAGATAACTACAGTATAACATAATCTAGGTGTGGTAGACAAAGGAATTTAGCAAAATCTGTTAAAATTCTTCTCTGTGTCCCATTGTTTCTGTATAGCCCAGCAAACATTTGTTTACCAAATATTTGCTCATTTTCATCTTCTTGTGAATTGCCTGCCTTCCTTTTGAAGCCCGAGATCCTTACCCCTTCTCCTTATTCCAGAATGACATATATACTTCATTTTCCCTGTCTTTGGAATTTCTCATGTTTTTGTGGGTTCCCCATATGTATGTAATTAAATTAGATTGTCTCCTGCTAATCTGTCTTATGTCAGTGTAATTCTTTGAGTAGTCAAAAGAACTTTAAAGGGTAGTTGGGGCGCCTGGGTGGCGCAGTCGGTTGAGCGTCCGACTTCAGCCAGGTCACGATCTCGCGGTCCGTGAGTTCGAGCCCCGCGTCAGGCTCTGGGCTGGTGGCTCAGAGCCTGGAGCCTGTTTCCGATTCTGTGTTTCCCTCTCTCTCTGCCCCTCCCCCGTTCATGCTCTGTCTCTCTCTGTCCGAAAAATAAATAAATGTTGAAAAAAAAAAATTAAAAAAAAAAAAAAAGAACTTTAAAGGGTAGAGAAAAAAATTTCTTCTCCAACATACTCTTCCCAAGTGCCTGAGTCTGTGCTAGGAATATGAAGACAAGAAAAAGATCTTGTACTTGAGACACTTACTTCCAGTAGAGGAAGAGAGATCAGTAAGCAAATAAAATGAATAATGTATTCTTCACTTTCCACCAAAATACTCCTAATGGCACAGGAGGGAAAACCCACGTCTCCCTGGAGTTTGGGGCATAGCCTACATTACAAAATTAATTTCTTTGGGGCACCTGGGTGGCTTAGTCAGTGAAGCATCCGACTTTGGCTCAGGTCATGATGCCGTGGTTCGTGGGTTCGAGCCCCGTGTTGGGCTCTGTGCTGACAGCTCAGAGCCTGGAACCTGCTTTGGATTCTGGGCCTCCCTCTTTCTCTGCCCCTCTCCCGTTTGTGTTCTCTCTCTCTCTCTCTCTCTCTCTCTCTCTCTCTCTCAAATATAACATTAAAAAAAAGAAATTAATTTCTTTGACTTTTATCTTTTTAGAAAAGTTTGTATCTAAATTCCAATTAAAATGCAGTGTCATATTAGTTTCAGATGGGCAATATAGTGATTCAACACTTTCACACACCATCCAGGGCTCATCACATGCACAAGTGCATTCCTTAATCCCCATCACCCATTTAATCCACATCTCCCCCCACCTCCCTTCTTATAACAATTAGTTTGTTCTCTATAGTTAAGTATCTGTTTCTTGGTTTGTGTCTCTCTCTCTCTTGAATTTTATCTTTTTAAAAAATGTTTATTGGGGCACCTGGGTGGCTCAGTCGGTTAAGCATCCGACTTGGGTTCAGGTCATGATCTCGTCGTTTGCGAGTTCGAGCCTGGAGTCAGGCTCTGTGTTGAGAAGTCAGAGCCTGGAGTCAGGCTCTGTGTTGAGAAGTCAGAGCCTGGAGCCTGGAGCCTGTTTCAGATTCTGTGTCTCCCTCTCTCTCTGCCCCTTCCCCACCTGCACTCTGTCTTTTTCTCAAAAATAAATAAACAATTAAAAAAATTTTTTTAAATGTTTATTTATTTTTGAGAGAGAGAGAGAGTGCAAGCAGGGGAGGGTCAGAGAGAGAGGAGGGGGGACAGAGGATCCAAAGAAGGCTCTGTTCTGACAGCAGCAAACACAATGCTCGCTCAAACCCACAAAATGTGAGATCATCACCTGAGCTGAAGTCAGATGTGCAACTGACTGAACCACCCAGGTCCCCTTGAATTTTGTCTTTTAAAAGCTTTGCAAATTTTGCATTCCACACCACAATATAGCCCCATTTATTTTGCTGTTACTTTTTTTTTTTAATTTTTTTTCAACGTTTTTTATTTATTTTTGGGACAGAGAGAGACAGAGCATGAACGGGGGAGGGGCAGAGAGAGAGGGAGACACAGAATCGGAAACAGGCTCCAGGCTCCGAGCCATCAGCCCAGAGCCTGATGCAGGGCTCGAACTCACGGACCGCGAGATCGTGACCTGGCTGATGTTGGACGCTTAACCGACTGCACCACCCAGGCGCCCCAACTTTTTTTTTTTTAAATACATCATCCTAACAAGTGGGGTTTATTCTGGAAATACGTGGCTGATTCAATATTTGAATATCAGTGTAATACATCATATTAATAGTTTTTTGTTAACATTTATTTATTATTGAGAGACAGAGAGAGACAGAACACGAGCATGGGAGGGGCAGAATGAGAGGGAGACACAGAATCCGAAGCAGGCTCCAGGCTCTGAGCTGTCAGCACAGAGCCCGACGTGGAGCCCGAACTCACAAACCATGAGATCATGACCTGAGCTGAAGTCGGAGGCTTAATGGACTGATCCACCCAGGCGCTCCTCATATTAATAGTTTTAATAAGAAACACTGCCAAGGGGTGCCTGGGTGGCTCAGTGGGTTAAGCATCTGACTCTTGATTTCCACTCAGGTCATGTTATCATAGTTCATTGGATCCAGCCCTGAGTCAGGCTCTGTGCTGACAGTGCAGGGCCTGCTTGGGATTCTCTCTCCCTCTGTCTCTGCCCCTCACCTGCTTGTTCTCTCTCTCTCTCTCTCAAAATAAAATAAACTTAAAAATAAAAGAAACACTGCCCCCCAAATTGGGTAAAATTCAGTATCCAGTCGTGGTAAAAACTCTCAGCAAACTAGGAAAGAGAAAGGAACTTTCTTAACCCGATAAAGGACAAGTATAAAAAGCCTATTGCTGATGTCACACTTCATGGTTAAAGACTGAATGCTTTCTCCTTAAGATGGCAAACAGGGTAACGATGTCTCCTCTCACTTATACTCCATATCCTATTGGAAATCCTATTTCCTATTTCCTTGGTGCGACAAGGCAAGAAAAAAAAAAGGCATATACGAATTGTCAAGGAAGAAATAAAACTGTCCCTATTTATAGGTGGCAGTCAGGCCCCACTCTGCAAGAGTTCTTCAAACTGGGGGACGGGGAGCCTTGGCGTTGGGCAAAGCCAGGCCTCCCTAGTGATCAGCTTGCTCAAGACTGCCCAGGGGCTTGTGCATTTGGGGGGCGGGGTGGGGGACAAGAAGACGACTCCTAGAGCGCGGGGCAGCACAGAGAATCCACCGGAGTGAACCGCCTCCATTTCAGGCCCAGCAGGTGGGTGGAGCTGGTGACAGTCACACACTGGGGACACCAGGAGGGGCTGTATCTTGTAGCTGAGAACGGGGAAGTAACCTTCGGTGACGCTCCACTTCTTAACAGACACGGCCCCGGCCGGGAGCCTTAATGGAAGGCCTCAATGCCACGGTTGGAGTTGTACGTGAAGAAGGTGATGGTGGGAAAAAAGGATCGCGAACACGCTCACCGCGGCTCTTTGCTGCTTATCCGTCTCTGGCGCCTGCGGAGGGGCGGGGGGCCGGCGGCCCGTAGGTGACCTGGGTGGCACACCCGCCCCGGGGAGCGCCGTCGCGCCCACGGTCCCCTCGCTCGCCGAGCCGCCCACGGCTCGCTCAGCAGGGCGCCCAGTCCCGCAGCCATCCCGGCTCCGCAGGGCCCTAGGGCAGCCGCCAGTCTCCCGCGCCCAGGCCTCCGAGGCCGGCCGGGCCTCCCATTTACGCGAACACGTACACTTGTCATCCAAGGCTGATCAGAGAGGGACGGTAACGCAGCGGTGAACGTAAGCTTTGGATTCAAGCTCTGGTGACTTCTAACCGTGCCCGCCCTACCGCTCCCTACCTTCCCTTTCCCGTTCCTCTGCACAAACGGGGTCCTCTTCCAGATGGCCTTATCCTGTTCTCCACATCTTTGCAAGGGCTTCTCCGGCCCGCGTGCTCAAGTCCGGTCTTTCCACTCTCCCAACGCCCCGAATTCTGATCCTTGGTACATTTTCTCCGTCAACCGTCCCTGCCTCCCTGGTCCAGGAGTTAACTCGCCAAATTCTACATGCCTCTGCTAACGGCCAGCTTGCTGCCTTTGTTCTACCTCCAATAGTCGCCTGCCGATCGGCAGAGGACAGACCTCTCCCAAGCGAGGGAAGCGGGACAGAATGGCGAGGCGCACTCGTCTCTGCATAAACAAGTGACCTCTTGTTCTCCGAAGCTCTTGAGAGACAAGGAGGAAAAAAAGGATCGGCTCCTCTACTGTCCTGGGATGTTGTCCAACAGAAATAGAATGCGAGTGAACCCACACTAGGGTCCAACCACTATGCTGTGCACCTGAAATTAATATAACATTTTGTCAACCATACTTCAATACAAAATTTAGGATACGCCCGGCTGACATTCTCTAGGATGTGATTATTGTGGTTTTCTTTCTTCAAGTGATTTTTACCTTGAGGTGTTTCAGATGATCAAGGAATCATAATATAATAAACGTACTCTGCTTAAGTCATGCTTGTGAAACAAAAGTTGTATCTCCCGGGTAGAAATGATGGCACAACCTATTTCACATTGAGTGACACATGCATCATCGGAGACAACATAAAAATATTAAACAGCTTAACTGGCTAGTTTGTATCACTGAATGGCTTTTTGGGGTCTGCTGTATTTTTTTTTTTTTTTTGCGGCATTTATGTTAAAATTGCTTTAACAAAAAAATACGACGCGAGCCACGTCGCTGTAAATATTCTATGTTCTAGCAGCCACACTTTATTTTTAAAAAAATGTCTTATTTAACGCAATAGACCCTAAATATTGTCATTTCGACCTGCAATCAATATACGAATGCAGAGGTTTGCACTCCTTTTTCCAGGCAGTCTCTGATATTGGGTGCGCATTTGACACTTATGGAACATCCATTTCGGACTGGCTGCATTTCTAGCGCCTAATACCCATCATCCTGTACGGTCTGGCCCCGGAATTCCCCCCCTTTCCCTCTTTTTGTCCCCCCCCCCCCCCACCTCGCAGGAAGAAGTGAAGATGATGGGGGGCGGTAACACTGCTACTTTGGGGCCGAGGCAAACTCGGGGAGGACGCAAGACCCTGTGATGTGACGTCGAGATGCTGAGAGACCTCTCCGCCAGACTTCCCTGTCCCCCTCCCCCGCACCGCGAGACAGCACCAAAGGCAGCTCTCGAGGTACAGCCAACCGCTGGAAAGTGCCGGGCTGCGGGTGGGGGGATGGGGGAATGGAGGACGCGGCGGGGAGGGGGTGGAAGGCGCAGCGCGGACCCGCACGCATGCGTATTGAACGCGCTCGCAAACACTGCCTGGCGCCCTAGCAACGGGTTCCAAGCCACTGTCTCGCCGTAATAAGTGGCCTTCCCAGGAGTTCTCGTCCAACCAGCCGGTCTAGGCTCCTCCCGGTCCACGGTTCTTCCTTATCATTCCCGCTTCTCCCCTTCCACTGGTTCAATCTCGCCTTCTGGTGTGTGTGCCCGAGCCCCGAGGCGGTTCCTAAAATGAGTACTCGTTTCCGCCTGGGAACCAACCCCTGGCGCCTCAGGCTCGCCCGGCCCGGGCTGAGGTGGCTGCTGGGGCTGGGGCTGTTCCTGGGGCTTCAGGCTTCCCGCAGCGCAGCTTTCTACCTCCCCGGGTTGGCTCCAGTTAACTTCTGCGAGGCATCCCGAGAGACTGCAACCTGCAAGGTGAGGACCCCTGGGAGGCAGTGAGATGTGAGGGGAAGGCTTTGGGTTGGGGTATCGGGCACACCAGGGGAGACCATGGTCGTGAGCTCTTGGACTCGGACCCGGAACGCCAAAGCCCTGTCCATAGATGTGTCTCAACGTCCCAGTCTCTGAGCCTCGCACTTGGGAGTATCTGGACCTTTCTTTTTCCCGGATTCTATTTCCCTCCCTTTTGGCTGCTGCCCCGTGCTGTGCCTTCGTCCAACTCCCGCTCAGCTCCTTCTCCCTCACAGCTCCTCCTTTCCCCCCTTTCCCTCAGCTCCCTCCCTTTTATCTCAGCTTTCCTCTTCTCTTCACTCTGGGCTCTGCTCCTCCCTTCCCACCTTCCCTGATAGCCTCCCTGTCCATCCAGGCCCTGCCCTTCCCCTTTCTCTCTCCTGTAGGCCCCGCCCCTCCGCTTATCTCCCCACTCTAGGCCCCGCTCAACCACCCAGGCCCCGTCCCGCCCCTTTCCTCTCCCTTCTAGGCCCTGCCCCTCCGCCTTCTTCTCCCCTCAAGGCCCTGCCTCTCGCCCTTATTCTACCATCTAGACCCCGCCCTTCCGACAAGGCCCCGCCCCTACACCGAGACTCGGTCCCTCGACTTTTATCTCTTGTCTAGGCACCATCCCTCCCCTTTCCTCTCGCCTCTATGACCCTCCACTCTGCATGCCTCTCCCTTCTAGGCCCTCCCCACCCCATTCCTCTCACTTTAATGCCCCACCCCTCCCCTTTCCTCTCCCCTTTGTGCTCCGCCCCTCCTATTTCCTCTCCCATCTAGGCCCCGCCCTTCCACGCAGGCCCGGCCCCTCCGCTTTCCTCTTGCCTCTAGGCCCCGCCCCTTCAGCCACGCCCCCCTCCCACCCACTTTTTTTCTCCCCTCTAGGGTCGCCCCTCCCCTTTCCCTTCTCCTCTAGGCCCCTCCATTTCATGCAGTCCCCGCCCCTCCGCATTCCTCACCCCTCTAGGCCCCGCCCCTGCAACCAGGCTCCACCCATTATCTTTCTTCTCCACTCTTGGCCACGCCCTTCAATCAGGCCACGCCCCCACTCTATTGGCCACGCCCCCCACCCGCCCCCCCCCTCCAGTTTTTTCTCCCCTCTAGGACTGGCCCCTCAACTTTCCTCTCCCTTCAGTGTTCCCGTCCTCTCCCCAGGCCCTTCCCCTCCCCTCCCTTCCCCTCCTCTCCCCTCTCAAGGCCCAGGCCCTCCACGTTCCTCTCCACTCTGGGCTCTGTCCTTCCACTAACGCCCCGTCCCTCCACCCAGGCCAGCCTGTCCACTTTCATCTACCCTCTAAGCCCTAGCCCTCTTTTCTCTTCCCTCTAGGCCCGCCTCTCCAACCAGGCCCCGCCCTTCCACTTTCCTCTCCACTCTAGGCCCCTCCACTCCCTGGTCTTGTCTTCTCTAGGCCCTGCCCCTCCACACTGGCCCCACATTTCCCCTCCCCTCTAGGCCCCGCCCTTCCACCCAGGCCCCACCCCTCCACGTTCCTCTACTCTCTAGTCCCCGTCCCTCCAACCACACCCTGCCCGTCCAGTTTTTTCTCCCCTCTAGGACTCGCCCCTCAACTTTCTTCTCCCCTCAGTGTTCCCATCCTCCAGCCCCCTCCCCTCCCCTTTCCTCTCCTCTCTAGGCCCAGGCCCTCCACTTTCCTCTCCACTCTGGGCCACGCCCTTCCACTATGACCCCGCCCCTTCACCCAGACCTACCTGGCCACTTTCATCTACCCTCTAGGTCCTGACCCTCTTTTCTCTCCCCTTAGGACCAGCCCCTCCTCTTCTACTCTCTAGGCTCTGGCCCTCCACTTTCCTCACCCCTCTAGGCCCCGCCTCTCCACCCAGGCCCTCCCCTCCCTTCTATGCCCCACCCCTCTCATTTCCTCTCAAGATTCCCAGCCTCCACCCAGGCCCCTCCCCTCCCCTTTCCTCTCCTGTCTAGGGCCTGGCCCTCCACTTGCCTCTCCACTCTAGGCTCCACCCCTCTCCCCTCTAGGCCCGTCCCTCCAGCCAGGCCGAGTCCATCGACTTTCTTCTCCCTTCTAGGCCCCACCCTTCCACATCACTCTCCCCTCTAGTACCTGCCCCTAGAACCGCGACCTGTCTGTCCACTTTTTTCTACCCTCTAGGACCGTCCCTCAACTTTCCTCTCTCCTCCCAGGAGCCTCCCCCCGCCTCTCCTCTCTTGTCTAGGCCCTGGCCCTCCACTTTCCTCTCAACTCTAGGCCCTGTCCCTCCCCTTTCCTGTCCCCTGTAGGCCCCTCCACTCCCCTTTTCTCTCGATCTAGGCCCCGCCCTTCCATGGTCCTCTCCCCTCTTGGCCACGCCCCTCCAACCAGACCTCGCCCAACCATTCTGCTCCCCTCTAGGCCCCGCCCTTCCACCCAGGCCCCACCCCTCCACCTTCCTCTCCCCTCTAGGCTCCGCCCTTCCAACCATGCCCTACCCATCCAGTTGTTTCTCTCCTGTAGGACCAGCTTTTCAACTTTCCTGTCTATGTCCCCATTTTCCACCCAGGCCCCTCACCTCCTCTTTCCTCTTCCCTCTAGGCCCCACCCCTCCCCTTTCCTCTCTCCTCTAGACCCAACCTCTCCCCTTTCCTTTCCTTTAGGCCCCTCCTCTTCCTTTTCCTCTCTTCTCTAGGCCCTGCCCTTCCACGGAGAACTGTTCCTCCAAGTTCCTCTCCCCTCTCCCTCCCTCTATGTCCCGCCCGCCCCTCCCCTCCCCTTATCTTTCCCCTATGGCCCTGCCTCTCCACCCAGGCCCCTCTCCTCCCCTTTCCCCTTCCCTCTAAGCCCTACCCCTCCCCTTTTCTCTCTCCTCTGTGCCCAGGCCCTCTCCTTTTCTCTCCCCTCTAGGCCCTTCCACTCCCAGGTCTTGTCCCCTCTAGGCCCCGCCCCTCCACACTGGCCTCTCCCTTCCCCTTTCCCCTCCTATCTAGGCCCTGCCCTTCCACTCAGTCCCCATCCCTCCGGGTTCCTCACCCCTCTAAGCCCTGCCCCTCCAGCCAGGCCCTGCCCATCCACTTTCTTCTCCCCTCTAGGCCCCGCCCCGCGTTCCTATTCCTTGTAAGACCTGCCCCTCCAACCATCCCCCATCCTCCCCTCTAGGACCCGCCCCTCAACTCTCCTCTCCCCTATCTACATCCTCCACCTAGGCCCCTCCCCTCCTCTTTCCTCTCCTCTCTAGGACCCGGCCCTCCACTTTCCTACCACTCTAGGCCCCGCCCTCCCCTTTCCTCTCCCCTGTAGGCTCCTCCAGTCCCCTTTCCTCTCCCTTGTAGGCCCCGCCCTCTGCTTTGGTCTCCTCTCTAGGCCCTTCCACTCCCCTTTCCTCTCCCCTCTAAGCCCCGACCTTCCATGCAGGCCCCACCCCTCCGCGTTCCTCACTTCTCTAGGCCCCGCCCCTTCAACCAGGCCCCGCCTGACCACTTTCTTGTCCCCTCTAGACCCCGCCCCTCAGCTTTCCTCTCTCCCCCTTATGTCCCCATCCTCCACCCAGTCCCCTCCTCTTCCCTTTCCTGTCCTCTGTAGGCCCTGGCCCTCCACTTTCCTCTGCAATCTGGGCCCCACCGTTCCACCAGGGCCATGCCCCTCCACCCGGGCAACTTTCCTCTTCCCTCAAGACCCTGCTTTTCCCCCCGGCCCCGCCCCTCCCCTTTCCTCTCTTCCCTTGGATTCACCCCTCACCTTTATTCTACCCTCTAGTCCATGCTCCTCGCCTTTCCTCTCCCTTCTAAGAGTCGACCCTCTCCTTTATTCTACCCTGTAGGCCCCGCCTTTCCCCTTTTTTCTACCCTCCAGGCCCCTCCCTTCTACCCAGGCCCCGCCCCTCCATGTTCCTCTCCCCTCTAGGCTTGGCCCCTCCACTCAGGCACCTCCCCTCCCAATTCCTACCTCTCTGTGCTCCCCCCCTCCCCTATAGACCCTGCCACTCCATCCAGGCCCCATCCCCTCCCTTCTCCCTCTAGGCCCCAATGCTCCCTTCCCACCGCTCCCGTCTGGGTCCCACGCCTCCCACCTAACTCCACCCCACCCTCTTTCTCTTCCCTCTTGGCTGGCTGTCTTCTCTTAGTTCCTCTGCTTCCTCCTTTCTAGGCTACTTCTCCACTGCCCTTCTGGGCTCCTCCTGGGCCTCCTCCCTCTCCCCCCTCCCTATTGGCTGCTCCTCCTCCTCTGTCGGGCTCCTCTGCTTTCCCCCTCCATGGCTCCTCCCTCTTCCTGCCCCTCTCCCTCTCCCTATTCCTTTTCCCTATCCCTGAGCTCAGTGGGTGGCTCAGATCTCTTGCAGGTTTTTGGGTTCAAGTCCTGCCTGGGGCTCTGTGGTGACGGCTCAGGGCCTGGAGCCTGCTTCAGATTCTGTCTCTCTCTCTCTCTCTGCCCCTCCCCTACCCAGGATCTGCCTCTCTCTCTCTCTCTCTCTCTCTCTCTCTCTCTCAAAAATAAATAAACATTAGAAAGGGACTTATTTTTCTGACTCCTAGTTGCCTGATCTAGTGTATGAGGGAGTGTTCTGGCATACCACAAGGGCACTGGGAAGCTCAGAACAGTGCTGGGTGTGGTTTGACTACATTCTTAACCAACTTGAAAGTTCCAGGGATTTTCTAAAGGCCAGTTGTAGGTGCAACAAGTTTGCTCTTAAAACTTGGAATTTGCCTTTTCCTTCGAGAAGTATTGATAGTAATTTCCTACAGAAATGGCCTTTAGGGGCACCTGGGTGGCTCAGTGGGTTAAGCGTCCGACTCTTGATTTCGGTTCAGGTCATGATCTCACAGTGCATGAGTTCAAGCCCCACATCGGGCTCTGCGCTGACCGTGCAGAGCCTGCTTGGAATTCGCTCTCTCCCCCCTCTCTCTGCCCCTACCACGCTTGCTCCCTCTCTCTCTCTCTCAAAATAAACTTAAAAAAAAAAAAAAGAAATGGCCTTTAAAAAATATTTTTATGTCTGCTTTCTCTCTGGTGATACCTCATCTTGGCTCTCTATTTCAGCAGGCTTCCTAGCAAAGAAACATCTTTAATCATAACAAATATCTGGAGTTTCTTTTCTGTGAGCTCGTTTCTTTTTAGGCTGTTACTTGTATCCCTAATGTGTTCTACTTTTTATTCTGAGATTTTGCCTTCTGTCTTTTGGTGAATCTCTCATTTCTAGGTTCAACACTCCAAACTTCCTTCACTTGCTAGTGTCCAGCCCCTTGATTTTTTTTAATTTTTTAAAATTTTTATTTATTTTTGAGAGAGAGAGAGAGAGAGAGAGAGAGCCAGCATGAGCAGGGGAGGGGCAGAGGAGAAGCGAGACAGGGGAAGGGGAGACCCATGAACTGCGAAATCATGACTTGAGCCAAAGTCAGCCGCGTAACCAACAGCTACCCAGGTGCCCCAAGCCCCTTGATTTTTTAAAAAAAGTTTATTTGTTTATTTTGAGACACACACACACACACACACACACACACACACACACACTCACATGAGAGCTGGGGAGAGGCAGAGAGAGAGGACGAGAGAGACATTTCCAAGCAGGTTCTGTGCTTTCAGTGTGGAGCCTGACGTGGGGCTCGAACTCACGAACCATGAGATTGTGACTTGAGTCAATACCAAGAGCCTGATGCTTAATGAACTGAGCCAGCCAGGTGCCTGTTGATTTTTTTTTTTTAGTTTAAAAATTTTTACTAATACAAAAGCAATAGCAGACAAGCAAAAATAAGAAAAGAAAAGCATTGATAATAACAATAGATTTACTACTTCTGATATCTTAGTATGTATTCCAGGGGCGTCTGCCTGGCTCAGTTGGAAGAGTTCATGACTCTTGATCTTAGGGTCATGAGTTTGAACCCCACATTGGGTGTAGAGATTACTTAAAAAAAATAAAACCTTGAAAACCACATATATTGTACATTTTTTTCTATATATACTAATATCCACATTTGTATATTTAAAAATTTTTTCATGTTTATTTATTTTTGAGAGAGAGAGACAGAATGCCAGCAGGGGAGGGGCAGGGAGAAAGGGAGACAAGATCTGAAGCAGGCTGCAGACTCCGAGCTGGCAGCACAGAGCCCAATGCGGGGCTCGAACTCACAAATCATGACATCGTGACCTGAGGTGAAGTCACTCCACAGACTGAGCCACCCAGGCCCCCTGCCACATGTTTATTTTTAGCAATATGCATTTGGTGTTCCTTTGTGCCTTTCCATGCCTTAATAGCTCATTTCTTTTCAGTTTTGAATAATATCCCACTGTCTGAACGTACCACAGTTCGTTTATATATTCACCTACTAAAGGACCTCCTGGTTACTTCCATGTTTTGGCAATGATGAATAAAGCCGCTCTAGACATCGTGTAGGTTTTTGTGTGGACGTAAGTTTTCAGCTCCTCTGGGCAAATACCAAAGAGTATCATTGCTGGATTGCACGCTAAGGATATGTTTAGTTTGTAAGAAATTGCCAGGCTGTCTTCCAAAGCGGTTGTACCATTTTGCATTCCCACTAGCAATGAATGAGAGTCCACCTGCATTGTTTACCAACATCGAATCAGAATATCCATGTTATTTTGTAACCCGCACTTTTGTATTAACTCCATCTTTCCATATGAACACATTTTTAGGGGCACCTGGTGGCTCAGTCGGTTAAGCGTCTGACTCTTGGTTTCGGCTTAGGTCACGACCTCACAACTCGTGAGTTTGAGCCCCGCCTAGGGCTCTGTGCTGACAGTGAGGAGCCTGCCTGGGATTCTCTCCCTCTCCCTCTCTCTCTCTGCCACTCCCCCGCTCATGCACAAGAGCGTGCGCGCTCTCTCTCTCTCTCTCTCAACAAATAAACATTTAAAAAAATAAAAAACTGGGGCGCCTGGGTGGCTCAGTCAGTTAAGCGTCCGGCTTCAGCTCAGGTCATGATCTCACAGTTTGTGGGTTCAAGCCCCGCAAACTGTTTGTCAAACTGTTCCTGTTTGTCAGTTGCCTCTTGGTTTTGCTTCTTGTGTTTTGTTTTTGTTTCTGTTTTTTGCCATTTCGAAAAATTGACTTCTAATTTATCAAAGGAAATTTTTAGGGGGGCTCAGTTAAGCAGCCGACTTCAGCTCAGGTCATGATTGCATGGTCCCTGGGTTAAAGCCCTACATCTGTACTGTCAGTGTAGAACCTGCCTGGGTTCTCTCCCTCTCTCTGCCCCTCCCTGACTCATGCTGTCTCTCAAAATAAATAAATAAATAAAACAATTTTTTTGGGTCTGAGTTTTGTGCCCTGTTTCAAAAGGTTTTAACTAAGCCAGCTGAGATTCTAAAGTAATTCTCCCCTGGTTTCTTTTATTACTTTCACGGTTTATTTATTTATTTTTTTAAAATTTTTTTAACGTTTATTTTTGAGACAGAGAGAGACAGAGCATGAATGGGGGAGGGGCAGAGAGAGAGGGAGACACAGAATCTGAAGCAGGCTCCAGGCTCTGAGACATCAGCCCAGAGCCCGACGCGGGGCTTGAACTCATGGACTGCGAGACCGTGACCGGAGCTGAAGTCGGACGCTTAACCGACTGAGCCATCCAGGCGCCCCTACTTTCACGGTTTAAATTGTAACACATCAAGTTGGTATTTCCTGGTGTAATGTATGAGGTAAGTATCCAACTTACCTTTTTTTTCCCTCAATCACTGAACAGTTGTCTCAACCCCATTATAGAATAATTTGGTTTTTTTCCACTTGCTCTGAGAAACTATTAAGGTTCTTTTAAATACATTAAGCTCCAGGGGCGCCTGGGTGGCGCAGTCGGTTAAGCGTCCGACTTCAGCCAGGTCACGATCTCGCGGTCCGGGAGTTCGAGCCCCGCGTCGGGCTCTGGGCTGATGGCTCAGAGCCTGGAGCCTGTTTCGATTCTGTGTCTCCCTCTCTCTCTGCCCCTCCCCCGTTCATGCTCTGTCTCTCTCTGTCCCAAAAATAAGTAAACGTTGGAAAAAAAATTAAAAAAAAAAACATTAAGCTCCAAATATGCATTTAAAAATACAGTTCAAATCTTATGTACGTTGTGTTTTGGAATTCTAGATAAGAAGTATTATCCTTAATTATCTGCTGTCCTTTTAGAAACTTTTGCCTGTTCACCTTCGCAAAACTATGACTGATAAATGTTGCTATTGCTAACTGCCTGATTAGATTTCAATTAAGTGAAGATACGATGCTCTTACGGAGTTATAGTAAGGCTCGTATTTGTTCCCAAACTTGATTTTCTACATCCTTTTATTACAAAACATCTAACCATATGGTAAAGATGATAGCGGATGTTCATTTTTTTTAAAAAGGCAGTTTACGGAATTTTGAATAAAATGATTACCCAAGTTCTGCTGTTCTAGTGGTTTTAAAAATCCTGTCTTGTAAATGATCAGGAACACAGCTGAGGTCCAGGAAAGTAAGAAGAAGTATCCTGTGAAAAGCCAGGCTAGATGTCCTAATATTCATGTACTAACTCTCAAGCTCTTTAACAAATCTGCTGATTTATTCCACAAATTGAGGGCTTGCTTTCTAGCAGATGGGGGGGGGGGAGAGAAGGGAGAAGAGGCATCACGACAACTGACAGTTGAAAAGAAAGACCTAAAATCTTTACCAAGAAGTTTAAGTTCTTTCGTAGGGGTGAGGAATGTGGGTATTAGGAGTGTGGGTAACGCCAATGGCAATTTGGCTTTGGAGCAGATGGTTCTCACCTCAGATACTGAGTAAGTCACGGAGTCAAAGCTGGCACAAGGATTAAAGTTCAAAGTGACCCTGAACCATCAGGGAAAGTTACATTGTGATCATCACGTTCTGTTTAAGATAGGAAAGAGTGAAGTGTATTTTAGAATGATTCTTATAAAAGTGGTTAAAATAATACAACAGGTAGTTTTCCGACACGGGGCTTGAACTCATGAAACTGAGATCATGACCTGAGCCGAAATCAAGAGTCAGATGTTTAACCGGCTGAGCCGCCCAGGTGCCCCCCTCCTTTAAAGAAAATAAGTATCTCATTTTCTTAACCTGAATTCCATGGACTCCAAGGGTCCTATGAAGCCTCTTAAAACAGAGCCGTGACTTTGGTGAATACGTGTGCTTTTCTGGGGAGAGGGGCCATGGCTTTCATCAAGTTCTCAAAGGGTTCTATAATTAAAAAGGGTTAAGATGGCCGAGGTATCTGAAAAATTTATGTAGTCAGAGAATCCAGTGATTCCAGCCAAATGAAATGTTATGAATTTATAGCTATACTATGTTAAAAATTTATAACACTGTACTAAGTTATAAATTTATAATTGCACAGTTATAAATTGATGGGAGCAATAGACCCCATTACCTTTCAGGTACTTCATTATGTATTTTGCAAGTGCTACCTTATTTTATCTCGTATTATTAACGAGTGTTTTCTTTCCGTTTTGTAGTCCACAGTAGCACTGTTTGTAAATAGATTGGACTCCGTGGAATCTGTCCTACCTTATGAATACAATACGTAAGTTATAAGTATTATAATTATGTCTGATATAATTGATATAATTGTGGTTATATCACAATTATGATATTATTGTGTTAAAATGTGTTAAAAAGATTTTTTAACGTTTATTTTTGAGAGACAGGGAGAGACAGAGCATGAGAAGGAGAGGGGCAGAGAGGGAGGGAGACACAGAATCCAAAGCAGGTTCCAAGGCTCTGAGCTGTCAGCACAGAGCCCGATGCGGGGCTCGAACTCACGAACTGTGAGATCATGACCTGAGCAGAAGTCAGACACTTAACCGACTGAGCCATCTAGGCGCCCTAGAATGTGTTAAAAAGTTTTTAATGATAGTGAATGAAAGCCCTGGATATATTAAAGATTTATGGTGCTAATTTTGTAATAAAGGTAACAGGAATGAAATGATTAGAATATAGAGATTTCAATGTGAGACAAGTGTTTAAAAATTTAAGAAGTTGCCATATTTGATTTTTCTAAGAAAAGCAAATTATAAATTTACTACCTTTTGAAGTTACAAAAATCTTCACAGATTTGTAATGTATTTCTAAAACATAGGCTAGTTAGGTTTATCCTAAGGTACTTAATGAATGCACCTGCTTAGTTTAATAGCATAATCAAGGTTAAGATCAGTCATTTGAGAATAACAAAAAATGATGTACTTAAACATTTTTTTTAATGTTTATTTATTTTTGAGAGAGACGGACAGAGCACGAGCAGGGGAGGGGCAGAGAAAGAGGGAGACACAGGATCTGAAGCAGGCTCCAGGCTCTGAAATGTCAGCACACAGCCCGCCCGACCTGGGGCTCGAACTCACAAACTGTGGGATCGTGACCTGAGCCGAAGTCAGATGCTCAACCTACTGAGCCACCCATGCGCCCCACAAATGATGTACTTTTTAGAAAAATAATTGTAACTCCCTTTGATATTGCTTTATTTCCATTAATGAAACAGAGGTAAAATCAGGTCTAATTTTCATTAAAATACCAAGTTAAATGTTAAATGTTAGTATAAGCATTTTTTTTCTTTTTTTTTTTTTTAATTTTTTTTTTTCAACGTTTATTTATTTTTGGGACAGAGAGAGACAGAGCATGAACGGGGGAGGGGCAGAGAGAGAGGGAGACACAGAATCGGAAACAGGCTCCAGGCTCTGAGCCATCAGCCCAGGGCCCGACGCGGGGCTCGAACTCACGGACCGCGAGATCGTGACCTGGCTGAAGTCGGACGCTTAACCGACTGCGCCACCCAGGCGCCCCAGTATAAGCATTTAAAATATTACACAAACCCACCAACTGATTTTATCTTCTACCATTTTATATTCGATTTTGTATATTCACTTTACTTAAAGGTAGTTGTAATTCTTTTCATGTAGTAACCATTTGATCTGTGAGTGAATTTGTGGGCATGTATTTGAGGAGGGGTTTTGTTGTTTCAGTTTTCCTTTGATCAGAACCGATAATTGCAGTTTCTAGATGTCTCAGGTTAGAATTACTACACATTTTAAGCTATTGTTTGCTTATTTTTATGTAATTTGAAGTTTAGCCCTGAAAATACCATTCGTTTTTTTCTTTAAGATTGTGATTACCTACATTACAGAAGTCAAGAGCAGTAACATGAGCATTTTAAATAATGAATTCAGGGGCGCCTGGGTGGTTGAGTCGGTTAAGCGTCCGACTTCAGCCAGGTCACGATCTCGCGGTCCGTGAGTTCGAGCCCCGCGTCGGGCTCTGGGCTGATGGCTCGGAGCCTGGAGCCTGTTTCCGATTCTGTGTCTCCCTCTCTCTCTGCCCCTCCCCCGTTCATGCTCTGTCTCTCTCTGTCCCAAAAATAAATAAACGTTGAAAAAAAAATAATGAATTCATAGCTATAAAAGATTAAATAATTTAAAAAGGAATCTACAATGAAGTCTATAAATCATAATTCGACACCTCTGGGTCATGTTTTTAGAAGCATCTACCATTAACAGTGGAGACGCTAGACAGATTACAAAGATGGATTTCTTTGCTGATGTTTTTTTTTTTTTACCTTACCTGAGCTTCTCTTCTAGCTTTGACTTCTGTAAAGACTCTGAAAAGAGAAATCCTTCTGAAAATCTTGGACAAGTGCTATTTGGAGAACGAATATCATCATCTCCTTATAAGGTGATTCAACTGATCTTCTTATTAAATATTATTTCAAATTGAATCTTTTCCAAACTGGGTGCTTAAAATTGTAGCCAAGAGTCTTTGTTTTATTTATTTTTTTATTATCATTATTTTTTTTTAGTAATCTCTATACCCAAAGTGGGACTCAAACTTTACAACCCAAGATCAAGAGTTGTGGGCTCCTCTGACTGAGCCAGCCAGGCGCCCCGAAGAGTCTTTGTTTGAGATATTTTTCATTTTTTAATGTTTATTTATTTTTGAGAGAGAGAGACGGAGCGCAAGTGGGGGAGGGGCAGAGAGAGAGGGAGACACAGAATCTGAAGCAGGCTTCAGGCATGCTCTGAGCTGTCAGCACAGAGCCGATGCGGGGCTCGAACTCATGCACCATGAGATCATGACCTGAGCTGGAGTCAGACGCTTAACTGACTGGGCCACCCAGGCCGTCCCTAAAGAGTCTTTGTTTTATTTAAAAAAAAAAATTTTTTTTTTCAACGTTTATTTATTTTTGGGACAGAGAGAGACAGAGCATGAACGGGGGAGGGGCAGAGAGAGAGGGAGACACAGAATCGGAAACAGGCTCCAGGCTCCGAGCCATCAGCCCAGAGCCTGACGCGGGGCTCGAACTCACGGACCGCGAGATCGTGACCTGGCTGAGGTCGGACGCTTAACCGACTGCGCCACCCAGGCGCCCCAAGAGTCTTTGTTTTAAAAGGAGGTCGGGAAAAAGGAAAGGAGATAGAATGTGGTGTTGCCAGAAAAATGCATTTAATATGTGCTGTTCAAACTGTCTGAGGTTCCACGTAAAGGTTTTGTCTTTCAGGTTTTACTTTTGCTTTGTAAAGGAAAGAAGCTTAATTTATGGTTCCTGCATATTTTGGGTAGGGTGATATAAGCAGATGTAATTGGACTGTCGTTCTCTATTGATTTTGCCTTCAATATCTTAATAATATTGGGATAGAGTAAGGATCTTTTCATAAGCAGTTATGATTATGAAGGCATTAACTTTTTCCTTCCTTCTTTCCAAATTCATTGAAATATACTTGAAGTACAGTAAACTGTGTGTATTGAAAGTGTGTAGTTTGGCCAATTTTATTTTTCTTTAATTAATAAAGTTCATTTATTTATTTTGAGAGAGAGAGAAAGAAAGTGCATGTGTGAGTGGGGGAGGGAGAGAGAGAGAGGGAGAGAGAGAATCCCAAGCAGGCTCAATGCTGTCAGTGCAGAGCCTGATGCAGGGCTCAATCTCAGGAACCGTGAGATCATGACCTGAGCCGAAATCAAGAGCTGGACATTTAATCAACTGAGCCACCGAGGTGCCCCAATTGTAATATATGTAGACACTTGTGAAACCATCAGGCATTAGTTTCTTTTAAAACTTTTTAGTTTGAAATGATTGTAGATTCACAGGAAGCTACAAAAAAATCTTGAACAAGGAGGTCTTGGTACCTTTGCCCAGATTTGCCCAACGGTAACACCTTCCTGTTTTTAAAGTTTACTCATGTATTATTTCTGAGAGAGAGACAGAATGCAAGCGGGGGGAAGGACAAGGAGGGGAGGAAGTCACAGAATCCGAAGCAGGCTCCAGGCTCTGAGCTGTCAGCACAGAGCCCGATGAGGGGCTCCAACCCATGAACTGTGAGATCATGACCTGAGCTGAAGCCAGACACTTAACCGACTGAGCCACCCGGGCACCCCTCTTTTCAAGTCCTTTAATTTATTGCTTTGATTCCAGTGTAATTAATGTACGGTGTTACATTAATTTCACGTGTACAATATAGTGATTCAGCAATTTTATACATTACCCAGTGCTCATCGCGATAAATGGTTCTCCATACCCATCATCTGTTTCACCCATCCCCCCACACACCTCCAGTCCTCTCTGTTTCTACCATGTTATTGCAATTATGTTACACAAGTGGAATCATGCTGCCTGCAACCTTCTTGGGATCAGCTTTGTTTTCTGTCAGCATCATCCCCTTGAGATCCACGTGGGTCGTGTGCATTCACAGTAGTACTGCATGGTGTGGATATTCCGGTTTGACTATTTACCCCGTTGAAGGACACTCGGATTGTTGCTCTAGCGTCCGACTGTGATGAGTAAGACTGCTGTGAACATCTAGGTGGAGATTTTTTTTGTGTGCGGCTGGGTTTTCATTTTTCCGGGGTAAACATCCAAGAGTGTAACTGCCGGGTAATGTGAGAGTGGCGTGCTTAATTTTGCGAGAAACCGCCTTTCTCCAAAGTGGCCATACCATTTACGTTCCGACCAGCAAAGTAGGAGTGATGGCGTTTCTCTGCGTCTTTGCCAGCATTTGGTGTTGTCATGACAAAAATCGTTCTTGAAGTATAGTTGACATTTTTTACTTTAACCACTCCGATAGGTGAGTTTCGCCGTAGCTTTCATTTGCATTTTCCTAGCCCCTAATGATGTTGAACACCTTTTCATGTGGGCGTTTACTATCTGTATATGCTCTTCAGTGAGATGTCTCCTCTTTGACCCATTTTCTATTTGAATTGGTTGTTCCTTTACTCTGGAGTTTGCAGAATTCCTTATATATTCTGGGTGTGATTCCTTTGGTGCAACAGTAGTTCGCAAATTGTTTCTCCCAGTCTGCAGCCTGTGTTTTTATCATCTACTTTTAAAAAAGATTTTATTTTTAAGTAATCTCTACACCCAATGTGGGGCTTGAACTCACAACCCCAAGATGGAAAGTCAGATGCTGTACTGACTGAGCCAGCCAGGTGCCCCTTCTTTTCTTTTAAAGTCTGTCTATTTATTTATTTATTTATTTATTTATTTATTTAATGTTTATTTATTTTTGAGAGAGAGACAGAGTACAAGTGGGGGAGGGGCAGAGAGAGAGGGAGACACAGAATTCAAAGCAGGCTCCAGGCTCTCAGCTGTTAGCACAGAGCCCAACATGGGGCTCAAACCCATAAACTTTGAGATCATGATGTAAGCTGAAGTCAGACGCTCAGCCAACTGAGCCACCTTGGCACCCCGATTTATTTATATTTTAGAGAGAGGGTGCGAGCAAGAATGGGAGGGACAGAGGGAGGAACAAAGGGAAAGAGAGAGAGAGAGAGAGAGACAGAAAGAGAGAGAATCCCAAGCGGACTCTACACGTGGAGCCTGACTCGGGTTTCAATCTCATGAGTGTGCTGTCATGACCTGAGCCAAAATCAAGAGTTCACTCTTGACCAACTGAGCCACCTAGGTTCCCCTATTTGTTTATTTTTAAGTAATCTCTATACCCAACATGAGGCTTGAACTCATGACTGAGATCAAGTGTTGCATACTCTTCCAACTGAGCCAGCCAGGCACCCTTATGTTTTCATCTAAAAAATTTTTTAAATTATTTTTTTAGAGTGATTGAGTGAGCAGGAGGGGGACAGAGGGAGGGGGAGACACAGAATCCGAAGCAAGTTCCAGGCTCTGAGCTGTCAGCACAGAGCCCGACGCAGGGCTTGAACTCACGAACCGTGATATCATGACCTGAGCTGAACTCCGATGCTTAACCGACTGAGCCCTCAGGCACTCCTCACCTTCTTAACAGAGTCTTTCACAGAGCAAACTTTGTTAACTTTTTATGAGGTCCAGTAGTCAAGTTTTCTTTTTATGGGTTGTTTTTGGTGTCAGGTCGAAGGAGATGTGATACAGCCTTTAGGTCTTGAAGATTTTCTTTTACGTTTTCTTCTAAAAGTTTCATAATTACTTTATATATTTAAGTCTGTTCTATTTGAGTTATTTTGTATGAGGTATGAGGTTGGGTTCAAATTCCTTCTCCTTCTCCTTCTCCTTCTCCTTCTCCTTCTCCTTCTTCTCCTTCTCCTTCTTCTCTTTCTCCTTCTCCTTCTTCTTCCTCCTGTGCCTGTAGATGTCCAATTGCTTCAGCACCTGCTGTTGAAAAGACTATCCTTCCTCCACTGAATTGCTTTTGGACCTTTGTCAAAATAAAATCACATGGACATAGTTATGTAGATCTATTTCTGGGCTCTTTGCTGATCTCTTCCTTTGGTCTCTGTGTCAGGCATTAGCTTTTTGACAATTAAAGTTGCCCAACATACACTTGTGGCATACCACTGTCCTCATGGAAAAGTGAACTTTTTCAAGAAATGGTGTCCCTTGGAATGAAGAAACAAACATGACCGTATTAAAAAGAAAGAAAGAACCCCGAGAGTGTTCTCCGCAGCTGCCAGTAAGGAACTTTGGGATTAATCTTCGTGTACTTCCAGGATATGAGGTGCTAAATATAACACTTTTCATAGTTTCTTCTTGTTCCTGATTTCCTGATTAATAACATTGGCACTTTACCCTGAGAATCCCTCATAGCTAGACTTTGTAAACAAGAGGCTTCATATGAAAAATATCAGATATTTTGTTATCACTTTTTTGGGAACAGCTCCACTGAGAGTTTCACATACCAAATAATTCACCCATTTCAAGTGTCCAGTTTTTTGTTAAGTAAGCTCTACACCCCAGGTGAGGCTTGAACTCATGGCTCTGAGATGAAGAGTTGCATGTTCTGTTGACTGAGCCAGCCAGGCACCCCTTAAAGTGTCCACTTCAATGTTTTTAGTATATTGAGAGAGTTGTGTGACCATGATTACAATCACTTCTGTTACCACTTTTAAGTGAAGGGTTCTATATGAGAGTTATTGAAGAAGGCAAATTGGTCTTAGTCGTGAAAGCATATTGTGTGTGTGTGTGTGTGTGTGGTGTAATCATTTCAGGTATAAATCGAAAGTTAAAGGAGATAGTGTTGAGGATGATGGCACACTGAAGTCTCTGAAGGAAAGGTTTATCTGTAAGATAAATTGCCTATTTTGCGACCCCTGATTTATAAAACTTAGCCAAATCTTTTAATCTTTTAATTCTTTCTCAACAGTTTCCTTTTAACAGGACAGGAACATGCATAAAAGTTTGTGTAAAATCCTATGATACAGCAAATGATGACCAGGAGAAAAAGCTGGCCTTTTTGAGGAAAGGAATACGACTGAATTATCAGCATCACTGGTAGGTTTGGCAAATGAGAGGACATGATTTAATTTTTCAAGTCCTTTCGAAGTAGTTTTTTTAAAAAAAGGAAGTAGGTTTTTAAAGATTTTTTTAAGTTTATTTTGAGAGACACAGGGACAGCACGAGAAGGGGGGTGCAGAGAGAGAGAGGGAGAGAGAGAATCCCAAGCAGCTTCTACACCATGAGCACAGAGCCGACGCAGGGCTTGAGCCCACGTGAGATCATGACTTGAGCTGAAACAAAGAGTTGGACGCCTGGGTGACTGAGCCACACCCAGGTGTCCCTAAAAAAAAGTAGTTTTTTTAAATTTTTAAAAAATGTTTATTTATTTTTGAAGGAGAGAGAGACAGAGTGTGAGTGGGGGAGGGGCAGAGAGAGAGGGAGACACAGAATCCGAAGCAGGCTCCAGGCTCCGAGCTGTCAGCACAGAGCCCGACGCGGGGCTCAAACACACAAACCGCGAGATCATGACCTGCGCCGAAGTCGGACGCTTAACTGACTGAGCCACCGAGGTGCCCCAAAAGTAGTTTTAATAGGTCCTTGAAATTATATGCTATTTTTTGTAACTTTGATTAAAAACTTGAACTTAAATCCATGCAAGATGATGTTGGTTTTGCTTGGTGTGAAACGCTTGTCAAAACTTTTATTTTTAAAATATTTGTATTTAGGATTATTGACAATATGCCTGTAATATGGTGCCATAATACAGGGGATGGAACAAAGTGCTGCACACCAGGATTTCCGATAGGATGTTTTATTACCAAAAGTGGCGAATCGAAACATGCCTGCCCTATCCATGTAAGTGTTGAGAACTTACTTAGAAATATAAGAATACTGCTTCACTTAATAATTTGCTTTCTAGGATAGTCACTTAGCAAACATTAATGGGACACCTACCATCTTCTAGGTTTTGGGAATACAAACTCAAGTAGACGTGGTCTTTGTCCTCTAGAAGTTCACAGTCCTGACTAAGGAGATAGACCTGTAGACAGATCAATACAACAGAATGTTCTATGATAGGAGACTGAGAGACAAGGAGGATATAATGGAGGGAGTGAAAATGTATTTGTGAAATAAATGGGTGGGTGAGCATTTCTAGGAGGGAAATCAGTGTGATCAAGAACTTGGAAGTCTGGGGGCACCTGGGTGGTTCAGTTGGTTGAGCATCTGACTTCAGCTCAGGCCACGATCTCTCGGTTTGTGGGTTCGAGCCCTGCGTCGGGCTCTGTGCTGACAGCTCAGAGCCTGGAGCCTGCTTCAGATTCTGTGTCTCCCTCTTTCTGCTCCTCTCCTGCTTGTACTCTGTCCCTCTCTCTCTCTCAAAAATAAATAAACATTAAAAAAAATAAAAAAAAAATAACTTGGAAGTCTGAAACTGGATGCTATGATTGGGGGACTGTGAGTAGTTGAGCATGTCTGTGGCATAAGGTTTAGGGTTTGGGAGGTGCAGCTAGAGATGATGCTGAAAAGGTGGCTGGGCAGAAGCTGGGTCGTGGAGGGAGGCCCTGTGTGCGATATTACTTCCTACAGTGCCTGATTTAATCCTTAGAACAGCCCTGTTGCTAGGACCCTACTGCTGCCATTTTATAGGTGATGAAACTCAGTCTCTGAGAGGTTAAGTGACATGACTAGAGGCATACAGCTTGTTAAGTGCAGAAGTAGGAATCCAGCTCAGAGCTTTTTAGCTTGGAAGTTCCGATCTCACGGTCGGCCTTGTGGCTCTCCAGCAGTCTCCACTGGGCCCCAGGGTAACAGGAGTGTCTTCAGACTGCTGTGGAGACTAATGAAGAGGCTTGAATGGCCGCAAAATAGCTCAGCCAGGACAGCACTGTTTTAATTTGTTTTACGTGTCAAGACTCGATGTGGGCCAGCGATGGGGACAAAGGGGAAGAGAGAAGGAAGAATATAGGATGACTGCCCAGTTTCTTGCTTGGTTGTCTAACTGATGGTACTCTTTTTTTTTTTTTTTTTTTTAATTTTCTAAAATTTACACCCAAATTAGTTAGCATATAGTGCAACAATGATTTCAAGAGTACATTCCTTAATGCCCCTTATCCATTTAGCTCATCCCCCCTCCCACAATCCCTCCAGTAACCCTCAGTTTGTTCTCCATATTTAAGAGTCTCTTCTGTTTTGTCCCTTCCCTTTTTTTATATTATGTTTGCTTCCCTTCCCTTATGTTCATCTTTTTTGTCTCTTAAAGTCTTCATCTGAGTGAAGTCATATGATATTTGTCTTTCTCTGACTGACTAATGTCACTTAGCATAATACCCTCCAGTTCCATCCACGTAGTTGCAAATGGCAAGATTTCATTCTTTTCGCTTGCCGAGTAATACTCCATTGTGTATATATACCGTATCTTCTTTATCCATTCATCCATCGGTGGACATTTGGGCTCTTTCCATACTTTGGCTATTGTTGACAGTGCTGCCATAAACATGGGGGTGCATGTGTCCCTTCGAAACAGCACACCTGTATCCTGTGGATAAATGCCTAGTAGTGCAATGGCTGGGTCGTTGGGTAGTTCTATTTTTAGTTTTTTGAGGAACATCCATCCTGTTTTCCAGAGTGGCCGCACCAGCTTGCATTCCCACCAACAATGCAAAAGAGATCCTCTTTCTCCGAATCCTCGCCAACATCTGTTGTTGGCCTGAGTTGTGAATGTTAGACATTCTGACAGATGGGAGATGGTATCTCATTGTGGTTTTAATTTGTATTTCCCTGATGATGAGTGATGTTGAGCACTTTGTCATGTGTCGGTTGGCCATCTGGATGTCTTCTTTGGAGAAGTGTCTATTCATGTCTTTTGCCCATCTCTTCACTGGATTATTTGTTCTTTGGGTGTTGAGTTTGCTAAGTTCTTTATAGATTTTGGATATTAGCCCTTTATCTGATATGTCATTTGCAAATATTTTCTCCCACTCTGTCTGTTGCCTTTTAGTTTTGCTGATTGTTTCCTTCGCTGTGCAGAAGATTTTTATTTTGATGAGGTCCCAGTAGTTCATTTTTGCTTTTGTTTCCCTCATCTCCAGAGACATGTTGAGGAAGAAGTTGCTGCGGCCAAGATCAAAGAGGTTTTTGTCTGCTTTCTCCTTGAGGATTTTGGTGGCTTCCTGTCTTACGTTTAGGTCTTTCATCCATTTTGAGCTTATTTTTGTGTTTGGTGTAAGAAAGTGGTCCAGGTTCATTCTTGTGCATGTCGCTGTCCAGTTTTCCCAGCACCACTTGCTGAAGAGACTGTCTTTATTCCATTGGATATTCTTTCCTGCCTTGTCAAAGATTAGATGGCCATACGTTTGTGGGTCCATTTCTGGGTTCTCTATTCTGTTCCATTGATTTGAGTGTCTGTTCTTGTGCCAATACCATACTGTCTTGATGATTACAGCTTTGTAGTATAGCTTGAAGTCTGGGATTGTGATGCCTCCTGCTTTGGTTTTCTTTTTCAAGATCTCTTTGGCTATTTGGGGTCTTTTCTGGTTCCATACACATGTTAGGATTATTTGTTCTAGCTCTGTGAAGCATGCTGGTGTTACTTTGATAGGGATTGCATTGAATATGTAGACTGCTTTGGGTAGTATTGACATTGCAACAATATTTGTTCTTCCTATCCAGGAGCATGGAATCTTTTTCCATTTTTTTTTTTTTTTTGTGTGTGTGTCTTCTTCTATTTCTTTCATAAGCTTTCTATAGTTTTGAGTGTGTAGATTTTTCACCTCTTTGGTTAGATTTATTCCTAGGTATTTTATGGTTTTTTGTGCAACTGTAAATGGGATCGATTCCTTGATTTCTCTGTCACTTCATTGTTGGTGTATAGGAATGCAATCGATTTCTGTGCATTGATTTTATATCCTGCCACTTTGCTGAATTCATGGATCAATTCTAGCAGGTTTTTGGTGGAATCTTTTGGATTTTCCATATAGAGTATCATGTCATCTGCGAAGAGTGAAAGTTTGACCTCCTCCTGGCCGATTTGGATGCCTTTTATTTCTTTGTGTTGTCTGATTGCAGAGGCTAAGACTTCCAATACTATGTTGAATCCCTGTCTTGTTCCTGACCTTGGGGGGAAAGCTCTCAGTTTTTTCCCCGTTGAGGATGATATTAGCATTGGGTTGTTCATATATGGCTTTTATGATCTCGAGGTATGCTCCTTCTATGCCTACTTTCTTGAGGATTTTAAAAAAAAATTTTTTTTAACATTTATTTATTTTTGAGACAGAGAGAGACGGAGCATGAACAGGGGAGGGTCAGAGAGAGGGAGACACAGAATCTGAAACAGGCTGTCAGCACAGAGCCCAACGCGGGACTCGAACTCACGGACCGCGAGATCACGACCTGAGCCGAAGTCGGACGCTTAACCGACTGAGCCACCCAGGCGCCCCTTGAGGGTTTTTATCAAGAAAGGATGCTGTATTTTGTTAAATGCTTTCTCTGCATCTATTGAGAGGATCATATGGTTCTTGTCCTTTCTTTTATCGATGTGATGAATCACGTTAATTGTTTTGCGGATATTGAACCAGCCCTGCATCCCAGGTATAAATCCTGCTTGGTTGTGGTGAATAATTTTTTTAATGTATTGTTGGATCCAGTTGGCTCATATCTTGTTGAGGATTTTTGCATCCATATTCATCAGGGAAATTGGTCTATAGTTCTTTTTAGTGGGGTCTCTGTCTGGTTTTGGAATCAAGGTAATGCTGGCTTCATAGAAAGAGTTTGGGAGTTTTCTATTTTTTGGAACATTTCTATTTTTTGGAACAGTTTTAAGAGAATAGGTGTTAACTCTTCCTTAAATGTTTGATAGAATTCCCCTGGAAAGCTATCTGGCCCTGGACTCTTGTTTTTTGGCAGATTTTTGATTACTAATTCAGTTTCTTTACTGGTTATGGGTCTGTTCAAATTTTCTATTTCTTCCTGTTTCAGTGTTGGTAGTGTCTATGTTTCTAGGAATTTGTCCATTTCTTCCAGATTACCCATTTTATTGGCATATAATTGCTCATAATATTCTCTTATTATTGTTTTTATTTCTGCTGTGTTGGTTATGATCGCTCCTCTTTCATTCTTGATTTTATTTATTTGGGTCCTTTCCTTTTTCTTTTTGATCAAACTGGCTAGTGGTTTATCAATTTTGTTCATTCTGTCAAAGAACCAGCTTCCGGTTTCATTAATCTGTTCTACTGTGTTTTTGGTTTCGATAGCATTAATTTCTGCTCTAATCTTTATACTTCCTGTCTTCTGCTGGTTTGGGGTTTTATTTGCTGTTCTTTTTTCCAGCTTCTTAAGACATAAGGTTAGGTTGTGTATCTGAGATCTTTCTTCCTTCTTTAGGAAGGCCTGGATTGCTATATACTTTCCTCTTATGACTGCCTTTGCTGCATCCCAGAGGTTTTGGGTTGTGGTGTTATCATTTTCATTGACTTCCATATACTTTTTAATTTCCTCTTTAACTGCTTGGTTAGCCCATTCATTCTTTAGTAGGATGTTCTTCAGTCTCCAAGTATTTGTTACCTTTCCAACTTTTTTCTTGTGGTTGATTTCGAGTTTCATGGCGTTGTGGTCTGAAAATAGGCACGGTATGATCTCGATCTTTTTGTGCTTACTTAGGGCTGATTTGGGTCCCAGTATATGGTCTATTCTGGAGAACGTTCCATGTGCACTGGAGAAGAATGTATATTCTGCTGCTTTAGGATGAAATGTTCTGAATATATTTGTTAAGTCGATCTGGTCCAGTGTGTCATTCCAAGCCATTGTTTCCTTGTTGATTTTCTGATTAGATGATCTGTCCATTGCTGTGAGTGGGGTGTTGAAGTCTCCTACTATCATGGTATTGCTATCGATGAGTTTCTTTATGTTTGTGATTAATTGATTTATATATTTGGGTGCTGCCACATTTGGCGCATAAATGTTTACAATTGTTAGGTCTTCTTGGTGGATAGACCCCTTGATTATGATATAATGCCCTTCTGCATCTCTTGATACAGTCTTTATTTTAACGTCTAGATTGTCTGATATAAGTATGGCTACTCCGGCTTTCTTTTGTTGACCATGAGCATGATAGATTGTTCTCCATCCCCTTATTTTCAATCTGAAGGTGTCTTTAGGTCTAAAGCGGGTCTCTTGTAAACAGCATATAGACGGATCTTGTTTTCTTATCCATTCTGTTACCCTATGTCTTTTGATTGGAGCATTTAGTCCATTGATGTTTAGAGTGAGTACTGAAAGACATGAATTTATTGCCATTATGATGCTTGTAGAGTTGGAGTTTCTGGTGGTGTTCTCTGGTCCTTTCTAATCTTTGTTGCCTTTGGTATGTATGTATGTATGTATGTATGTATGTATTTATTTATTTATTTATTTATTTTTTCATCTTTTCTCCCTTCAGAAAGTCCCCCTTAAAATTTCTTGCAGGGCTGGTTTAGTGGTCACAAACTCCTTTGATTTTTGTTTGTCTGGGAAACTTTTTATCTCTCCTTCTATTTTGAATGACAGCCTTGCTGAATAAAGAATTCTTGGCTGCATATTTTCCTGATTCAGCACACTGAATATATCCCGCCACTCCCTTCTGGCCTGCCAAGTTTCTGTGGATAGGGCTGCTGCAAACCTGATCTGTCTTCCCTTGTAAGTTAAGGACTTTTTTCCCTTGCTGCTTTCATGATTCTCTCCTTGCCTGAGTATTTTGTGAATTTGACTCTGATATGCCTTGTTGATGGTCGGTTTTTGTTGAGTCTAATGGGGGTCCTCTGTGCTTCCCGGATTTTGATGTCTGTGTCTTTCCCCAGGTTAGGAAAGTTTTCCGCTACGATTTGCTCACATAACCCTTCTACCCCTATTTCTCTCTCTTCCTCCTCTGGGACCCCTGTGATTCTGATGTTCCTTTTTAATGAGCCACTGATTTCTCTAATTCTTAAATCGTGCTCTTTTGCCTTCATCTCCCTCTTTTTTTCTGCTTCGTTATTCTCTATACGTTTGTCCTCTATATTGGTGATTCTCTGTTCTGCCTCATCCACCCTTGCCGCCATGGCATCCATCCATGATTGCAGCTCAGTTATAGCATTTTTAATTTCATTCTGGCTATTTTTTACTTCTTTTATCTCTGCAGAAAGGGATTCTAATCTATTTTGGACCCCGGCTTGTATTCTTATCGTGATTCTAAATTCTGGTTCAGACATCTTGCTTGTATCTATGTTGGTTAAATCCCTGGCTGTCGTTTCTTCGTGCTCTTCCTTTTGGGGTGAATTCCTTCGTTTTGTCATTTTGAAGGGAGAAAAGGAATTAATGAGGTAGAAAAATTGAAATTAAAAAATTAAAATTAAAAAAATATTAAAATTAAAAATTACGCACACACACACACACACACACACACATACAAATTGAATAGATGATGCTAGATCCTAGTTGTATTTTGGTCTGGGTGTTGAAAGTGGTTTGACAGATTAGAGAAAATAAAAGGGGGGGAAGAAAAAAAAAGGAAATCTTTTGAGAATTTGAAAACGTGAATACACTCAAGTAGACTAAAATGAGATGATGCAGGTAAAATTGAATTTGAAAAAATATACACAAAAGTAAAGAGTAGAGAAAAATTAAAGAAAAATATTTTTAATAAAAATTAAAAATAAATATGAATTTTTTCTTTTTCTGTATTTAAGAAAAAAGAAATGAAAAAGAGAAAAAAGATAAAAAAAGAAAAAAGAAATCGTTTGAAAATTTGAAAAAGTGAATACACTGTATTAGACTAAAATAAAATGATGGAAGTAAATAGAATTTGAAAAAGTTTACATAAAAGTGAAAAATATAGCAACAAAAATTAAAGAAAAGTATTTTTAAAAGAAATTGAAAGTAAAAATGAAGTTTTCTCTTTCTGCATTCAAGCAAAAGAAAAGAAAAAAAAGGAAATTGTTTGAAAATTTGAAAAGGTGAATACACTGAAGTAGACCAAAATAAAATGATGGAAGTAAAATAGAATCTGAAAAAATTTACACAAAAGGAAAAAATATAGTAATAAAAATTAAAGAAAAATATCTTTAATAAAAATTGAAAATAAAAATGTATTTTTTCTCTTTATTCAAGAAAAAGAATTGTGAAAGAGAAAGAGAAAAAAGGAAAGAAAAGAAAGAAATATGAATAGATGAACCTAACAGATTAAAGTAGGACTGAAATTGCTTTGTTTTCCCTTAGATGTTAGTGTATGTAGCACTTTATAGTCCATAAACTAAGCCGGCAGTGAGACTTGTGTTCTTGAGAGCCAGGTTGGCCCAGGTGGGCGGGGCTCAGTGTAACGGCTCCGCTCTCCACTAGATGGCGCTGCTAGCCTACTGGGGTGGATTGTTGCAGTGCTCGAAGGTGCCTATGCGCATGCGCGGGAGCGGTGAAAATGGCGCCACCCAGCATCCCTGTTTGTTCTCCTGGCTCCGCAATCACGCACCCGTCCTCTGTCTTCAGCTCTCGTCCACTCCCCGCTTTTTCACTCTCCGTCACCAGGCCCCAGGCAGTGCCTCTCTCCGAAGTTTTGTGTCAGATGCGGCTGTGTTCCCCGGCCCCTTACTTCCCAAGGACTTCGGCTTTGACCCGTTCCGCCCCTCTGCGGGAGGGTCTCACAGAGCAAAGGCCGAATGAGCAATGGCCGAATGTCGGCTGCACCCAGGAAGGCGGGCGGGACCCCGCCGCTGCCGGAGCCCGGAGCCTGCGGTCAGGTGCCAGCCCGCCCCAGAAAAAGTCCGCGAGACAGTGTAGCCGCGGCGTCTCGGGGATGATGGAGGATCACAACACACACCTGGCACCAGGCTTCCCCCTCAACGACCCTGTTCCAGCACCAGCGAATGTGGCCGTTTTGCGGGGTCTGCTGGGACCAGGTGGCTTCAACAGTCTATCAAATATCCTTCCAGGGGTGGAACCGCTTCTCCCCGTGTGGCCCGAGAACCTCCCGGAGCCCACCCTGCTCCTGGGGATCCGCCCTTCCCACCAGAGCACCGTCAGGTATCGAACTGCAGAGTTGCAGCCTTTGCTTTCCCCTCGTTTATGGTCTTAATGGAATTTAAGCCCTCTCCTTTCTCTTTTCTCCCTTTTTAGCTCAGTCCCTGCGGCTGTTTCCAATTTTCCACTTTCTCTCCAGCTGCTTTGGGGGAGGGGTGCTGTTCCCGTATTCTCCCCCCCTCCCCAGTCTCCGTCCTCTCTCCGCCCGCAAAAGCAGTTCCCTACCTTTTGCGGCTTCTCGCTCCCCAAATTCACCTCTCCGCGCCGCGTACCTGCTGAATTCTGTGGTTCAGGTTGTGCAGATGGTTGTTTTATCCTCCAGTCAGTTTTCTAGGTGTGTAGGATGGTTTAGTGTTGGTCTGGCTGTGTTTCATGGACGCGAGATGCACAAAAAACTTCCATGCTCTAACTGATGATACTGTCAACTGTTTCTTTCCAGAGAAGAGGGCAGGTGCTTCCTAAATTTCAGTCATTTTACACCACCTTGGTTATTTTTGCCAGATCTGAGGCACCTGTGTTATTTATCTATTTAAATTAAAAAAAATTTTTTTAATGTTTATTTTTTTGAGAGAGAAAGAGAGACAGAGTGCCTGGCTAGCTCAGTTGGTAGAGCATTTAACTTTTAATCTCAAGGTTGTGAGTTCGATCCCCACATTGGTGTAGAGATTACTAAAGATAATTAAACTCAAAAAAATTTAAATAGCGGCACCTGGGTGGCCCAGTCGGCTAGGCATCCGACTTCGGCTCGGGTCATGATCTTATGGCTCATGGGTTCGAGTCCCACGTCGGGCTCTGTGCTGAAAGCTGAAAGCCTGGAGCCTGCTTCGGATTCTGGGTCTCCCTCTCTCTCTGCCCCTCCCCTGCTCATACTCTGTTTCTCTCTAGCCCCATTATTTATCTATCTTTAAAAAAATGTTTATTTATTGGGACACCTGGGTGGCTTGGTCAGTTGAGTGTCTGACTTCAGCTCGGGTCATGATCGCCTGGTTTGTGAGTTTGAGCACCCCCTCGGGCTTGTGCTGTCAGAGGGGAGCCCACTTCTGATCCTCTGCCCCACCCTCTCTCTGTGCCTCTCCTTCACGCCCGCTTTCTCTTTCAAAAATAAACATGTTTAATTTATTTTGAGAGAGGGAATCCCAAACGGGCTCCATGCTGTCGCTGCAGAGTCGAAAGCAGGGGCTGGATCCCACAAACCATGAGATCATGACCTGAACCAAAGTTAAGAGTTGGACACTTAACCACCTGAGCCACCCATGCACCCCCTTCTCCCCCTCACATGCATAGCCTCCCCCGGGATCAATATCACTCACCAGAGTGTGGTACATTCGTTATAATTGATGAACCTACATTCTTGCACCATTACCACCCAGTTTACGGTAGGGTTCACTCTTGGTTGTACATTTTGTGGCTTTAGACCAATGTGTGATGACATGTGTCCACTGTTACGGTATCATACCCAGTAGTTTCAGTGCCCCACAAATCGCCTGCCTTCTGCTTTCTGCCTATTCCCGGGTAATGGCTGTCTAGCGCCCTCTACTGACGAAACTTCTTTCGGCGCCAGCTTGCACAGGGAAACTAAAGGGCCTAGATGATTTTCACAGAGACCAAAGGGAATGGATTTGGAGATGAGGGGCAAAAAGACAAGGACTGGCACACTTTATACGCGTGTACTCATCAATACTGTGATGAAAGAGAGCCCTCTGCGTACCTCCAGAAATCTCTGGGTAGCTCTCTTCTCTCTGGTTTTCTGCCCCACACCATCTAGCCCCTCGGTGTCTCTGGACTGTGAACTTGTTGTCTTCAATTCGGGGAGCCTGCAGGGCGCTGCTTGGGGCCCCTTTCCTTGCACCACAGCCTGGGAACTCTCTCTGGGAAGTAAGCTTGATGCAGTAGCAGGGCTCAGCGTATTCGTTGCCTTTCTCTTGGTGATCACTCTCTTAATGTTCTTTGTTGTCTGAGGTTCAAAAACTGTTGTTTCCATATACTTTATTACCCATTTTGGTTTTAGTTGTTCAAAGTGAAAGCGTAAGCGGCGCCTGGGTGGCTCAGTTGGTTACAAGTCCGACTTGGGCTCAGGTCACGATCTCCTGGTTCATGAGTTCGAGCCCCACGTCGGGCTCTGTGCGGAGAGCTCGGAGCCTGGAGCCGGCTTCGGATTCTGTGTCTCCCTCTCTCTCCGCCCCTCCCCCATTCACACTCTGTAACTTTGTCCTTCCTTTCTTTTTAACTTTTCAGAAACTCTTTGTTTCATTTTATTTTCTTCAAAAATTTCAAGTAGTTTCCACATCCAACATGGGGCTTGAACTCACAACCCCGAGATTAAGCGTCCCATGCTCTACTGACTGAGACAGCCAGGCACCCCAGAGCCTTTTTGTTTTAGATGTGTCTCTTATATACGATGTATTGTTGAGTTTTGCTCTGTGGTAACTTCTGAAAGCCCCTTTCCTCTTAATAGGTGAGTTAAACACATTTACATTTATGGATATGATATTTGGTCTCAGTTCTGTTGTATTATTTTATGCTTTGTAAATTATTTTTATATCCCACATTTTGTTGATCCTAAAACTCTCTTTTCCCATATTTTAACATTTATGAAATTAGGATGTGTCTCTTTCAGATGATGGGTTGTCAAAGTTTAATTGGCAATGTTTTTTCCTAGCAGCACATAAGATAATGATGTTTTATAATTGGTGGCATTTGGGTTCCATGAAGTATGATTAAAAAATTTTTTTAATGTTTATTCATCTTTGAGAGATGGAGAGACAGAGCTTTAGCTGGGGGAGGGGCAGAGAGGGGGGAGGGGCAGAGAGAGAGAGGGAGACAGAATCCAAAGCAGGCTCCAGGTTCTGAGCTGTCAGCACAGAGTCCGATGCGAGGCTCGAACTCACCAACTGTGAGATCATGACCTGAGCCAAAGTCGGATGCCCAACTGATTGAGCCACCAAGATGCCCTGTAGTATGATTTAAGTAGGCTCCATGCCAACATGGAGCCCAATGTGGGGCTTGAACTCACAACCCCGAATCAAGACCTGAGCTGAGATCAAGAGTTGGATGCTTAATTGACTGAGCCACCCAGGTGCCCCTGGATTGGTGCCTTTTATCAGTTCTGGAATTCTCAGCCATTGTCAGAACTTTTCTTCTTTCCTTTTCAGACTCCGATTAAACCTAGGTTAAAAGTTTTTATTTTCTCCTCGGTGTCTCTTAACCTCCCTTCTGTATTTTCCATTTTTTTCCTGTGCTGTGTTCTTCTGCCCTATCTTCTAGTCTATAAATTTTCTTCCTCACTTGTTTCTTCTCTTATAAACACAAACATTGAGTGCACTTGTGATGAGCACTGGGTGTTGTATGTAAGTGATGAATTACTAAGTTATTTCATCCATAAACAAACCTCAAAAATACTGAAAAAAAATAAACATAGGCATTGATTTTTTTTTTTTTTTTTGAGAGACAGGGAGTGCAAGTGAGCGAGGGGCAGAGGGAGAGAGAGAGAGAAGCGGGGCTCATCCGAAGCAGGGTTTGTGTTTGCCCTAAGCGGGGCTTGTGCTCACCTGAGCATAGGGATTGAATTTTTTAAAAACATTTCTTTTTCAACGTTTTTTATTTATTTTTGGGACAGAGAGAGACAGCGCATGAACGGGGGAGGGGCAGAGAGAGAGGGAGACACAGAATCGGAAACAGGCTCCAGGCTCCGAGCCATCAGCCCGGAGCCTGACGCGGGGCTCGAACTCACGGACCGCGAGATCGTGACGTGGCTGAAGTCGGACGCTTAACCGACTGCGCCACCCAGGCGCCCCAGGGATTGAATTTTTAATTTCAGTAATCATCTCTCTCATTTCCGCAAAAATTTTTAAGTTTTTATTTATGTATTTATTTTGAGAGAGAGAGAGAGAGTGTGTGCATGCAAGCAGGGGAGGGGCAGAGAGAGAGGGAGATAGTATCTCAAGGAGGCTCCTCACGGTCGGCGTGGAGCCCTACATGGGGCCTCCCATGAACCCTGAGATCATGACCTGAGCCAAAGTCCGACATTTAACCAACTGAGCTACCCAGGCTGAGCTGTCAGCACAGAGCCTGACGAGGGGTTCGAGATCATGACCTGAGCTGAAGTCAGAAGGCTCAACAGACTCACCCACCCAGGTGCCCCAACATACACATTGTTCTCAACAATTGTTTGTGGAGTTTCTTTGAGCCCTGGGGTCAAAGTACTTTCCTCCAGAGAGGATTTTCATTGACTTCTTCCAGGGGTTTTTGGGAAATACCAGTCTGGGGCCGCCTGAAAGCAAATTCACGACTTGACTTTCCTGGGGCCACTTCGGTGATGGGACTCCAAACTGCATATATATGTTAGGGCTGGCCTGTGGCCACAACTGTTCAAGGACAGTTCCCCCACTGCCTTTTCTGTTTAGCACCAAGGCCATCTTCCCTGTAGTCCTTTGGGGGAGGAGAAAAAGCTTGCTTCCTGTTCGTCTTTACCCTGAGGGTATTGGTTTTGAGCGGGGTGGGTGGTCTCAGAGCCTTCTTGCCTGGGAGGGCCCTCCTCGAGTTCTCTGCTCTTTATTCCAGGAGGCTACCCAAACTGTCTTTCCAAGTTCGCCCAGGTCAGATGTCCCCAGGACAAGAGCACCATCAATGCTCCCTCACGGAGGTTACCTCTCTGGCTTCCTGCTTTAGAATTTGACATGGCAGTTCTTTACTTTCTTGTCAGCTCACGTTTTGTTTTTGTTTTTAATTTAAAAGACTTTACTTTGGGGGCGCCTGGGTGGCTCAGTCAGTTAAGCATCCGACTTTGGCTCAGGTCATGATCTCACCGTTCACCAGTTCGCGCCCCGCATTAGGTGAGCTGGAGTCCCACTTCTCTGTCTCTCTCCCTCCCCCTTCCTCTCTGCCCCCATGGGATTCTCTCTCTCTCTCTGCCCTCCTTCACTTTGCCCTCTCTTTCTCTCAAAAAAAAAATTCATTTCCTGTTATGTGAAAAGAAAGAAAAAGAAAACTAAGGCGAATAAAGACTGACCTACAGAGGATTATATGGGGCAAAATCTGAATTGCATCCCAATGGTTTTTGATCCAAATTCTCGTCTCTTTGCAATATACCAAACTACCTCTTGCATTT
The DNA here is from genome assembly GCF_014898765.1 of Herpailurus yagouaroundi. NCBI lineage: Eukaryota > Metazoa > Chordata > Mammalia > Carnivora > Felidae > Herpailurus > Herpailurus yagouaroundi. The sequence goes on from NW_024420501.1 coordinate 1,072,902, forward strand.
TTTGACCCCCTGTAGGATATTAGCTCTTAGGACCCAGTTAAGAAGTGCCTGGCACATAGTAGATGTTCAAAAATATTTTGCTGAATGGACGAATGGATGAATGAAGCAAAGTTCCCAGCCTTGTGATCTGCTGGGGAACACAGTTGACTAGGGGATGTAAACGTGTGAATACACTGACTACAATTTGATGTGGTCAGTGACTGGCATACGAGCCCAGTGCTATGAGAGCACAGCATAAAGAATTCTTTGTGGTCATTTACCTGGTTAGACGTAGAGGCTGTGGCGGCAGATGAGGCTGGAGAGAGACGCAGGATCCAGATCCTTAAGGGCCTTGTTACCACTTTACCCATCACATTGCACCCTTTTGTATCCCAGAGTGGTGGAGATGCTGTTCCTGGGGTGATTTAATCCTCACAGCACCCATTAAGATAAGTGCTGTTATTGGGCGCCTGGGTGGTTCAGTCAGCTAAGTGTTCCACTCTTCATTTGGGCTCAGGTCATGATCTCATGGTCCATGAGATTGAGCCCTGCGCTGAGTGCAGAGCCTGCTTGGGATTCTCTCTCTCTCTCCCCCTCTCTCTCTGCCCCTCCCCCACTCACTCTCTATCTCTAAAATAAAATAAAAAAGGTAAGTACTGTTACGATTTCTGCGTCATAGGTGTAGAAACCGAGACACTGAGGGGTTAAGCGACTTGGTCACACAGGCTAGCGGATGCCATACCCGAGCTTTCCACCTTAGGCGGTTTGACTGTGGAGTCCACATCCTTAACCACTGTGCTGTGCTGCTTGTGCCGCTTCTGTTAGTACAGACCATGAACATCCAATACCGATACATGGTATCCCTCCATCCTAGTGCATGCAAATCTGCTAGCTGCATTTTATTGCTCTATATGGTTATTCCATATTTCATTTCACTGTCCTGATGGTCTTGTTTTCCAGTTTCTAGTTCTTTGCGATAATGGACAGCATTGCCGTGAGCGGTACTTACTCTCCACCCCAAGCTGATTGTGATACTCCCCCACAGGGGCACTCTTTTTTTTTTAATATTTTTAAAAGTTTATTCATTTATGTTGAGAGAGAGAGAGAGAGAGAGAGAGGGAGTGTGCACAAGCAGGGGAGGGGCAGAGAGAAGGAGAGACAGAATCCCAAGCAGGCTTTGTGCCATCAGCACAGAGTCCGATGCGGGGCTCGAACCCACGAACTGTGAGATCATGACCTGAGCCAAGATCAAGAGTCAGACGCTCAACGGTCTGAGCCACCCAGTCGCCCAGACCCAGTAGGATCACTCTTACCCTCTATCATCACTGTACTAAAGGATCTCTAAAGTTCCTTCAGGCCCGTCACTCAGTTCTGGGATTTGCAGAGCCATGATTCTTAATCTAGGAGTTCTGCGTGTTGCAGATTACTCAATATGGTAATTGACAAGGTTCATTTGGACTCATTTTCTGAAGATTGAAGGGCCTGGGTGATGTAACAGCTAGTATTTATTCAAGGCTTCCTATGCTAAGCACTTCACTAAGTACTTTACATACATGATTCTATGTAGTCCTCAACAGTTCTATGAGCCGTCTTATTTTTTTAATTAAAAAAAAATTTTTAAGTCATCTCTATACCCATCATGGGGCTCAAACTCATGATCCTGAAATCAGGAGTCACATACTGTACCGACTGAGCCAGCCAGGTGTCCCTATTGTCCCCGTTTTTAAAAAGAGGAGGGGTGCCTGGGGAGCTCAGTCTGTTGAATATCCGACTCTTGATTTCGGCTCAGGTTATGATCCCACAGTTTGTGGGATCAAGTCCTGCATGGGGCTCTGTGCTGACAGCATGGAGCCTGCTTGGGTGTCTCTCCTCCTCTCTCTGCCAGTCCACTGCATGGGCACACACTCTCTCTCTCTCAAAATAAATAAACATTAAAAAAATTCTTAAAAAAATAAAAAGAGGAAACTGAGGGTCCAAGAGGTTAAATGACTTGTTTATGGTCATGCAGCTAGTAACCAGCTGTTTGATTGCAAAGCTCATATTGCCAAGCCCTTCGTTTGCTGGGGCTGCTCTAAAAACACACTACAAAATTGGGAGCTCAAACCAACAGAAATTCATTGTCTCACAGTTCTGGAGACTAGAAGTTCAAGATCAAGGCGTCAGCAGCGTTGGTTCCTTCCGAAGGTTCTGAGGGAGAACTGGTGGTTGCCAGAGGGGAGGGGTTGGGGGATGGGCAAAAATAAATGAAGGGGATTACGAGGTACAAGCTTCCAGGTATAAAAAAAAAAAGTAAGTTATGGAGATGAAAAACAAAGAGAATATAGTCAATAATATTATAGTGTATCTCTATTCCATGGCCAGATTTTATTTTTTTTAGTTTTTAAGAAAAGTTCAAGCTTCTTTAAAATTTCTTTATCTTTTTGCAGCCTGAATTCAACAAAAGTAATATTTACTTCCTCTTCAACCACGTTGATATTACTATTGCATACCACGAGGACAGTGGAAGAAATGGGGGTTTTGCGAGATTGGTTTCTGCTAGACTTGAGCCCCAAAGGTAATTAGAGAATATCTTTTTTAATTAGCTCCATTAATTTAAAAATTAATTCAGAATATGGAAGTTCTCAACTAGAATTCTCATTTTTAGGATACATGTGTGATGTCACCTCAGACATACAATTTGAAAAATCAAATAGGCAATTTATTCCCTTCTGCCTGAAGTTAGCGTTTGAATACCATGTAATGTGAGAAAGAATTGACAGATCTGGAAGGGAATAGACCTACTGAGGGCATCCTTACTCTCTTCTTTACTTGCTGCCCTATGATAAAGAGCTTAGATTTCAATTTGTGCTTCTTCAGAGGACAGGTCTCTTACTGGAGTCTATTAGGCAGGTATCACCTGAGTACAAGGAAGACTCTACTAACAATTAGAGTTCTCTAACTCTAATTAAATAAGCAATCCCAAGAATTAATGAGTACTGTATCCCTGGATGTTACAGAAAGAGCCTGGATGACCCAGGTGTTGGAGAGTTCATAAGTAGGCATCCAGCACAGTGTCTGGTCCCTAGTATGTAAGTGCTCAATGAATTAATTGTAAAGGACATTGGGTAACAGACTCGACAGGCGACCTTTAATGTTCCGACTCTAAGATCCTATAGGATAAATTAGTTAGTACCCTTCCATTAAGACAGGTAGAGAAGGGACTATGGCACACAATGTATAAAATCATGGTCCATTATGGGAAAAATATACAAAACCTGAAATATTAAGATGAGCAAGTTGTCCCTTGAAACTTCCGTGAAGTATATTAAAGGAGGCACATGCGGTATGATTTTCTGAACACGGAGCAAGGAATTAGGAAATTGGGATTTTTAGTCTCATCTGTCCTGGTTCCATTTTGGAAGTGAACCCTAAGTTTGTAGAAATGAGTCAGACTTCATTATTTTTAAGGCTACTACCCTATCTTACTTTAGCCACGGCTGTTCCAGCTGTCACAGATGATGCTCAAGGATAAAGAATAGAGAATGTATCGTGCCAAGCTTTTGACCATGGGTAGGTTAACTTGATCTGTCATAGGCTTAATTTCCTCATCTGTGAAAGGACAGGGCTGAATTAGGAGTTTTTCACATGGCCCCTGATGTATCAAGCCCTGGAAATTTTTATTGACGTGTATTTTCCTGGGGAAAAGGATCAGGGCGTATTTTTTGAACAATAGGGAATAAACATAGCTACCCAGAGAGGCCAGGAAATACTCATCATTGTCAAGGGCAATCACCAGTGCTTTTTTTGTGTGTATGTCACTTCTGATATCTGGCAACAGACTTTTAGGACAATGGACTGTGAGGTCTATCTCAGGATGGCTGCTCATATTCAACGTCATTAGGTAGTAAACATACAAAGTATGATCATCCAGGAAGAAGCTAGTCTCATCAGCTATATGAAAATCAAACTTAAGGCTTTACAGTTATACCTCATATTCTCAGACTCAGAGTAAAAAGCCAAGAAAATGGTTTTTTAGAGTAGCATGTATCTAGTCATTGTAAAGGTCATTTTTGTGGGCCTCTTGAGAACGAGGACTGTGTTATAATTAATTTTTTTTTTTTTTTAGAATTAGACAATCTGTTCAAGGCCATAGCAGTGAGTTAGGCCTAATGGTGTTCTAAGCCTACCATCTTGTGTTGTCTTTTAGGTACTATACCCAGCTAATTTGCCTGATGGTTACCATGGTTGATCGTTCCTTTTTCCTAGAATCACTTGCTTAATTTGGCTTTGAGAATACCATACTTCACTGATTTTCTCCTGTCTCACTAGTTGCTTATCAGTCGTCTCCTCATTTCTCCAACATCTCAATATTGGAGGGTCCCGGGACTGAGTCTTTGAACTTTTTTTCTTCTTTATATATACTTACACATTGGCAGTCTTACCCTGTCTCCTGGTGTTAGAGCCCACATTGACTCTTTGATCTGTAGACTTGTATATGCAGCTGTCTACTTGACATGTTCATTTGGATGTCTAGTAGGCACTTCAAATTTAACACGGCCAGAAATGAACTTCTAATCTTTCCTCCAACCTGTTTTTCCTAGTGTCTTCTCCATCTCAGTAAATGGCAACTACATCCTTCCAGTTTCTCAGGCCCCCAAACTATGGCCACACCCTTGACTCCTCTTTATTATTCTTCATTCATACCCTGTATCCATGCCAATCTTTGGCAGATAACGTGGCTCTCTTCTTAAAATATATTCAGGATCCACCACCAGTTCTCATCACCTCCACCACTATCATCTGGTCCAAGACATCATTATATCTCAAGTGAATTAGGGCAAAACCCTCGCTGGTCTCCTTGGTGCCACCTTTGACTTCCAGCAGTCTCTTCTCAATACAGCTTGCAGAGTATTCCTTTTGAAATGTCAGCTCATGTCAGCCTTCTGCTCAGAATCTTCCAGTGACTTCCCATCTCAGAGTAAAAGCCAGTTTTGAAAATGGCCTACAAGGCCTTATACAGCCCACACGCAAGGCCAGTGGTTTAAAATAGGGCTTTTACATTGATTAGAGATCTTTTTTTTTTAATATGAAATTTGTTGTCAAATTGGTTTCCATACAACACCCAGTGCTCATCCCCACAGGTACCCTCCTCCATGCCCATCGCCCACTTTTCCCTCCCTCCCCCCCCCCCCATCAACCCTCAGTTTATTCTCAGTTTTTAAGA
>NW_024420501.1:1078183-1082334 GCF_014898765.1 Herpailurus yagouaroundi
CCCCCCCCCCCATCAACCCTCAGTTTATTCTCAGTTTTTAAGAGTCTCTTATGGTTTGGCTCCCTCCCTCTCTAACTATTTTTTCCCCTTTCCCTCCTCCATGGTCTCCTGTCTTTCTCAGGATCCACATAAGAGTGAAACATATGGTATCTGTCTTTCTCTGACTTATTTCACTCAGCATAACACTCTCCAGTTCCATCCACGTTGCTACAAAAGGCCAGATTTCATTCTTTCTCATTGCCGAGTAGCATTCCATTGTGTATATAAACCACATCTCCTTTATCCATTCATCAGTTGATGGACATTTAGGCTCTTTCCATAATTTGACTATTGTTGAAAGTGCTGCTGTAAACATCGGGGTCCATGTGCCCCTATGCATCAGCACTCCTGGATCCCTTGGGTAAATTCCTAGCAGTGCTGTTGCTGGGTCATAGGGTAGATCTACTTTTAATTTTTTGAAGAACCTCCACACTGTTTTCCAGAGCGGCTGCACCAGTTTGCATTCCCATGATTAGAGATCTTAATACAATTTTTGCCGCATAATCTCATTGATGTGAAATGCAGATATTTCATGCGCTGGGTTCAAGGCCCAGACTTAAACAGGGAACCTTGGTATGCATTATCGTGCAGTCATTGAATTTTTTTCTGTAGATGTTGTTTGTTGGTAGCCTTAACAATGATCCTTTTTAAAATGCATAGCTGTTTCACAATACAATTTGGCTTTCAATGAATTCACCCTCCAAATACTTATAAGGACATATCATATGTCAGACACTAGGGTGACAAAAAATGAATGGGAAGAGGTGCACATGAATGGCATCCGCAATTGTGAGTGAATGGCGTTATTGCACATGTACTTGTAGAAATAACAGTCCCACAAGGATTGCATATTATTCTTTAAACAGAAGCCAAGGGATAAATTGTATGTTGAGCAAATAATTCGAAAGGGAAGCATCACTGCTTCTCCTTTTGATTTTTCCATCTCCCCTTTATTCTTCTTTTATTTTTTGCGTGATATTGCAGTCTCTTTATTCCTTTTTCTTAAAGATTTTATTTTTAAGTAATCTTTACACCCAATATGGGCCTCGAATTTACAACCCGGAGATCCAGAATCACGTACTCTACCAACTGAGCCAGCCAGGTGCCCCATGAGAAGGTTCTTAGCGACACATTTTCTCTTGCTATCTGAAAGTAGAGCGTTCCTCTGAAAGCTTTTGGAAGTCGAAATGTCAAAAGCGAAGAAGCAATTGCCATTCATTTATACGGAAAATTTTGTGAGCATTTCCAGACTCCCCAAATCCCCTTTCTTAGGCTTTTCTGATACCTTAAGGCACATCTTGCTAATGGATGCACAAAATAAGCCAAGATAAAGCGCAGATGCTCACACAGTTCAGAGCTCTGGGGGCTTGATGTCGAAATGTCGAGTGTAGTTCCCCAGGAAGGAGCTGGGCGGCGCCACTCTCGCTACTGGGTGGGAGGGGAACTGCCTCTCTAATGGCTCCCTGCAACACCAACACTGAATGCTCTTTTTGATTTTTCAGAAAAATGAAAATCCTCTTCGGATTTCTTTCACTTAGTGAAAACAGGTACTAATGGAGGTCTTTCGTAGAAGCAAAGTGGCATAAAGTGAGCTTTGGAAAAGCAGGGGATACCTGTTTGATGTGCTGGGCAGTATATTGACTCTTATTTGAGTGTTAGGGACATTTAGAAACAAGGCTATTTTTTTTTTTTTTTAAGTAGGCTTCATGCCCAGCAGGCTTGAACTCATGCCCCTGAGATCAAGACCTGAGCTGAGATCAAGAGTCAGACGCTTAAGCAACTGAGCCACCCTGGTGCCCCAAAACAAAAGTATTTAAAGTCATAAAGTTTTGGGGTGCCTGGGTGACTCAGTCGGTTAAGCGTCCAGCTTCAGCTCAGGTCATGATCTCACACTCCGTGAGTTCGAGCCCCGCGTCAGACTCTGTGCTTAGCAGCTCAGAGCCCGGAGCCTGCTTCGGATTCTGTGTCTCCCTCTCTCTCTGCCCCTCCCCTGCTCATGCTCTGTCTCTCTCTGTCTCAAAAATAAATAAAAAACATTAAAAAAATAAAATCATAAAGTTTTAAATACTAATTATAATGAAAGGCAAATTTTTTCAACCTGCTACTGTTACATTCCTGAATAGCCATGAATCGGAAATTTACAACGGTAGTTTGGTATAAAAATTACTTTCTCTTCCTTCCCCCCTTCTTTCTTAGCTATAAGCATTCAGGTGAAGGCCGCCTAGCCTGTAATGGACCCCCTATGGAAATTCCTGAAGAACATACAGAGAAGTTTAATGTAACCTACACTTACTCTGTGCAATTTGAAGTAAGTATTCCACGCCATCATCTTACTTTTGTTCCAAATCAGGTACATAACTATCATATACTTCATTAATATTAAAGCCTTAATTTTGATCATCAGGGTTGTATAACCCAGCCAAAAGCCCGAGAAAGTAGGTAAGTTCTTTACATGCAAACTGTTCAGAGGACCATCCTTAAAGGAATGTCTGTATTAAATCTACCACATTTCAGGTACCGTGCCAGGTAATTTACTTTCTCCTACTTCCTCAGAGGTTTGAAGGAAGTACGTGGGAAACCGGAGAGGTGTTGCCTGGGCTTGGCAGGTTGCTCGAGTGGGACCTGAAAGGAAGAGTATGTTGTGGAAGAGACAGAGGATAGGATATGTAGTGAGAAGAGCATCCATGTTGGGCTCAGACCGACCTGTGGTTCAAATTGAGGCTTGGCCACTTACTGGCCGCGTGAGCTTAGGTAAGTCGTGGGATCTCAGGCTCGATTTCTTCTCCGGTCATTTGTTCCTCGTTTTCAGAATATATAAAGACCTTAGCATTGCACAGAATAGGTCCTCAACATATGGCATTCGTTATTGTTTCTACACATTTAATTCTTCTTTTGTAAGTAGCTATTTTTATGAAGTGGTGTGTATCTTCAGTGGCTAGAGAGACGTACAGACTGACTATTAACAGTCTGGTGAATAATCTAACAGCTCTCTGATGCCCGTGTTTCCCAAAGGTTTTTCTGGAAACTGGTTGCTTCACATTTTATTTATTTTTGCTTTATATTTTCTTTTCTTCATATTCATTTTAAATTCATTTATTTTGACAGAGAGAGGGAGGGGCGGAATCCCAAGCAGGCTCAGCAAGGCTCGGCGTGGCCTCGAACTCACGATCTGTGAGATCACGACCGGAGCCAAGATCAAGAGTCAGACTCTCAACCGACTGAGTCACCCAGGCGCCCCTTATTTTTGCTTTGTGTTTTAAAGGGTGTTAGGTGAGAAAAGGGTCCTGCGATGAGGTTACTTTGGAGAATGCTAGGTCAAGCAATGTTAAAACAATGCATTGAGAGTATTCATTATGTTAAAAAAACACTGAATTTTCAAAAGATAATTATAATACTTAGCATTTCATAGACCATGGCAGAACTCATGGGGATATAATGTTCTTTAGAATATACAAGGGCAACACTGCACGTGGTGCCAAAAAATATACGACTTTGTACAAATGAGATATTTACATGTGCTGTTTTCACTTCATGTGTATGTCATGGATGTCTTTCCGTGTCAGTAGAGTCACATCCTTTTTATTTTTTAATTTTTAAAGATTTTTTTTTATTAGAAAAATTTCTTTATTGTTTATTCCTTTTTTGAGAGAGAGACACACACAGAGCATGAGCGGGGGGCGGGCAGAGAGAGAGGGAGACACAGAATCTGAAGCAAGGCCCAGGCTCTGAGCTGTCAGCGCAGAGCCCGATGCGGGCCTCAAACTCACGAACTGAGATCATGACCTGAGCCAAAGTTGGATGCTTAACTGACTGAGCTACCAGGTGCCCCTATTTTTAAATTTTTAATATTTATTTTTATTTTAGAGTGCATGAGTCAGGGAAAGGGGTAGAGGGAGATAGAGAGCGAGAGAGAGAGAGAGAGAGCGAGCGAATCTTAAGCAGGCTCCATGCTCAGTGCGGAGCCCATGTGGGGGCTCAGTCCCACGACCCTGGGATCATGAGCTGAGCTAAAAATGAAGAGTCAGATACTCAGCCGACTGAGCCACCCAGGCGCCCCAGAGTCCCATCCTTTTTTTTTTTTTTTTTTATTAAAAAAAATTTTTTTTTCAACG
>NW_024420501.1:1082434-1104762 GCF_014898765.1 Herpailurus yagouaroundi
ACACACAGAGAGAGAGAGAGAGAGAGAGAGAGAGAGAGAGGGAGAGAATGAGCGGGGGAGGGGCAGAGAGAGAGGGAGACACAGAATCCGAAGCAGGCTCCAGGCTCTGAGCTGTCAGCACAGAGCCCGACGCGGGGCTTGAACCCACAAAAAGTGAGATTGTGACCCGAGCTGAAGTCGGACACCCAACCGACTGAGCCACCCAGGCGCCCCCCCATCCTTTTTTTAATTTGCTGCATACTACATTTAATGTGTAGGCCATGATTGACTTATTTATTGCTTCATTGAGAAAAACAACCCAAATGTCTAATTTTTAATTTAGAAACGGTGGTTTGATGAACATTCTTATGTTTCTTCTTGTGTGATTATTTCCTAAAGTTCAATTCCCAGCACCAGGATTATGTAGGTAAAAGGGTGTGCAGATTTCGAGAACACATTGCCAAATTCTTGTCCAGAGAAGTTGCTGGCCCGAGGATGTGCTGTTTCCTCACATACTCAGCAGTGCTAGGTTTCTGTCAATATTTTAAAATTTTGCTTCAGAGTTTATTTTATTTATTTATTTTTTAAGATTTATTTATTTATTTTGAGAGAGGCAGAGAGAGTGCGAGTGGGGAAGGGGCAGAGAGAGAGGGAGGCAGAGAATCCCAAGGAGGCTCTGCACTGTCAGCATGGAACCCCATGCGGGGCTCGAACTCACAAAACCATGAGATCATAACCTGAGCCCAGACCAACGGTGGTCCTGTGCTTCCGAATTTTAATTCTGTGACTATACCAAAGGGAGATCGGTTTATATTGAGCAAACCCCTAAGGGTCCAATGTATAAACCAGAATACCGATTTATTAATTTACATGGAAAAATATGAGTGCCAGGGACCACACCATTCATGTTAGCTGGTTAGCACATCTGCCTGTGATAACGATATATGAGAAAGCAAATAGAAATAGAATAGCATAAATAGGAAGTTTGTTGGTGAGCCTAGGACCCCAGAGCAAAAGGAAGTGGGTATTAAAACATGATATTCATGGCCCTCTAGTCCTCTGCTTGCCCATGGACCAGATGTTTATATTCATGGGCTGGGTACTCTTAGTCCTGGACAGTATTACAGGTGTTTCATCGAAAGATTAACTTGGGGGCTTTCCTTTTCTAGGGAAAGCCTTTTAAGACTATATAGATTTATGCATTTCTCTTTTTATTTTTTTAAGGCAATATCTCATATTTTTGAGTCGGCTTCGATCATACTTGATTTGGTGTAAATGACTTATTTCTTAAAGCTTTAGATGTGCTTTCTTGAGACCAAGCCCTAATCACATTATTGGGGATTAGGTCTCAAATTTCTTCAAACATTTACAAATTGTGCTCAGCTTGTGTCATTTCTATACATGACCTGCCAGCCATTACAACATGATTTTTTCCTAATCTCAGTCTGAAAGCAATCGCATCTTAGGGCTGCCTTGCTTTTGTCCCTATGTATCACCTATGTGGTTATATCCATTTTATAAATGAGGCTACTGAAGCCCAGTGAGGTGGGGTAATTTTCTCAGGATCATTGCTGGCGGGAGGTGCAAGCGATATTCAAACTGTCTGGCCCCCAAACTCATAGCTTTTCTGCTATACCATTCTGGCTTTCCGTATTAAAGGTCTATTATATCTTCTGTCCACAGAGTTACTCTAAAGAAAATGAGAAAGGTTTATATTAGAAATGCGTGTGTGTGCTTTGGATCATCTGGCTAGAGGTCAGGATTACTTGAGCCTACATCCTGCGGTTTACACAAAGTACAATCGGTGAAAACAGGCAATTTACTAGTCCAATATGGTCAGCCTTCTGATCTCTGGATGAAATACAGAAGTGTAATCTGGGGGAAGGAATGAAATACACCCTGAAGAAATTAAAATAACCTCTCCCTAATGATTGAGAACATTATTAAAAGTCTAAGTTATTATCAGAAGTTGATCAGGGGCACCTGGGTGGCTCAGTCGGTTGGGCGTCCGACTTCAGCTCAGGTCATGATCGGTCTCATGGTCAGTGAGTTTGAGCCCTGCGATGGGCTCTGTGCTGACAGCTCGGAGCCTGGAGCCTGCTTCAAATTCTTTGTCTTCTCTCTCTGCCCCTCCTCTGCTCACATGCTCTCTCTCTCTCTCTGTCTCTCTCAAGAATAATAAATAAACATTAAAAAAATTAAAAGAAGATGATCAAAGAACTGAAGCCCTTCTACATTTTTTATCACTTATTCGTCAGCTATACACATTTCAATGTAGTGGCACGCCTGGCTGGCTCAGTCAGTAGAGCCAGCAATTCTTGATCTCAGGGTGGTGAGTTCAAGCCTTGCTTTGGGCATGGAGCGTACTTAAATTAAAAAAAAAAAAAATTTAAATGTAGGAACTTTTATGCATACAGTAAAAGCCAAGGGAACGCACATCTAAATTGAAGTTCAGATTCACACTGGGAGCCTCCATGGTATGGAGCTAGTGGACTGTCTGCCTGTCAGGAAGCAACTGTGGCTACCGACCGAGCTGAAGCTCAAGTTCAGATGCAGCTGTACCAAATGCGGGAATTTGGGGAAGTCACGTTATTTGGGGTTAGGGCTCAATCCCTTGTTCCTTAACACACCTACTTTTGGAAGCTTTTCCAGAAGAGGGAATTCTTTCCCTCTCCTTGAAACTCACTTAGGGTTCTTAGGAGGCCCTCGGCCTCAATAAGTGGCATGATGCAAAGGCCCAAACGCGCCTGAGTTTGAAAACTGGCGCTGACGTTTATTAGCTGTGTGAACTTCCGCATCTGTAAAATGGGGATCAAATCATCACCTCCGGTGATTATTCTGGGGTATGTGAGCTCACATAAAACGTTTAGCACCGTGCCTAGCCTGTAGTTGGCACACAATCCTTTCCATTCCTTCTTGCGGACACGGGAGCACTTGATTTACAGGTGTCTCACACAGCAGCGTGAGATTGTGTGGTGAGAAAACACCACGCCGCCATAGTCTGTATCTGAACACCAGCGCGTTGCCGTTGTAGGCGGGGGCGAGCGTAAGGAAGCGTACGGTTACACATCTCTGGTGCTGTTCATTTTATGGTCTTGAGTTGAAAAATGCTTTCTTAACCCGGTGATAATGATGCACATCAACCCTTCCCAAAGTGCACTCCCTAGAACACGAGTCAGACAAGTTTGGAAAATGCTGCTTTCTACTACTTCCTTTCTGAGCTTCCCAAAGCACATGAGTAAAATATTTAAAAGTCTCCTAATGAAGAAATCTGTTGACCGAGTCTAACTCAGCATTTTGCAACCACACTGGACTCTGGAGTACTCTTGTGGAGTAAAATCTATATTGCATCGTGGCTCCCACTTGGGGTGTCTCAAGTGTCCATGGTGGTTGCATCTTAGAGTAGCTCACAAAATCTTATTGAAACCACAACAGAGCTTGAGTTTTCCACCGACAAATAAGAAGCAAACCTTCATATGTTGGTAACTGATATAAAAGAACTGAAATCGCATTATAGCCTATGAAGGATTTTGTCAGTTAGCTGGGTTGATATCATTATTTGTTGAATTGCTTCAGTGGTAATAACTACTTGAAGTGGAAATTGAACATGAATTTGAAAATCACTATTTTTCAACCTCCAATTAAGTAATTGATTCAGGCTGATAGTATCAATGGATGTTAAAATCGGAGATGAATGAGCATTAGGAAAGCTGGTTGTTCTCACAGTGGGAGAGTGTCACCCCACGCATGACTTGCTAACTGCAAATGGGAAGATATAAAAATAAGTGAGTGGATAAGGAAATAAATGAACACGAGTTTGTATCAGTATCTCTGACCATAATGCAGCACTACAGCGTTTGGGCTAGCCCTCTCCCCTTGCTGACTGCTAACTTCTTTCTCTGATGCTGAGAAGTATGGCCCCCATCTTCTATAATGTGTTGATTTATTTGTTTTTTTTTTTAATTGTTTTTGATGTTTATTTTTGTGTGTGTGAGAGAGAGACACAGAGTGCAAGTGGGAGAGGGGCATAGAGAGAGAGAGAGAGAGAGAGAGAGAGAGGGAGACACAGAATCTGAAGCAGGCTCCAGGCTCCAAGCTGTTAGCACAGAGTCCGATGCGGGGCTCGAACCCATGAACCGTGAGACTGTGACCTGAGCCGAAGTTGGACACTCAACCAACTGAGCCACCCAGGCACTCCTGATTTATTTGTTCAGTCCTAGCATACATGTAGTGTCAAAACTGATAACCCATACCCCTGTGAGAGATTAATTAATTAATTAATTTATAAATGGGAAATTCTGATACTGATTTTTTAAAATATATTTTTAATGTTTATTTTTGAGAGAGGGAGACAGAGCGCAAGCAGGGGAGGGACAGAGACAGAGGGAGACAGAGTCGGAAGCAGGCTCCAGGTTCTGAGCGGTCAGCACAGAGCCCGAAGCGGGGCTTGAACTCACTGACCATGAGATCATGACCTGAGCCAAAGTCAGATGCTTATACGGCTGAGCCGCCCAGGGGCGCCGAGAGACAAATTTATTAACTGGAATACAGTGTATCTATAGCACTCATTTTAGTAAAGAAATACCTTGTGGGTTTTTTTTTTTTCAATCTTTGAAAGCCAGCACATATTTCACACAGCTCATCTCACTTAGGACTAGCCACATTTCAAGTGCTGGATAGCCACATGTGACTAGGGGCCACTACCTTGGCAAAGATCTAGACCACCCTGCTTCCTGGGAATTTCCCCTCAGGTCCATGCTTCCGCGTGTTTCCCCCCCTTCCTGCTGCTTCTCACTCTCAGTACAGAAAATCTCACCAGGTCTCGTGACACGGATGGATTCCAGGCCCTTGGCTGGATGAACTACACTGTCTCACCCTGTGCGGACTGCGGAAGGCTTCCATGTACCTCTGGCACACGGGGTTGTTCTCGGGGTCAGTGGGGGAGGGGCAGGCACAATCCTGACGCAGGGACGGGGCAGGGAGATATGGACAGGAAGCCACACCCCATGCATACGTCAAACCACTTACAGGTGTCAGGACCATGCAGCAGCTGGGGCCCTAGACCACCTGAGACCTCCTTGAACCTCTTCGACAGCCACCTGCAAACTGCTGTTTGGAAGCAGAGCTCACGGTCATCGGTGAGGTTGTGGGCCTCAGCCCCTGGTCAGGCAGCTACTGGCTACAGAAAGGTCCAGAGGCGGTATAGTGTTTAGTTACAATTCTTTTCGGGTTTTTAATTCAGCGTCTTGTGGGGCACCTGGGTGGCTCAGTCGGTTGAGCGTCTGTCTCTTGATTTTGGCTCGGGTCACGATCCCAGGGTCATGAGATCGAGCCCTGCGTCAGGCTCCACCTGAGCTTGGCGCTTGCTTAAGAGTCTCTCTCCCGCTGCCCCTCCCCCACACTAGTGCACGCGCTCTCTTTCTCTCTCTCTCTCTAAAAAAAAAAAAAGAAAGCATCTTGTGTATTTTATGTTTTCAGAAAATGATTCATGTTCCCAAATGGGTATACAGTTTGGAGTTTATGTAACAAATATGTTCAGAAGTTATTGAAGGATGGGTCATAAAGATTAATATCTGAGTGAAGACCTTTTATTCATACATTTATATGACATTTATATGGGAATTTTTATTAAGTAACTTCTTTACCTTCATTTTTCACAGTAGTCCTCTGAAAGCAGGTACTGTTTTAAAACTCCACTTTATAGAAAAGAAAACCGAGGGGCACATGGGTGGCTCAGTCGGCTGAGCATCCAACTCTTGGTTTCAGCTCAGGTCACGGTCTCACAGTTCGTGAGATCGAGCCCCGCATGGGGCTCTGTGCCGACAGCGCGGAGCCTGCTTGGGATTCTCTGTCTCTCCCCTCTCTCTGCCCTTCCCCCACTCTCGCTCTCCCAAAATAAAGAAATAAACTTAAAAAGAAATAAAAACTGAGACCCATAGAGGGAAAGCCACTTGCCAAATGGCTTTTACAAATGTAAAGGATTATAAACCAAGATTAGTTTGACTAGAGAGTCCAGGCTCCTGACGCAGCCTCTATAATACATGGTGTGAGTTTAAAATGGGAAGGAATTATGGCAGGTGAATTGGCCAAGAAGGCTTTATAAGAGAGGAGTGTGAGGCATTGTGGGAAGGCCAATGGACTGAGTTAAGAGACCTAGATTTTAGGCATTTGGAGAGGAGCTAGGGTAGGGCTTTCTGGATAAGAGTGTACATGGGAACAGTACCTATGGGGAAGAGTGAACAAAAGTCCAATTGAAAGAAAATTGTCTTCATTTGCTTATTCATTCATCAGATGATAGTCAATGCATTTTATGTGCCAGGGATTAGGTGCTGGGGTCCCTAAAGGCCCAAAAGATTCAGTTTGACACCTCAGATTTTAATCGTTTGTATAGTATTGGTAGGACGTTTAGAAAGATAGACTTGGGCGAGATTTTGAATGGCCTTGAATGCCAGGCTACGTATTACGATTCACAATACTTTTATTTCAGAAACTTACCGTTTTTTTTTAATTTTTTTATTTATTATTATTTAAAAAAAATTTTTTTTCCAATGTTTATTTATTTTTGGGACAGAGAGAGACAGAGCATGAACGGGCAAGGGGCAGAGAGAGAGGGAGACACAGAATCGGAAACAGGCTCCAGGCTCTGAGCCATCAGCCCAGAGCCTGACGTGGGGCTCGAACTCACAGACCGCGAGATCGTGACCTGGCTGAAGTCAGACGCTTAACCGACTGCGCCACCCAGGCGCCCCAGAAACTTACCGTTTTTATACCACGAACCAAAGGTTTTGTGGCTTCATTCTAATCACATTACTCTTAGCTATGTATGTGACTTACATAAGCTTCATTTGTGGGTTGGCCGGGGATCCTAGCCACATTTATAGCATTGGGTTTTTGTTCCCCCTCCAAAGCATATTGTTGATTTGTAGGCAGCATGGGCCAGTAACTAATTGAGAAGCAGAGAATTTTGGTGCTGGCTTGCCTCAAGCTCATACTGTGACCTTGAGCAAGTTCGTTTTGTTCTCTGAATGTCAGTTTCCCCTGTAATAAAATGAGAGAGTTGAAATGGATCAGTAGTTCTCAACCCTATCAGACTGATGTCCTCTTTTTTTTTAATTTAGAGAGAGAGAGCATGAGTGGGGGAGAGGGGCAGAGGGAGTGATGAGAGAGAGAGAGAGAGAGAGAGAGAGAGAGGGAATCAGAATCTTAATCAGGCTCCATGCTCAGTGTGGAGCCCGACATGGGACTCGATCCCAGGACCCTGGGATCATGACCTGAGAGTGGAACTCAAGATCCCGACACTCCACTGTCTGGGCCACCCAGGCTCCCTGATGTCTTATTTTAATATCAAATGTTTTCTCTGTCTGCCTTTACTATTGTAAATTCGTATTTATAGACACTAGATGATTCAACCTGTCTGTACACCTAGTTTCAATAAACATCAGTATAACATCCTAACTATAATATAAAAGAAAAAAAAGTAATGTTTAAGAAAATAGCATGTATTTCGGTACATATTTCAGTCCCCGTCAGATGCATGCACCAATGTGTTTAATCACTGTAAATGTCAGGGCTGTGAATGCAGATGAATATGAGAATATCATCCATTGGTAGCTCAAGTTCCACATCTTTCCGAGAGAGGGCATGATTTTCTGAGATGTTGATCAACTCAGTTCTGTGTTGTGCTCGTCTCCCAGGGAAGTGCCGTGTGGGTCCCGCCTTCTCTGCTGCTTAATCCCTGAAGTATCCCCTACGCATCCTCATCATGCCCCTTAGGGGGTGCTGCTCCCTCTGTTGCAATCACCTGGACCAGAAGAAACCCCAGCTGTCTGCCCATTTCATTCTTTGAGTCCCTGCGTGAATATTCTTTGAGTGACATCCATCGTGGGGTCCTGCGTCAGGATTCAAGAAGTCTGGTTTTGTTTCTACTTTTGCGGCTCGTGCCTCCGGTAGTAAACACGAAGGACTTGTTTACCTGCTGTGGTTTTGTGAGAACTGCGATGTAAAGAAGCGGAATAGCTCATTAGTGTTCGGGGGATTGAGGAAGTAGGTTTCACCACTTACTTACCTTTCTGCGTTTGTCATTTTGCTCTCAAATGTGCCTTAGGAGTTTTAAATCGTTCCTTATTTTCTTAGGGCAGAGTACCACGTGTTATGGTCTGTTATTGCCAGCAGATGGCGATGTTTGGTGCAAAAACTGTCAGGCTTACCAGCTGCAGATTTTTCTAGGCTCTCTTAGTATTTAAAATTCAAACTTCATGGTGCATCTTGGAAAGTATCTCTCCTTTTTGAAAGACCCGATATGAATTAACTTGCTTAAGGCAATGGGTAGGCTGGTGAAGAGAAGCCTGTAATTCAAATTTTTACAAATTAAGTCACATTTGACAACAGGCCCAGTATTTTAGTAGAACAGCCAAGATGTATGTTTTTATGCAGTGGGTAGTTGATCTCTTGATTTATCTGTAAATTCTGATTTCCTATTTATAGGTTTTAAGTGATAATTTATTTTGAAACCGTTTCAGACCACAGAAGGATTGTCAGAACAATACAAAGAGCTCCCCCAGTCCCTTTAATCAGAACCCCCCAATTGTTCATATTTTACCTCATTTGCTCCATGGTTCACCCTTCTCTCTATGTCCATTATCATTGGTCTTTCTCTGAATCTTTTGAGAGCTAGATGTTCTATCGCCCCCTAAACGCTCCAGAGTCCCCCAGACAAGATCATTTTCCTACTAGAATAGCATACAACTAGCATATAACTCTGCAAATCAGGAATCTGTATTGCTATCACATTACCATCCCGTCCACATGCATCCATTCAAATGTTGCCAGCTGGCCAACAATGTCACTTTTTCCCTTTGTGGTTTGAGGTCCTGCCTAGGAGTATGTGTTGTTTAGTTTGTGGTCTCCAATCCAGACCCGTTCTTTAGTCTTTCTCTGTCTTTCACATCCTTGAAATTTTTATAGAGTACAGACCTTACAATCTGCAGGATGACCAGCAAACTGGGTCTGGTGGTTCTTATTTAAAAAAAAATTTTTTAAAACTTTTTTTATGTTTATTTAGTTTTGAGAGACAGAGCACAGTGGGGGAGGGGCAGAGAGAGAAGGAGACAGAATCTGAAGCAGGCTCCAGGCTCCGAGCTGTCGGCACAGAGCCCGACGTGGGGCTCGAACCCACAAACTGTGAGATCATGACCTGAGCCGGAGTCGGACGCTTAACTGACTGAGCCACCCAGGCGCCCCCTGTCTGATGGTTCTTTATGACAAGGCTCGGGCTGTACGTTCTTGGCAGGGATCGCACCACAGACCTGATGCTGCATACGTCAGGAAGTACGTGATGTCAACCTGCCCCATCACTGGTAATGTTAACCAGGATCACCTGGTCATCAGGTTTTAACTAAAATCCATCATTGAATTAAAACCCAATTAAAATCTATCATTTGGGTTTTTTTTTTTTTTTAAATTTTTTTTCAACGTTTATTTATTTTTGGGACAGAGAGAGACAGAGCATGAACGGGGGAGGGGCAGAGAGAGAGGGAGACACAGAATCGGAAACAGGCTCCAGGCTCTGAGCCATCAGCCCAGAGCCCGACGCGGGGCTCGAACTCACGGACCGCGAGATCGTGACCTGGCTGAAGTCGGACGCTTAACCGACTGCGCCACCCAGGCGCCCCTGGGTTTTTTTTTTTTTAAGTGGCATACTTTAGGGGCACCTGGCTGGCTCCGTCAGTAGAGCGTTATCTCTTGATCTCAGGGTCATGAGTTCGAGCCCCATGTTGAGTGTGGAGCCTACTTAAAAAAAAAGTAGGAAAAAAAGCAGTGTATATTAATTTTTCTCCATACTCCAACTCTAAACTTCGGGAAAAACACCTAACACCCAGTTTAGAATAATAAGTCATTTCAAACATTAGTCAATTTGTACCAGCATTTTCCTTTTGCTAAAAGCATATTATTGATTTGAGTGGTGATTACACTGTATTAATGGTGTAAGTGTTTATTGGGGATTCCCAGTTCTGAACTTCATCTATTGGGGATATTTTGTAAGAAAGCTACGGACAGTTTGAGGTTGATCACATGTCACAGAAACAGCTTGATTGGTAATTGTATTTCCTTTCTTTTTTTAAGTTTATTTATTTATTTTGAGAGAGAGAGAGAGAGAGAGAGAGAGAGAGAGAGAACAGGGCTGGGGCAGAGAGAAGAGGGAGAGGGGAAGAGAGAAAAGGACAGAGAGAATCCTAAGCAGGCTGCATGCTGTGAACACAGAGCCCGACTCCAGGCTTGATCCCACAAACCGTGAGATCATGACCTGAGCCAAAATTAAGAGGCGAATGCTTAACTGACTGAGCCACCCAAGCACCCCAGTCATTGTATTTTCTTATGGTTTATTCAGTATTGAAAACTACAAAACTTAAAAACAAAGCATCTTTTATAAACTTGTTGCTACGACATCTCAAAATACTTAACATATAAAAATGTAGGGGCACCTGGCTGGCTCAGTCAGAAGAGCATGCGACTCTTGATCTTGGGGTTGTGAGTTCGAACCCCATGTTGGGTATAGAGATTACATAAATAAGTAAACAAACAAATACTGAGTCTGTTTTTTTTAAAGGTGCTGTTTCTGGTGAACAGTGGCAAGCTACAAGTACTTTCTTCCTAGTTCCTTCCTGAAATGAAGAAGAATATCACTTAATAAAAATAAGATAAAAATGTCAGGACACATCTTACTATTCCAGGAAGTTAGTAGTAAAGAAAAGGCGAAAATGTATGCAGAATAACTTTCTGTCTGTTTTAGGATTATAACCAGCAAAAGTCACTAGAAGTTTGGTCATATAACTGTATATTTTTGTTTGTTAGGAAAACAAAAGCATCAAGTGGGCATCTAGGTGGGACTACATTTTGGATTCCATGCCTCATACCAACATTCAGTGGTTGAGGTAAGTACTTTATTTTTTATTTTTAAGTTTATTTTCTTTAGTAACCTCTGCCCAACATGGGGCTCGAACTCAGCATGCTGAGGTCAAGGGTCGCATGCTCTTCTGACTGAGCCAGCCAGATGCTTCTAGGTAACTACTTTATTTTATGTATGTATGTATGTATGTATTTATGTATGTATTTTTAAATGTTTATTTTTGAGAGAGAGAGAGAGAGAGAGACAGCAAGACAGAGAGACAGAGAGTGAGTAGGGGAGGACAGAGAGACAGAGGCAGAATCTGAAGCAAGCTCCAGGCTCTGAGCTGTCAGCACAGAGCCCGACGCGGGGCTCGAACTCACGAGCCGTGAGATCATGACCTGATCCAGAGTCGGACGCTTCACCCACTGAGCCACCCAGGCGCCCCCCCCAGGTAAGTACTTTATAAAACAAAGAGTAGGTAGCTTCAGTAGGAGAAATGTAAATATATATTTGTATTAAATATACATATTTATATATATATTTATACCTTATATATATCTTATATAAATCTTATATATATATCTTATATATATATCTTATATGTATATATCTATATCTATATCTATATCTATATCTATATCTATATCTATATCTATATCTTTAAGTTTATTTTAAGAGAGAGAGGGAGAGAAGCAGAGAGAAAATTCTGGGCTGAAAGCAAGGAGCTGGACGCGGGGGTCGAACCCATGAGTGGTCAGATCTATATACCTATGTGTTTTAAAAAGCTATTTTGTTACCAGAGATGATCTTGAGTGACACCTTTTTCCTCCCCGTAGCTGGTTTCCCCTCTCCTTCCTCGCACACACCTCTCCACGTGCACAAAGAAAGAGAAAAAGGAAGACGGGCCTTAAATACACGCCTGCGTATGCCGAAGGGAAGAGCGGCTTGAGGTGTCTTGAGAGGTGCCTTGCAGCCTGCAAAGAGCACGGGGGGACGCGAAGTGGGCAGGGTGTGACTGCGGAAGGGGACACCGCGCGCGAGATGAGAGGAAAACACAGTAGAGACTTGTGCTCCTGGGTTCAGAAAGTCTGAGGAAGAGGGCCAGGAGGAAGGTGGAGGCATTACATGTGAGACACCAAGACCTTTCAAGGGGCCCTTCATTCCCTCAGCGGGGCCGGTGACAGAGAGGACCGTGTGGGGGACAAGGTGTGTCGGGGAGGGGCTGCTCATGCCACTGGTGTGCTTCCTCGTCCCTGCGAGGCGGCCAGACGCCCTGTTGGGCTCTGGGACGGCGCGAGGGAGGCAGACGGACTTCTGCTCCCACGAGGCTTTATGTTCGGGTGGATGCAGAGGACACGCGCTTGATCGCTCGGGAACCTTCAACAGGGCCAAACCGCAGAGGTGGAAGTTTCAGCCTGAAATGGAGGGAGGAACCAGTTGAGAACGTGACGATTGGGCGTGACTGTGGCCAAGTGCTGAGGGAGGTCGGGGGGTAGGTCAGTTTGGGGTGGAAGAAGACTATGAAAGTAAAAATGAAAGTGAGGGAAGGTGTGGTTCCGAGTATGGTCTCTTGAGGTGATGACCCTCCTTATATACCCATTGCCTTTTGAGTGAGAATAACACCCCCCGCTACTGTGTTTCTACACTTATTCCTTCGTGTCTTCCTGCTCTCCCCCCTCCTCCTCCTCCTCCTCCTCCTCCTCCTCCTCCTCCGCCTCCTCATTATTATGACCATATGGTAGCTTTTCCAGAGTCTTCTGTTTGGGCAACTGTCCAGGTCCCATTTTCTCACATCCCCAGAAGTCTCCTCAGGTAAAATTTATTTAAATGGTTTCTCCAAAGGGATTGGGAGACCAAAGGGCCTCCAGATACACTGTGGGGGCTAATCTCTAGTAGTATTCGTATTTATAGCATAATAAGGAATGTACTTTGTTTCAGCCATGATCTAATTCACTTACCACATTAACAGACGTTTTAGACATCAGTCATCTTTAAAATTTTTTTAATGTTTATTTTTGAGGGAGAGAGAGAAAGCACGAGCAGGAGAGGGGCAGAAAGAGGGGGAGAGAAAATCTCAAGCACACTCCACGTTGTCGGCTCAGAGCCCCACATGGGGCTCGAACCCACGAACCGTGAGATCATGACTTGAGCTGAAACCAAGAGTCAGATGCTTAGCTGACTGAGCCACCCAGGCGCCCCTGAAAGTTTTTATTTATTTATTTATTTTGAGAGGGACGCCTGGGTGGCTCAGTCGGTTAAGCGTCCGACTTCAGCTCAGGTCATGGTCTCGTGGTCTGTGGGTTTGAGCCCCACGTCGGGCTCTGTGCTGACAGCTCAGAGGCTGGAGCCTGTTTTGGATTCTATGTCTCCCTTTCTCTCTCTGCTCCTTCCCCACTCATGCTCTCTCTCTCTGTCTCTCAAAATGAATAAATGTAAAAAATTTATTTATTTTCAGCATGGGAGTGTGCACACGCAAGCAGGGGAGCGGTCGAGAGAGTGGGAGACAGAGAATCCCAAGCAGGCTCCGCGCTGTCAGCACAGAGCCTGGCTCAGGGCTCGAACTCGCGAACCATGAGACCATGACCTGGGCTGAAGTCGGACGCTCAACCGACTGAGCCACCCAGGCGCCCCTCCTATGCTGTACCTTTTATCCCTGTGACTTATTCATTCCATAGCTGGAAGGCCGCACCTCCCACCCCCTGCACTCATCTTGCCCATCCCCCCACACCCCCTCCCCTTTGGCAGCCACAAGTGACTTATTTGTTTTATTTTTATTTTATTTTATTTTTTTAAAATTTTTTTTCAACGTTTATTTATTTTTGGAACAGAGAGAGACAGAGCATGAACGAGGGAGGGGCAGAGAGAGAGGGAGACACAGAACTGGAAACAGGCTCCAGGCTCTGAGCCATCAGCCCAGAGCCCGACGCGGGGCTCGAACTCACGGACCGCGAGATCGTGACCTGGCTGAAGTCAGACACTTAACCGACTGCGCCACCCAGGCGCCCCCGACTTATTTGTTTTATAACTGGATCTTTGCACCTCTTAATCTCCTTCATCTATTTTGCCCATCCCCCCATACTACCTCCTCTCTGGCAACCATAGACATCAATCATCTTATTGGCATCTTTTTTTAAATTTATTTTTGAGAGACAGGGAGAGTACAAGCGGGGGAGGGGCAGAGAGAGAGGGAGGGAGACAGAGGATCTGAAATGGGCTCCGCGCTGACAGTAGAGAGCCTGATGTGGGGCTCAAACTCACGGACTGTGAGATCATGACCTGAGGGAAAGTCAGATGCTTAACTGACTGAGCCACCCAGGCTCCTCCTTATTGGCATCTTTCTAGAACAGTGTTGGTCTTTTCAGATTCTGGTGAAGCTTTGTTGATGTGTTCGGGTTTGGCTGGGTGGTGGGATGGCAGAAGGGATTGGTTTTGATTTGGGAATAATTTTGAAGTTTAAATTTTAGAAACAGTAAGAGCTGGGAAGTACAGTGACCATGGGGTCATTACCCTGAAGCTCATAAAAAGACCACAACCTTGGTCTATCAGTTAAGAAGTCAGTCAGCCATTAGTTCAACCTTGATTCCTGGACTTTCATTCTCAGTTCCATGCTCTGGAATTGAGTTTCTGTTAATTGATCTTATTTACTTCTTGCTTCTTTTTGGGAATGTACCCTTAAAAAATTCTAAAATCACCTGAAGAATAATGTTGTTTATATTGCTTTATTTGGTTTTGTTTTGTTTCTTTTTAGTGTTTATTTTTGAGACAGAGAGAGACAGAGCATGAGCGGGGGAGGGGCAGAGAGAGAGGGAGGCACAGAATCTGAAGAAGGTTCTGAGCTGTCAGCACAGAGCCCGATGTGGGACTTGACTTCACGAACCGTGAGATCATGACCTGAGCTGAAGTCGGACTTAACAGACTGAGCCACCCAGGCGCCCCTATATTGCTTTATTTGTAATACAGTTTTGTGGATTATGTGTATTAATACATAATATCAATATATTGTGTATTATAATATATTAAGTTCATTTAATATACTGATGTATTCAGCTTTTGATCTAAGTTTAACCTTGGAAAAGTGATCAACATGATGACAATTTGAATGCCTTTCTTTTATATGTACCCACATTTTCTTCTCACTGTTTAAATATGGAACTTGACGTTTAACTTCTCTTTTTTCTTCTTTAAATTTTCTAGTATTATGAATTCCTTTGTTATCATTCTCTTCTTATCTGGCATGGTGGCTATAATTATATTGAGGACTCTTCATAGAGATATTATCAAATACAATGAGATGAGTTATTCTGTAAGTAAAAATGCACATATTTGATTCAGCAAATATTTGAATGCCTACTCTGTCCACTTGTCAATGTTATATTTTTACTTAGGGCATATAATACCTCGAATACAGCACATTTCGACGTCTAGCAATTTAACCTATTATACCAAATCAGAAAGTATAGAGTTGCGTAGGTTTTATCAGAAAGTATAGAGTTGGGTATGCTCTGTAAAAGTAGAAGTCAGTTTATTAGAGAGGTATTTGTTACCCACTCTGGTTCTATTCCTTTTTATATGTTTCTGAACTTTTAAAGTATTACTTAATGTTTCCATTAATTTGGAGTATGAGATAAATGTATCAAACATTGCAAAATGTTATCATTTGGGTTAAATTTAGTTAAAAAAATCTTTTTTAACATTTATTCATTTTTTGAGAGACAGAGTGAGACACAGAGTGTGAGCGGCGGAGGGGCAGAGAGACAGGGAGACACAGAATGGGAAGCAGGCCCCAGGCTCTGAGCTGTCAGCACAGAGCCTGATGCGGGGCCTGAAGTCACAAACTGTGAGATCATGACCTGAGCCGAAGTCAGACGCTTAACCGATTGATCCACTCAGGCACCCCTCTTTTTTTTTTAATACATTTTTTTTGAGGTTAAATTTAGTTTTATCTCATTTATACTGTTTTGACTCTTATAATCATCTGTGTATTGGTGAATTTTAGATTTCTTTTTTTTTAAAAAAAGAGAATCCTTTGTTTTTCTTTTCTTTTTAAGGTTTATTTATTTTTGACAAAGAGAGTGCAAGCAGGGGTGGGGTCAGAGAGAGGGGGAACAGAGGATCTGAAGCGGGCTCCACACTAACAGCACAGAGCCCGATGCGGGGCTCGAACTCACACACCATGAGATCATGACCTGAGCCGAAGTCAGACGCTCAACCAAGTGAGCCACGCAGGTGCCCCGAATTTTAAATTTCTATAAAAATTGGCCGGATTCCCTCTGTGTATTAAATCATTTCACTTTCTTCATGCAATTAAGCCAGGTGTGTTCTTTATATGAGGAACACATTCCCTCTAATGCAAATCTTAGAGTAAGGGAGTGCCTCATTTGGATGGCAGGATCACCTACCTTCCAGAGGGCTGCTGTATCCTGAATGAGCCATTGGCTTCCAGTTAGTCTGTCTTTAGAGGAAAATTCATTTCCATCTAACTTTGAGAGTTCTGGTAACTTTCTGCCACAGTGTGTTTACCAAAGATTTTCTCATATGTAGGAAGACGCCCAGGAGGACTTTGGTTGGAAGCTGCTTCATGGGGATGTATTCAGACCACCAAGGAGTAGAATGTTGCTGTCAGTTTTCCTGGGCCAAGGAACACAAGTTTTGATCATGACGTTTATCACCTTACGTAAGTAGGCTCAGATCGATATGCGTCATCTTAAACATTCTTAGTGAACTGTTGCCGTATGTTAAATTTTGATCCACGTGTACAAAAGGGCTTTGAAAATACCCTAAAGTTTAAGAAAATGTATGTTTTATGGTACTTACAATTCTATCTTCTCAAATTAAGGATAGGAGTCTGAATACGTTCCTGTCTCCGGGACCTTTCATGGCTTCTTCAGTTGTGAATAATTTATTGCGCTGTCCAATACACAAAGTCCTTGCTTTGCAAAAGAGAAGCTTTCTTGAAAATCAGCATGTGGGTAGAATCATATTTTAAGTGGACTAAGGGAATTCATAATTAAACACTAGCATTTTGAAATGCTGTGGCAAGCCTAAGTGCTGGTCTTTAAACGTATAAACAGACTGGCATCTTTAGGAGGCTCACAATGGCTGTTGAACCCTGGCTGCCTTCATGTATAAAGTAAAAATGGAGCCTGTCAATTTTTGATGGCCAGAGTGGTGATTTTCATAAACAAGGCTGCTGTAAAAAAAAAAAAAAGGCTTGTTAGGTGTTTCAGATGTCAGTGCTAACTTCAAAATTCAGCTTTTAAGATTGTATTTTCCTGAGACCAAGTCTCGCCTTGATTTAAAAAAATTTTTTTTAATGTTTATTTTTGAGAGAGAGAGAGAGAGAGAGAGAGAGAACAGGGGAGGGGCAGAGAGAGAGAGAGGGAGACACAAAATCTGAGGCAGGCTCCAGGCTCTGAGCTGTCAGCACAGAGCCTGACATGGGGCTCGAACTCATAAACTATGAGATCCTGACCTGAGCCAAAGTCGGATGCTTAACCGACTGAGCCACCCAGGTGCCCCACTGCTTTGATCTTTTCTTTATTCTTCCCCTTGAATACAAGGAAGCAGAAGGAAATTTTTGTGGGAAAATGATTTTCTGTTTACGGAATGATACTAGAGTAGGGGGGATCGTTTATTTAGTTTTGATTTAAATGGTGAGGTAAAGACTAGATCCAACTTGGAAACTGAACTTCACTTGCCTTGTCTTGAAAGTCACACCTTTTCATTAAGACAAAATTGTCATTAGTTAAGTGAATAACATTCACGGTGTCACTTAAGATCTCACATGACAGAATATCCTTGTGTGCTGTTACACATAATATGTCTTAATCAGTGGGTCTTTAATTTATTACAAAGTCTTTGTGTGCTTCTGAGGCTATGATCGTAACTGGTTTGATATTTCTTTTTTGTGCCTTTAGTTCTGGCCTGCCTTGGTTTTCTATCCCCCTCCAACCGAGGCGCTTTAATGACCTGTGCCGTTGTACTCTGGGTCCTTCTGGGAACCCCTGCCGGATATGTGTCTGCAAGAATGTATAAGAGTAAGCATTACATCTGCTCTCATTCCAGTAAGTTCATGCGTTCAGTGTAGAAATTAAAAGGCCGTAAAACACAACATTTGAGAATCGCATGGGGCATTTTAGCCGACCCATCCAAAGGTACTTGTGTCCTGGTTATAAAGCAGGTTTAAAGTGGACTGAATCAAGTTGCGACAGTAACTCTTCTGTCTTTTCCTTCCTCAGCACTTAAAGGTGTTAAATGGAAGACAAACTTTTTGCTGACGGCACTATTATGTCCTGGGTGAGCATTGCACGTTCTCCGTTCTCTATGCAATTACACTCTTCCTTAGACTTCGTCTTGGAGAAATCATCGTAGGCGATAATGAAGGGTCGAAGGGAGAGGAGTTTCTGTAGCGGCAGCATTCTCTCTTTGTACAGCGTAGCCTCGAGTGCAAAGAGATAGCCAGGGTGCTGCTGTATTGAATTTTGATCTTCGGTCTTGGAGCACATTTCATAAACGCTCATCTCAGTTATACATCTTGCATTATATACCATATTAGAATGGCAATTTAGGCACCACCTGTGTCAGTCCCCTTGTCGCTGCCTTCTGTGATTCTTTCTTCCCGTCTCCCCTAGTGACTGCAGTGTCATTAGTGACTGCAGTTCGGGGGTAGAGTCATTGTCCAAGGGGGAGTGGGTGGGGCCGCACAGTGGCTGTGTGAGTAGCGCCGTCAGCCCCCTAGTTACAGACGTGCGGGCTTGGTGGGCAAGCCGGGGAGCAAGTGTTCAAGGTCACGTGGGATGTCAGTAATAGAGCGCTATATATAACCGAATGTCCCCCCTGCATCCCGTCCTGGGATCTTTCCACAGAACCTCGCTGATGAAGTGCTGACTCACTTAGGGTTTCATCTCCTTAGTCAGCTCGGGCTGCCCTACCAAAATCCATAGACTGGAGGGGCGCCTGGGTGGCTCTGGCGGTCGGGCGTCTGACTTCGGTTCAGGTCATGATCTCAGTTTGTGAGCTCGAGCCCCGCGTCCGGCTCTGTGGGCTCTGTGCCGCCGGCTCAGAGCCCGGAGCTTGCTTTGGATTCTGTGTCTCCTTCTTTCTCTGCTCCTCCCCGACCTGTGCTGTCTCTGTCTCTCAAAAATAAATGTAAAAAAAAATCCCATAGAGTGGGGGGAGGAGGCTGAAACAAAACAATACACATTTGATTTCTCATAGTTCTGGAGGCGGAAATGTTGGAGATCAGGGCACCAACAGGGTTGTGTCCTGGTGAGAAGTCTCTTCCTAGCTCGTTGACGACTGCAGTCTTGCTGTTTCCCCACATGGCAGGCAGAGACAGTAAACTCTCTAGTGTCTCCTCTCATAAAGGCACTAATCCCATCATGAAGGCTTCATCTAAGCTTAATCACCTCCCAAAGGCCCCACCCCCAAATACCATTACGTTGTGGATCAGTGCTTCAATATATGAATTTGGGGAGGGGGACACAACTCAGTCCATAGCACGTTTCATTTCTCATATTCTTTCCTTGATGTTAGGAAGGAAAGGTCTTTTTAAAAAAGGTTGATTTATTTTGAGAGAGAGAGACAGACAGACGGACAGACAGCACACGTGGGGGAGGGGCAGAGAGAGAGGGGGAGAGACAGTCCCAAGCAGGGTCCGCACTGTCAGCCAGGAGCCTGATGCCGGGCTCGATCCCACGAACCACGAGATCATGACCTGAGCTGAAATCAAGAGTCAGATGCTTAAACGACTGAACCACTCAGGCTCCCCACCTCCCCCCCCGCCCCACTTTTTTTGTTTTTTAAGGAAAAACTAGTGGATTCTATCTTAATTGTCACGTACTTTAGTTCCTATTTGTTACAAAATTCCCATGTCCTTGATGCTAGAAGTGTGTCCCCATAGTGGAAGAGGTCCTATAATGAAAGTTATACATAGTAAACTCAGTTACGTTATATGCTGATTGGTGACAAAGGGAGAGCAAAATGCTTTAAGAATGCTCTGTGGCTGTGCATGATGCCGTGAATGAGGCAACGCAGTGATAGATTCTGTAGACCCATAACCTTTTATCTCCATGTGGCTTGTTTTCCTTGAAACTCCGGGGAAAAAGAGGAGATCATTGAGAGGATTGAACATCACGAGTTTGCACATCAAATACAGGAACCTCAGACTTTTTGACTTATTTAAAGTAAGGACAATGCAGTCCCCTCCCCCTCCCCACCTTGACTAGAGCCATCTGCTTTTCCCGAAACTGTTTTCAAGGGAACTAGAATGGGTGGTCTTCTCTGAGGTGAATGCTTTATTACATTTATGTAAGAAAGCAATGTCCTTGACGATATTTCAGCTCTTTGTTGCTTCAAGTTCAAGACTCAAATGAATCCCACCCTGGATAAATTTGGCAGCAAAGTGCCATTGTGCAAGTGTCATTACACTGGGTTGTACTACAAGGGGCAGCACGTGCAGGAACCAGTCCACAAACCGTCCGCTGTTCTCTGCTGTAGTTCGTTACTCCTTCGGCACACCCAGCGTGGTCTTTTTGGTTGCGTTTGCTTTCGTTCTTACCCTGTTTAAGGCATTATCCTAGGCACTGTAGAGGAAATTAAATACAAATTGTCTCTGAAACTGTCTTCGTGGCTTAAGAGGACTAATACTGGCCCAGCGTTCATCACACAGATGTTCCATCTTACTGTAAAAAGAAGTTACATCATAGAAATAGAAAATGTAAAGGATGCCCGGGGGGCTCAGTCAGTGAAGCGTCTGACTCCGGCTCAGGTCATGATCTCACGGTCCGTGAGTTCGAGCCCCGCGTCGGGCTCTGTGCTGGCAGCTCGGAGCCCGGAGCCTGCTTCGGATTCTGTGTCTCCCTCTCTCTCTGCCCCTCCCCTGCTCCTGCTCTGTCTCTCTCTGTCTCAAAAATAAATAAAAACGTTAAAAAAATTAAAAAAAAAAGAAAATGTAAAAGAATTAGAATATATCATATCACTAAGCTTGATGAGCCAAATTGAACAATCAATGTCTGAGAAAAGCATTAGCATTCCCAATGCGCTATGAGCTGTTTTCATCATGTTTTCCGTGAGATTGATTGTGAAGCATGTTTTACACAGAGAAATTCAAAAATTCGAGTAGAAATCCATAATTACACGGCTCAGGTTTACATGGACTTTGCGATGATGCGGTGTCAAGACACAGTTTTGTCAAAGTAAAAAAAAAAAAAGTTTTTGATTTGAAAAGCAACTGGGAACAGTGGTTGTGTCCTGGGTGGGTTTTCGGGGGGGCTGGGGGACAGGAGCGTGAAGGAGACTATTTGTATTAGATTTACTTTTCGCTCTTTTTTTCCCCACCTTTTTGCATCATGTACCATATGCACGTGTTACCTATTTTTAAGTAATTTCGTTATGAACAACAGTAACACCAACTCCCAACCATATATTAAAGGGGAGAGGTAGTGCTAGAAGCTGACGGCACAGGCTTTAGAGTCAGACACACACACGCGCGTGTGCACGCACGCACACGTACCCTATACTGCAAACGTATAGAGTGGTTCATTTCTCAATTCTACCTCCTCCTAGTTACCGGGCCTTGAGCACATTGTGAATAACGCTGCGACGAACATAGGTGTGCACGTACCTCTTGGAGATCTTTGTCTTCTGTTCCGTTGCATAGATATTTTCTGCGGTGCCATTTCTGTTCCCTTGTCATCTATTTTACCATTTTTTTTTTTGAGTTATTCTCTTAGTGGTTACCTTACAGATTACAATTAGTGTCCCAATTTACACCAATCTAGTTCGGATGAATCCCAGCTTAATTTCAATATTAGACAAAACTTTGCTCCTATCCAGCTCCTTTCTCACCTCCCTTCTTCGTGCTGTCACTGCCATACAAATTACGTCTTACTACTTTGTGTGCTCGTCAGTGCAGATTTAAAATTATTGCGCTACGCAGGTGTCTTTTAAATTTGGCAAAAAAAGAGCTTCAGATAATATTTACTAATCATGGCCTGTTGGGCAAGTGATGTTACCTCTCTAATCCTGGGTTTCCTCATGGGTCATACGGGAATAATGGTATCCCTTTCCTCCTGGTTGAGCTGTGAGGATTAAACGGGATAACGTACGTACTGCATTTGGAACAGTGCCTCGCACATACTGAGTGCTCAGTGAACGGTAGCTGTGGTTATTAGCAACCCTTCTGCTATCATGCCTTTGCTCATGCTGTTCCATGAATAATTTAAAAGTGCAAAACAGGGGCGCCTGGGTGGCGCAGTCGGTTAAGCGTCCGACTTCAGCCAGGTCACGATCTCGCACTCCGTGAGTTCGAGCCCCGCGTCGGGCTCTGGGCTGATGGCTCGGAGCCTGGAGCCTGTTTCCGATTCTGTGGCTCCCTCTCTCTCTGCCCCTCGCCCGTTCATGCTCTGTCTCTGTCTGTCCCAAAAATAAATAAATGTTGAAAAAAAAAATTAAAAAAAAA
>NW_024420501.1:1104862-1133338 GCF_014898765.1 Herpailurus yagouaroundi
GTTGAAAAAAAAAATTAAAAAAAAAAAGTGCAAAACAGATTCAGTTTCCTAGTTCTGTTAGTAGAACTAAATGCAATTAAACATTTTTAAATTTTTTAAATTGTATTTTAGAGAGAGAGTGTGAGTGGGGGAGAGGGACAGAAGGGGGGAGAGAGAGCATCTTAAGCAGGCTCCACACTCGGTGGAGAGCCCAATGAGGGGCTCGATCCCATGACCCTGGGATCATGACCTGAGCCGAAATCAGGAGTCGGACGCTCAACTGACTGAGCCACCCAGGCACCCCTGAATGCAGTTTTAAAGCAGTAAACAGGCATGATACAAAGGATAGATTTCCCTCAAGTGGTTTAGGGGCCCTCTTAGGTCGATGGGAGAGAAAATCGTAAGGTACTGGCATTCTTATTTCTTACAAAGTAGTAGGTTGAAAGAGAAGTTCAGCGCCTCGCAGCATATAAATGTGTGAGTAGCTGATCCAGTGCCATAAATGGGCAGTGTAGAACTGGCTTCAAATTTATTATTTAAAAAAAAAATGAGGCTTTACATCTAAGAGGAGAAGCATTTAGACTAATGAACACTTATGCTCCCTAGAAGAAATGGAAGAAAGTAAGATTATTAAACCACATACGTTTCCTTCATGTAACCCCAAAAGTGGTAGGAAGGAAAAAGAAGAGGCAGCATAGTTTGATGGTCATGCACCCAAACTTAACAATTAGAAGAAGCAAGTCTGAATTCCAGC
The DNA here is from genome assembly GCF_014898765.1 of Herpailurus yagouaroundi. Lineage (NCBI taxonomy): Eukaryota > Metazoa > Chordata > Mammalia > Carnivora > Felidae > Herpailurus > Herpailurus yagouaroundi. The sequence continues at coordinate 1,105,596 of NW_024420501.1, forward strand.
ACTTAATATTAGGCAGTCAGTATTAGCTAAGTGACTTTGGGGAAGTCCTATCCCCTTCCTGATTGTCCATTTCCTTGCCTGTGATGCCTGTGTCACAGAGTCGTTCAGAGAAATAAATGAACTAATGGATTGTGAAATTGTTTTGTGAGCTATAAAGTATTTTTGGCCACTCTTTTCTTCTGTGTTCCTACTGCTCTGTGTTTATCATCTGCCGTAGCATTTTCCGTGTCGTGTTGTAATTTATTTGTTTATCTCTGTCCCCCACTAGACTGAGCTTTGCAGAGCAAAGATTTTTATTTATCTTTGAACACCAGGGCCTAACACATAGGTACTCAATAAATGTTTGATGAGTGTGTGAATAAATGTTTCAGGTAGGAGATGAACCCAGATGACCTCTCAAGTTTCCTTTGAGTTTTGCTGTTTAAGATTCCATGAAAAGGTCTAGAAATAATTAGAGACCAACAAAGGAAGAACTATTTAGAATATAAAAACTTGAAACTGAAGGGCAGTTACAGAATTGTTAAACACATATTAACATTCTAGAGTGTACTTTCAAAAGGGAAATCGTTGAGACAGGTTAATTGAGTTTATGTATAAGAAGGGAGGTTATGATTTGTCAAGTGAGAAGTAATTTTTTCTGGCCATGGAATGATAACGGCTGAAATGAATCTCTCAAAAGCTAGGAAATTTGGCAGAGGAATACTGTGGCTAAACAAATTCATTAGAGCAGAAAGGTATTAAGAAACATTTGAAGAAGTATGGTTAAATCATGGGAAACCAGCCTCCCTTATTAAGATGCCAGAAACCAATGAGACCTAAGGTGGAGGTTTACTGTGGTTGTATTTGTTGTTGTTTGAAAGGGTTCAAAACCACAGCTCCAGCAGGGGCAAAGTATGAGCCTTGAAAAAGCACAACATCCCTACCGACAAAGATTTAGTACGCAGAAGAGATCGCACACACAAGGTGGCGGGGGGGAGGTGAGGCAGAAACAGTAAAATGAAGGAGCAAATGGCTGAAGTCGGTTTATCATGAGAGATGAGGAACATCCAAAAAAAAAAAAAAAAAAAAATGATCCCGAATCAGAAATTGGAAGGCAGCATTAAATCCTAGAATTGGAATGGACCTTGAGAGAACTTCCAACTACAGGACTAAACCAGAGATTCCCTCGACGGGAGACCTCAAAGCCTTACCTGGTGCCTCATAATGTGGATGTTACCATGTTCCCTCTCTCTGGTCTTTGACTAAATGTCTGGGGGAAGAGAAGATACACCCGATTGGTGGTGGGGGGAGGTCCCCACCATAGAGGCTTTAGTATAGCATAGTGAGATGGAAACAGCTTGCCCTTAAAGAATCACACACACACGTGAATTCGAATCCTAGCTCTGCCTCTTATCAGCTGGCTGACCTTGAGGAATTATTTAATATCCCTAAAAGACATTAAGAACTCTGTCTAGGGGCGCCTGGGTGGCTCAGTCAGTTAAGCGTCCGACTTCGGCTCGGATCATGACCTCACGGTATGTGAGTTCGAGCCCCGCATCAGGCTCTGTGCTGACAGCCTGGAGCCCGCTTCCGATTCTGTGTCTCCCTCTCTCTCTGACCCTCCCCCACTCACACTCTGTCTCTGTCTCTGTCTCTGTCTCTCTCGAGAATAAACATTAAAAAAAAAATTAAAAAAGAACTCTGTCTATTCAAGTAACTCCTATTTTGCACGTGCCTGGGTTGTCCATCTAATTTTCCTTTCTTTCGTTTTTTTCTTCTGTTCAGTTTTTTTTCTTTTTCCTCCAGTTTTGTTGAGAAACAGTCTACATACATCGCAGTTCAATTTACATATATTGTGAAATGAGTCCCACAAAGGGTTCGTCTCACGTCCGTCATCTCACGTAGATACAATACAAAGAAAAAGGGAAAAAAAGGAAAACAAATCTCTCCTTGTGATGATGAGAACTCTTGAGGATTTACTCTCTTAGCTTCCCTGTCACACGGCCGTGTTAGCTGTAGTCATCACGTTGTACATCACGTCCCCAGGACGTACTTATCTTCTAACTGGAAGTTTGACCACCTTCCCCCAATCCGTGCCTCCACCCTGGCCCCAGAAACCACAGTGTGATTTTCTTCTTCTAGGAGTTTGGTTTGCTTTTGTTTGCGTTTTAGATTCCACGTGTAAGGAAGATCATACGGTGTTTGTCTTTCTCTGACTTATTTCAGTCAACATAATGCCTTCAAGGTCCATCCATGTTGTGGCAAATGGTAGGATTTCCTCACTTTTTAGGCCGAATAATATGCTAATGTATATGTGCACCACACCTTCTTTATCCACTCATCCTTCGATGGGCACTTAGGGCGTCTTCATTTCTTCTTCTCTTCCCCCCCCCCCTTATCCTCCTTCTGACGTGGGACTCAACCCACGAGCCTTGAGATCATGACCTGAGCCGTTACCAAGAGTCGGACGCTTAACCAGCTGAGCTACCCAGGCACCCCTAATGCTGCTTTCTAAGACCTATCATTAGCTTTATATCCCAACCCTTTTACTGAGGTTTTAATTCTCCTTGTCATATTTCTAATTCCTCTTGCTTCATGGTTGCAGTGCCTCCTCTAATCTCTCCGAGGATGTCAGTCACAGATTTTCCTTTTTAAAATTTTCTTCTGAGCTTCAGGGACCTTCTCTGAGAGACTAGACCTCCAGTCTTCTGCTGGGGTCAGGAAGGGAAGTTCCTTGGCTCTGCAGAGTCGGGAGGGAGCCGGCAACCCTGTCAGTGTCTTAGGCTGACTTCCAACCAGTCCTGGTTTTAGCCACTCCTTCCCTCCCACTTCCAGAGGAACCCGGCGCTACAAATCCCTGAGCCTTTGTTGGAGCTCCTTGGTGTCAGCGGAGTTGCCTCTCAGCTTTCCCTACGGACGACTCGGGATCCCAGGTCTCCCTGTTCTACTAACTCAGTTACTCCTTGTCCTTCTGCTGTCTGGTTTACAAAATGGGTTGCTTCTCTCCTGTGTCCCCCACCCTTGTGTATTCATACCCTTTTAAAGTTCTTTTACCATAATTTTATCAGAGTTTTGAGGAGGGAGCAGAGCCAAAGGTGTGATTTCCATGTACCATCTTTGACCAAACCTCTTAATTCTTCATGTGTTTCATATCCATCACTTAGGTTTTAACCATCACCACATTATACTGTTTCTTACCACTTTTTATCTAGTCTCCTGGTCTCTAGTTTCTCTTCCTTTAGGTCTGTCCTTTGCCACGCTGTGGACTCATCTGCCGGGAAGACTGTATTATGTACCTCACAGCTTTGAGCGTAAAAACCCTCCGGCCGCTTCTGGACGTCCACATTCCTTACCCTGCCATTCAAAGCCTTCCACAATCTAGCCTCCGCCCACCTTTTCAACCTCATGTTTTAGGCTTTCAGAAACACTCACATCCATATGGTTGCCCATACTCACCTGTAGCACTGAGCCAACTTGTCTGGGACAAACAGGGGCACGACAACTGGGCTTGCCTGGTGATTTATCCAGTAGATTCAGCAGCTGGCCTGTTGATTTTGAGCGATTGACTTAAAGCTCTTGCTTTAAGTGAACATTTATTGGACTTGAGGCTTGTAGCCTATTTCAGTCCAGGATTCTAAAATCTGTCTTTAGGGGCGCCTGAGTGGCTCGGTTGGTTAAATGTTCGACCCTTGATTTCTGCTCAGGTCGTGATCTAGCGGGTTTCGTGAGCTCAAGTCCTACATCGGGCTCTGCACAGGCAGCTCGGAGCCTGCTTGGGATTCTCTCTCTCCCTCTCTTTCTCTCTGCCCCCCCCCCACGTTCTTTGTCTCTCTCTCTCAAATAATAACAACAAAATTAAAAAAAAATCTGTTTTTATTATGCATTTTCTTTTTTTTTAAGTTTATTTATTTATTTATTTTGAGAGAGAGCACGCAAACGGGTGAGGGACAGAGAGAATCCCAAGCAGGCTCCGCACCGTCAGCGCAGAGCCTGATGCCGGACTCCATCCCACGAACCGCGAGATGAGATCGTGACCTGAGTCGAAACCAAGAGTCGGACGCTTAACCGACTGAGCCACCCAGGCGCCCCTAGTCTATGCATCGTCTTTATTGTGTTCACTCTATTGCATATTGAGTTTTTCCGTGGCATATTACTCCCCATCTCATTTATTTTCTGCTGGACTCTAGGGGTGCAAAGATGAGTAGGATGTGGAAATGATGTCCTATAATGAACTGCTATCTTATTATATGGTATTGGGTTTAAGTCCCAGCTCAATGACTGGTTTCCCACAGTGAGGTTTACTATTCTTTTAGGGTATAGCCTTATAATTTATTCTATCCTTCTCACCAAAAGAACGTTCTGATATTCACCTCAAGTATGAGTTTAACATTTTCACGAAAGCATATTGCTTCCTGATCACTCTTTTTCTCCCCAGTGTCGTCTTTGCCGACCTCTTTTTTATGAACGTGATTCTTTGGGTGGAAGGTTCATCGGCTGCCATCTCCTTCGGTACTCTGATAGGGATTCTTGCAATGTGGTGTGGAATTTCAGTACCCCTAACATTTGTGGGTGCGTACTTTGGAGCCAAGAAAAAGGTAAATTTCTAAAATACTGCTTTTGACCATTGACTGATGTCTGAAATAATACCTCAACGTGTATATTACTGTACATGGAATGTGAAATGTACCATTGGAGAAAACTACGAAGAATAATCCTATTTATTTATTTCTTCATTTATTTAAATGTTTATTTATTTTTGAGAGAGAGAGAGAGAGAGAGAGAGAGAGCGAGCATGAGCAGGGGAGGGGCAGAGAGAGAGGGAGACACAGAATCCGAAGCAGGCTCCAGGCTCTGAGCTGTCAGCACAGAGCCTGACACAGGGCTTGAACCACAGACCGTGAGGTCATGACCTTAGCCGAAGTTGGACGCCTAACTGACTGAGCCACCCCAGCGCTCCTAGAATACTCCTTTTTAAAAATATTTTATTTTTAAGTAATCTATATACCCAGCATGGGGCTCGAACTCACAACCCCAGGATCGAGAGTCACACATTCTTCTGACTGAGCCAGCCAGGCATCCTGGGATAATCATTCCAGAATAAAACATTTAAAAATTAACAAAAATGGAACACAGTAACCCTTTAAAAGATGTTATTTAAAGTACTCCCCACTTTATAGGTTGTTTAAATTTCTGTCTCTGTTGGAGAAAATTAAAAGGGTATATAGTAGTAGGAAGGCTGACTTTAACCGAGTCAGAAAAGTAGACAGCGGGGGAAGAAAGCTAAGGTACAGTCTGAAAATGGAACTGTTGAGTTTATAGATTTGAAGTTAGCTTATTCTACATACAGGGCAAAGGAGCAGGACACTGAAAAGACTACTCTGCAAAAGGAATGTATAAAGACATAGTGTGAGTTTGCACACTGTGCGCAAAGGGAGAAATCAGACAACACAAAACGGAAGCTGGAGGTCCGCACAGAGCAGAAAAAAGGAAAAAATGTCTGAAAACTACCGAGAGATTTTAAGGGAAATGCGTGAGACAAATTCTGAGACGACTTTTTGACATGTATTCGTTCATATTGGAATAGGCACCACTAAATCTTGTCCGGTCTCTCCCTCGAAACTGACAGGAAATGATAAACATCCTCGTTGCCTAGCTGTGTGCTTTCTCGTGTGGTGGCCACTGGCCACGTGTGATTTTTGAGGGCCTGAAATGTGGCTACTTGCAAACTGGGATGTGCTGTGAGGAAGTGGAAAATCCACAGTGGATTGCAGACAGAACAACAGCGGCCAAATGTGTATTTATTTTTGAGAGAGAGAGAGAGAGAGAGCGAGCGTTGAAAAGACTGAGCCTCCCAGGTGCCCCTACTGAGTCCTTCTTACAGCAATGACACACGCAACTGAGAACATTTGTTAGATCCGATGAAATGGATTCACAGATTAATTCCGCCTGTTTCTTTTTACGCTTTAAAATGCGGCTTCTAAAACATTTAAAACTGCCTACGTGGCTTGCATTATCTTTCTCTAGCACAGTGTCGGTCTAGCCTCTGCCCACATGACTGTTCTGCGTCCAGTTCCGATTCAGGATTCTGTCTTGTGATTATATGTCTATAAATTCACTTCAATTTCATGTCATTCTGATTTTCACTTGATTTCTCTTTGAGCAGTTTAGGTTTCCAGTTTGCACGAACCAGATTCCCCGTCACATTCCTCGGCAGAGTTTTTTTACGAAACCACTGTTTGGCATCATGATCGGTGGCATTTTACCTTTTGGCTGTGTTTTCATTCAACTCTTTCTCATTCTGAACAGTATTTGGTGAGTGCGGTATCGTCACAACCTCAAAACATCTTAATTGTTGATAAACGAAGTTTCCTGTATTTCAAGGAGGTTAGAGTCTGGGTATGGCAAAACTTCATTTGCCTCTGGTTTTATCCAGGAAATAGCCCTCTGACCCCTGGGGTGGGGGGGGACTTCCTAGGGAACTGAGACTTAATTCACAAGTTTTTAAAGACAGTTTTTGATGGAAATTTCTACGCAGGTTTCCTTTTTTAAAAGCAGTAACCTGTCTTTAAGCCTTTCCACATGACTTACAAAGTTGGCTCACACCACACTTCTCCGAGCCTTTGCAGGGGGTGGGGCGGGGGGGGGGTGTCCCTTGGAAGGAGGCACCTAAAGACCGGAAGAGGCAGCCGTGATGTGTATCTCTTTTCCATACCGACCTTCCGTGCAAGAGTTCAGAGTTCCTCTGCTAAAAATACTTTGAAGACTTACAGCTTCAAACACTTACTTGGAGCTGTAAGTCATGTTTTTCGGCTCTCCTTTCTGTCAACTGTTAGTTCTGGTGTCAGGATGCCTGCTCTTTCCTCACAGCTTTCCTCGTTTTATCTGCTGCTTTGAATCTGTTGGGGTTTAAGAATTCTGATAGCCGGGGCTCCTGGGTGGCTCAGTCGGTTAAGCGTCCGACTTCGGCTCAGGTCACGATCTCGCGGTTCACGAGTTCGAGCCCCACATCGGGCTCTGTGCTGACAACTCAGGGTCTGGAGCCTGCTTCGGATTCTGTCTCCCTCTCTCTCTGCCCCGCTCACGCTCTGTCTCTCTCTCTCTCTCTCTCTCTCTCAAAAATAAATAAACATTAAAAAAAATCTCTAAAAAAAGAATTCTGATAACCAAGGGGCGCCTGGGTGGCTCAGGCTGTTGAGTGACCGACTTCGGTTCAGGTCATGATCTCACGGTCCGTGGGTTTGAGCCCCACGACGGGCTCTGTGCTGACAGCTCAGAGCCTGGAGCCTGCTTTGGGTTCTGTCTTTCCCTTTCTCTCTGCCCTCTCCTGTTCATGCTCTGTCTCTGTCTCTCTCAAAAATAAATACATATTAAAAAAAATTTTTTTTAAGAATTCTGGTAACCAAGACAGAAACGCACGTAAGGTGAGAACCCAGGCTTTCCAAAGTGTGACAGTTTTTACTTGCAAAGCTCCAGGTCCGGGACTCCAGTTTCTCCCAGTCCCTTTTTCCTTAATTCCTGATTCTTGACTGCATTCTGGTTTCAGGAGCTGGGCAAGTGGGGTGTCGCTGCAGAGGGAGTTTTGGAGATGGGGCAAAGGCCCCATAAAATCAAATGGAGTAGCCAGCTGTGTGTATTTCTAACACTTTCATCCCAAAGCAATCTTTCAGACGAAGCTTTCAAGTCCTCAAAAGTGAGGTTTAATCATGCACATTAATTGCTCACTTTTTAAACAGCATTGTGGCAAATTGGTTTAAAAGATAAGCAGTAAAATCTGTTACCTTGTCAGCAACGAAATATTTAACATGCTGCAAAATAGATTATGTAACTGTATTTTCCAGATGTTTTTGATGGGATAATTTTAAAGTGAAAACTAAAAGCTTCTTTGGACAAGTTAACTTTTGTTTCAATGAAAAAGAGGGTGCTTGCTGTGTACAACATTGTATATACTTATTATCTATATACATGATGCTCCCCAACCCCCATTCTTCGTCCTTGCAGCCAGGTATATACTGTACACGAGATTTAAAAAATTTTTTGACGCTTATTTATCTTCGAGAGAGAGAGAGAGAGAGAGAGGCAGGCAGAGAGCAAGCGAGCAGGGAAAGGGCAGAGAGAGAAGGAGACACAGAATATGAAGCAGGCTCCAGGCTCTGAGCTGTCAGCAAAGAGCCCGTTGCGGGCCTCGAACCCATGGACTGCAAGATCATTTCCTGAGCCGAAGTCAGATACCCAACTGACTGAGCTACCCAGGTGCCCCTGGCTCTGTGGGTTTTTTTTTGTTGTTGTTGTATAATGTATTTGCTGATATTTATGGCATTTATAACCTTCCATTGCTAAAAAGAAAGCATGGCTTAAAGTGTGCGTGAAGAGGGGCGCCTGCGGGGCTCAGTCCGTTAAGCGTCCGACTCTTGATTTTGGATCAGGTCATGATCGCAGGGTCGTGCGATCGAGCCCTGTGTCAGGCTAAGCCTGCTTATGATTCTGTCTCTCTCTCCCTCTGCCCCTCTCCACCGCTTGCTTTCTCTCTCTCTCTAAAAAAACAAAACAACCATAAAATGTGCATGAAGGAAATGATAGAGATACTGATGGTTCTTTAGTGAAAACTGAATTGCACGAGCAGAGAAATAGGGGTACGTGGGAACACGGATTCGTACTGGAGGAGATCAGGCCAAACTCTGCAGCCACATTGGTCGGTCAGGGAATGGTTTTTGGATGTTGGATGGATCGATGAAGGTCTGGAGTGAATCTCTCAGGTTAGACAAACGTGACCGTCTCTTGTATTCATTTGGAATGGTCTTTCTGTGTATTGTGAAGTTAATTTTAAGGCTATCATTTTTATTTTCAGGTCTCATCAAATGTACTTCATGTTTGGCTTCCTTTTCTTGGTCTTTATAATTCTCCTGATTACCTGCTCAGAAGCTTCGGTTCTGCTGTGTTATTTCTACTTGTGTGCTGAGGTAAAGACCTAAGAAACGAATGCATCTTCTCCTTCCCAAACTTGCACTATTGGAAGTGGAAACCTCTGTTGAGAAAGGAATTGAAGCACATGTTAACTACCTGGTTTCTACAACTTGGGATCAGTTTCATACTGTGTTTTCCTGATGACACATGTTGATTTTGATGCAGCTTTGATGGAAAGTTAATGCTACTTTGATGGAAAAGCTAAACAGAAAGCAATTTCTCTCCGGCTAGTTACTATAATTGCTGCATAATATTCAGTTAACATAGAAAAAAAGCAGGGAACGGATTTGATATTTAGACATACAAAAGATCTGGCTCAATTGGTGTTTTGTTGTTTTTTTTTTCTGACAATTAAAGTTTTCACAGCTTCGGCCAGGATTGCATTTTATGGGTTTGGGATTGCTGCTAAAGGCCTTTTCTCTTACTTTTGGTTACCATGGGCAGAAGTAGTTTTGTTTACTCCACTGTACCCCCACTTTGTTTCTGATGTCCTTCTGGGTAACTAAGGTGGTAGTGAACATTATTTTCTTAAATCCCCTAAATCCCTCTTGTTTTGGTAGTTAAATGTGACTCTCTAAACGGAACAATAGAGAGTTTTGGGAATGAGGATCATATACATGATGTTCTTAGAGCATTTTCTTCTTGAGCTACAAGTATAAGGGTGAAAAAATTAGAATTTTGTATATATTATACTCAGCTTCTCAGTTCTACGGTGTATTTTTTGTCACAGAAAACCCGCAACAATCGTGCATGAAGTATATACTCACAGGCAGATGATGTGTATATTTCTGTTTCTTAGAAGTGTTTTGAAGGCCCCCAAGACCACCCACATGTCTGGTGGTTCACTGGAAAGACTCGGGGGACTCAGCACACAGATGTACGCCTGGCTAGGGCTTAATATAGCCAGAGGACACACAACAGGATCAGCAAGGGGAAAAGACACAGGTGGAACCTGGAGAAATCCACGTCTAGTCTTCTGTGCTTTTTTTTTTTCCATGAGGGGACACACCAATTACGTTCCCTTTTTCAGCGATGAAAAATATAGTCATATATGTGCAATGTTTCTGCCCAGGGAAGCCCATTAGAGACTTCACATCCAAGGTTTTTACTGGGAGCTGGTCACATAGGCACCCTCTGCCTAGCAATTACAACAATTCCAGACCCCCAAAAGGAAAGCATGTGTTCGCCATAAATCACACTGTTTGTACGGCCTAGGTATAGCCAACACGTCTTATCAGTCAGGGGATGATTAAATGCCGAATTCTCAGATATAAGCCAAGGGCCAACCTTGCAAGCAGGCCCTTCTAAAGATAGCAACTTCAGACCTGCTATGTTAACTCTTTTCTGCACTGTAGGTTCCCTTGGCCCTTGAACACAGTGCCTTTACAGTAAAATGAGCATCAGTTGGAGCCATGGGGAAGGGTGAGGCAAACCTGTGTATTGACCTCAGTCATGCCCCCATGGGTCCTAAATTCAGCTGGGTGAGACAAATCCCATTCACCATAAAGCTCTATATGCAGTTTCTGTACTAACCTTTGTCTACCTGGCCCGAAACATCAATTCAGGCCCAGCTCCTGCCAGTAAATTGAAGCTGACCCGAAAGCCTTCCAAGGCTGAGGCAGTGTCATGAGAGAAAGGATGCGTGCATTACAAGTACGGTCCCCGAGGGCACACGTGGTCCCCCTGGAAACAGGGAGTTTATCAATGTTAAGGCACCCCAAGCAGAACGTACATTAGTCTGACGGTTTCTTATAAAACTTCCCCTTGGATTTCTTCTAATCCATAATCTAATGGAGCCTGTTTCATGTGGTTTGTTATCACAATAATTGCTAACCCGTTTAGAGTTAGGTTTCACCTAAAGTGAATTTTTTCTACTTCTTTTTGCAGGATTATCACTGGTGGTGGAGAGCCTTTTTCACTAGCAGTTTTACAGCTGTTTATCTTCTGATATATACAGTTCATTACTTCACCAAACTTCAAATCACAGGCACGGCAAGCGCCGTGTTGTATTTTGGGTACACAATGGTCATGGTCCTGATTTTCTTCCTTTTCACAGGTAACCACAGAATGACTTCATGCATTTCATACTCTCTGAAGAGACTTGGAGATAGCCATAATGTGATAAGCATCAATTAACGACTAATGGGAGGAATAGGGAACAAAGTCATCATGTTCATTTTTATGCCTTGGGGATAAAAGATTGTAAAGCCTGGGGAACCGGAGGGACCTGATGTACTTAGCTTCAAGATTGTCCCTTGTGAATGTTTCTAAACAGTAGGGATGTGTTCCAAAGCACATAAAGGGTTATGTGTAATCACCTTTGAATAGCCTCCAAGCATAAAAATGAACTGACTTGAATAACTTTTAAATTAGCAAAAGTAGATGAAGCAAATGTGTGGCCATATAAGCAATTAGATGTGAGGTACAAGATGTATACTCCCCAGGATTACTCATTTGGGGTTGTTATTTGGGTTCAAGATGTGACAGCAGCCTTTCTGTAGATGAAGGCTTGTTGAAGTATGTGACAAAATGGAGTGGTTTATAAAATGATCCGGTTAAGGAAATTATGAGGTCAGAGAGCTTGGAACCCTTTTCAGTACAAGTGAGGCAGTGTTCCATCTCTATCTGCCTCACGTTTTTTTTTTTTTTTTTTTTAAATTTTTTTTTCAACGTTTATTTATTTTTGGGACAGAGAGAGACAGAGCATGAACGGGGAAGGGGCAGAGAGGGAGGGAGACACAGAATCGGAAACAGGGTCCAGGCTCTGAGCCATGACGCGGGGCTCGAACTCACAGACCGCGAGATCGTGACCTGGCTGAAGTCGGACGCTTAACCGACTGCGCCACGCAGGCGCCCCTGCCTCACGTTTTTAAAAAAAAGAGTTTATTATTTTATATTTTCTTTTTTTAGATGTTATTTTTAAGTAATCTCGATACCCAATGTGGGGCTTGAACTCACAACCCCGAGGTCAAGCGTCACAAGCTCTTGGGGCGCCTGGGTGGCTCAGTCAGTTGGGTTTCTGACTTCGTCTCAGGTTATGATCTCATGGTTTGTGGGTTCTAATCATCAGTGTGTCCACTATACTGACAGCTCGGAGCCCCGAGCCTGCTTCGGATTCTGTGTTTCCCTCTCTCTGTCCCTCCCCCTCCCCCACTTGCGCTCTGTCTCTCTCTCTCAAAAGTGAATAAACATTAAAAAGTTAAAAAAGAGTTGCATGCTCTTATGACTGAGCCAACCAGGCACCCATCTACCTGCTTCACTTAAAAAAAAAAAAATGTTGTACTTATTTTTGAGAGAGAGAGAGAGAGAGAGAGGGCGCGCGCGCACAAGCGGGGGAGGGGCAGAGGGAGAGGGGGACAGAGGATCCAAAGCAGGCTCCATGCTGACAGCAGCAAGCCCGATGTGGGACTGGAACTCACAAACTGTGAGATCATGACCTGAGCCGGTCGGATGCTCGTCAACCGACTGAGCCATCCGGGCACCCCATACTTTTTCTTCATTTTTAAGTTCTAGTTTTAGCTCAAGTCACAGGTCATTTTGACAAATTTTAAGTTACTGTCTCGGATTTTAAGTCTCAGGTTCAACAAATGTGTAAAAATCCACAGTGGAAACTTGTCAGAAATCCAAGCCGAGGAGGCGCCTGGGTGGCTCAGTTGGTTAAGTGTCCAATTCTTGGTTTCGGCTCAGGTCGCGATCTCACAGTTCATGGGATCGAGCCCCATGACAGGCTCTGTGCTGATAGCCTGGAGCCTGCTTGGGATTCTCTCTCTCTCTCTCTCTCTCTCTCTCTCTCTCTCTGCCTCTCTCCTGTGTGCGTGTGCACTCTCTCTCTCTGTAAAAAGAAATAAACTTAAAAAGAAATCAAAGCCCTGAGACAGGTGTAAATGTCACCGGAGAAACCAAGGCATCTCGGTGGCGGCTCCTTTTTGATACCGTATTACCCATGAGCTGCCGGTCTCAACTCCTCGGTACACAGAAGGCTGTGCAGACTTCCTCTCGTCTCTCAGCCACTGGACATTCTACACCCCTCATGTCTTCTGTTTTGGATTTCTCTCCCAGGGACTGACTGGCTTTTATATTTGGGTGATATGGAGTTGGCTGTGTTGAGCACGGTAATTTCAGGCTTCTGTTTTCTTCATTACCTAGCACTTTGACTCCGGTTGCTTTTTTTCTGGAAGCCTCGTATTACAACAGCTTCTTTCCGAAGGTGGGTGGAATCCCGGATGGTCACACTGCGGGCAGAAATCTTCTCCCATTGGTTGGCTCCACCGTTTGCGGTGTCGTCTGTCACCCTCCCCCCGAATTCTGCAGCTCACTCCCCAACACCTATTCTGTGGAAGTCTCTCAGTGTGATTTGAGTCATGTTCCCTGTGCCCCTCTGGGCTTTCTTTTGCTTCCCTTCCCCTATCCTGTCACCTACCTCTAGCCTTTATCCAAGCTTCGGTCTTCAGCATTTCAGTCTCCTCTTTGTACCGCCTCCCTGGCGGAGCCCGTTCGGTCCTGTGGCTTTGTTTACCTGCTCGATGCCGACAGCTCCCGAGTCAGGAATTCTTAACATGGCCCTTTCGTGCCCGATGGCCGATTAAACTTCCCTAGTCGTGCTTCTTCGGAAGTTTCTTATCTTTGTTCATTCTGCCCAACTCTTGCTTTTGGTCTTGGTCGAGGCCTTTGTTCCCTGATGCCAGAATTGCTCCGACAGCCTCCTATTCAGTTGGCTGGACCCAAGTCTCTTCTTTCTAGCCCACTCCGCACACTACCTGATGGTGAACTTCTGTCGTTTTTTTTTTTCATTATATCAATGCAATTCGGTCCAAGATTAATTTTAATATGTCAACACATATTTATAGAATGCTTACACTGCACAAGACACTATGCCGGGTGCTGGGGACATAGGGGTGAAGAAGACATAGGGGTCCCATGTTTTTGTGGACCTTATATTCTAATGCAGGGAGACAAGCAATTATTAGTTGGATGAGCTTCATGAAAGAAATGATGTTAAAGAAGAGGTGGGTGGTCAACTGTTCCAAGCAGAGGTGACAGTGTGTTCAGAAGTCTTGACATAGGAAGGAATTTGACATCTTCAAAGAACACAGAGAAGCTTAGGATGGCATTAGAGGGAGGGGGGCTCTGGGAGACAATAGTGATGTTAGAGAGGTAAGGAGGGGTCAGATCTTACAAGGGTCTTAGAAACTATATTAAAGAATTTAGATCTTATTAGAGGAGCCATAGGAACTTCAGGGAGTTTAAACAAGGGACTAATGTGATTGTATCATTCTTCTAATTAAATGTTTATTTTTGAGAGAGAGAGAGAAAGAGCGACCAGGGGAGGGGCAGAGAGAGAGGGAGACAGAGGATCTGAAGCAGGCTCCGTGCTGACAGCAGAGAGCCTGATGAGGGGCTTGAACTCATGAACCGTGAGATCACGACCTGAGCTGAAGCCGGACACTCAACCGACTGAGCCACCCAGGCGCCCGTCATTCTTCTAATTAGAAAACTTTAATAGTGACGTATGTCCTTGTCTATCAAGGGTAAACTGACCTTGGGGGTTGGGCCCCTGTTCTGCCTACTCAGTGTATTTTCTAAGCCTCCTCCAGACTGTTTGAGCACGGAATTGGAATCTCCTTGAGAACAGGGACTATGTCTTATGCCTATTTTGTATCCTTCATTGTGCAAAGCACATGTTTCTTCTTGACTTGTGTAGAGTGTGAAAGAGAGGAGATACCATTATGGCGTGATGTTTCCGTATCTTTTTTAAAAATTACATCATAGGTATGAGAAACCTCCCAGGTAAATTCTGGTTATTGTTCGTATCAGAAAAAACATTAGTAAAATTATGAAGTGTGTTTTTGATGTCTATTTTCTAGAATTGTTTTTTAAGAATCCCTGTCTGCTCACAGACCTGTAAATGGCATCTCCTTACATTTCATCATCATATAGTTTTTTCCTGTTGAATTGCTTTTATTTTTTCATTATCATTGTATTTGGAGGTTCACGGCAGGAAGCAGGTCTTATTGTCTATGTTCATGTTGTTTCACTTTTGAGGAAGGCATCCTCAATTAAATCATTAGTCTTGAGAATATAGATGTACACAAGAGTACGGTTATTAATTGCTGATTACTCTTTCTTGCTGTAGACACATGCTTCTGAAAGTGAATTTTTTATTAAAAAAATTTGTTTCTAATGTTTATTTATTTTTGACAGAGAGAGAGAGGGACAGAGCGTGAGCAGGGGAGGGGCAGAGAGAGAGGGAGACACAGACTCCAAAGCAGGCTCCAGGTTCCGGGCTGGCAGCACAGAGCCCGACCCGGGGCTTGAACTCACAAACCACGAGATCATGACCCGAGCGGAAATCGGATGCTCAACCGACTGAGCCACCCAGGCGCCCCTGAAAGTGATTTTTTTTAATGGCAACTTGGAAAGTAGCAGTGTCCACTCATGGTAAAAAATGCTGAGGAGTTTCACACTTATTTAGGATAATTATGCATTCATCCGAAGCTATTCCTTGCGATCACCACTTTTATCTTTGGTATTTGGATTCATCTGTGTCATCACAGCAGAAGGCTAGGACTTCACAGCTGTCATCTTTTAATATTGAGTATTGTGACTCTAGGGAAGACTCTTTATACACTAAGTCTATTTCCATGTTGCTACAAATCCTTTATTTTTATTTATTTATGTATTTATTATTTTATGTTATTTATCTGTTAATTTTTTAAACATGTTTATTTGTTTTTGAGAAAGAGAGAGACAGTGTGAGCAAGGGAGGGGGGCAGAGGGAGGGAGACACAGAATCGGAAGCAGGCTCCAGGCCCTGAGCTGATGTGGGGCTCAAACTCACAAACCGTGAGATCGTGACCTGAGCTGAAGTCGGATGCTTAACTGACTGAGCCACCCAGGTGCCCCTATTATTTTAATTTTAATTAATTAATTAATTAATTTTTTTATTTTAAAGTTTATTTATTTTTGAGACAGAGAGAGACAGAGCATGAACGGGGGAGGGGCAGAGAGAGAGGGAGACACAGAATCGGAAGCAGGCTCCAGGCTCTGAGCCATCAGCCCAGAGCCCGACACGGGGCTCGAACTCACGGACCGCGAGATCGTGACCCGGCTGAAGTCGGACGCTTAACCGACTGAGCCACCCAGGTGCCCCTATTATTTTAATTTTTAAAGTGTTTTATTTATTTTTGAGAGAATGCAAGCAGGGGAGGGGCAGGGAGGGGGGACAGAGGATCCAAAGTGGTCTCCGTGCTGACAGTAGTGAGCCCGATGTAGGTCTTGAACTCATGAACTGTGAGATTATGACCTGAGCCGAACTTAGGCCCTCAACCGACTGAGCCACCCAGGTGCCCCTTTATTTATTTTTTAAAAATGTATTTATTTAAGTAATCTCTACACCCAACATGGGCCTCAAACTCGTGACCCTGAGATCAAGAGTCACACAGTCTACTGACTGAGCCAGCCAGGCACCCCAAATTAGTTAAAGGCTTAAGAAAATGAATTGAAATAATAGATTTTTATATTGATGGGAAGGACAGAAGATCACAATAACCAATTAAGATCTAACCTTAGGATTCCTTCTCTAAAAGTCTATAGCGCTATGTTGTATTATAATGTATAGCCTAATGTAAACCTGGCTTCCATGGATATTGGGTAGTAAATGAAATATTTTATGTGATGATGTATATTTTAGGCAAGCAATGAAAAATGCTTTCATTTAGCCACAATCTATTATTCAGCCATTGAGAGCAGTGGTTCTCAACTGGGGTGAATTTGCCCCTAGGGAACATTTAGCAATATCTGGAGACTTTTTTTTTTTTGTTTTTTAAAAATGTTTATTTATTTTTGAGAGAGAGAGAGAGAGAGAGAAGGAGACAGAGCCAGTGGGGGAGGGGCAGTGAGAGAGCGAGGGAGACACAGAATCTGAAGCAGGCTCCAGGCTCTGAGCTGTCAGCGCAGAGCCCGACGTGAGGCTTGAACTCACCGATTGCGAGATCATGACCCGAGCCGAAGTCGGATGCTTCACCGACTGAGCCACCCAGGTGCCCCTGGAGACATTTTTGATTGTCATGACTGGGAGGTTGGTAGTGACATCTAGTGGGTGGGGGCCAGGGATTCTGCTAACCATCCTACTATGTGCAGACCAGCCCTCTACCACAAAGAATTATCTGGCCCCAAATGCCCAACAGTGCCACCGTTAAGAAACCCTGGTCTAGAGTTGAACTATTTCTGAACCTCACTTTTACCTGGGAGTTGATGCTGTTTTCAAAAGACAATTTTGATCGTCTCAGGAATCAAGATTATGTTTAGAATCTGAGACTCCGAACCACCAATCACTGTGCGGTGTTGAAGCCAGTGTGGTACAAGGAGCGTTTGAGACCCAGAAGAAGTGTCAGCCAGGTGCAGAGTGCCTTTCTGGTGGCTTTCTCACTAAGTGTCCGTGCTTTGAATATATTTCTATTCATTAAAAGAGCCTCACGACACTCAATATGTTTTGAGAGTTTCTATTGTGTAATAGTTTATCAGTGTAAGATGAAATATCCTGAAGGAAAAGTCCAATTACCTTAACACACAAATGTTAGCTCTAGTGGGCCTTTTGTGTTTTACGACACCAAGTTGTCTCTGCCTTATTAAAGTTTTCGGCTCTAAAGGCCAAAAAATCAAAAAAAGAGATAAAGACGTATTAATGCTAATTGTTAACCGACAAACAAATATTTATTAAGCTTCTATGGGCTTGGCAATGTGCTAATAGGGAATACGGAAACACAGATCTGAGACTATTTATTTTTTGTTGAGTTGACTATGTACCAACTGTTTGCATATATTTATCTCACTTAATTTTCACCTAATTGTCTAATTATCATGACATGTTAGGTCATGTAACTCCCATTGTATGGGTGAGGAAACTGAGACCCAGAGAGATTAAGTGACTAGTTCAAAGTCACTCAGCTAGTACACGTTGGAGCTATGATTCAGTCAAACCCAGGTTGGTCTGACTCCAAAGCTCATTCTCTTAAATACAACTCTGCATGTCCTCCTCAAGAGAGAGACTCTCCTTGGGCGGAGGCCAAACCAACAACGGAAGAATGCCCACGGACTCTTCTCTGTGGTCCTCTGTTTGACCAGGTAGATTGCTCTTAATCAGGAGAGCTGATCGGCACACGTAAGACGATACAATATCGCCCTTGGGAATCCATGATGAAAACAGAGTATCCCAAGTGTTTCCCATGCCCTTTCGACCCTTCTTTCAAAAAAATAGAGGCACAAAAAACAAAACAAAACAAAAAAATAGAGGCACATTCTTCTAGTTTTTCCTCTGGAATAGTTTCATTACTTCTTCAGTCCCAGCTCATTTTGATTTCAACTTACATTTATGGCCCTAAATGCTAAGTGCTGTAGAAATGAGCAGGACAGAGTCCCGTCGATCCTCAAGGATATTGGAAACTTCTGGCTCTCATTGTTTTTCCCAGCGCAAGTGGTTGCTGGCCTCCTCCAGCTCTGGGCCCCTAGTAGCCGGTATTCCTCTAGTTTGGAAGGGAAGCGTTCCTTTTCCCCGGAGGGAAGCAGAATCTGCATTCTCTGGCGTTCTCGTATTGTGTATTTTACATTCTCTGACATCTCATACCTGAACTGATGTCTACTCCCTCCACCCCAAGCTTTTTGTGTCCAACTGGTGCTTATTCTTCGAGGTCTTTCTGCACAAAGCAGTTCATAGTCACCTCAACCTGTATTGATCTCCCTAACCTGGAACAATCGGACAGGGTTGGCTTTGAGCTCCAGCTGTATTGCTTATTGGCTGGGTGTTGTGAGGCAAGTCAACGGGCTGTCTGAGCCTCTCTTTCCTCGCAGAGTGGGGAAAATCCTGGTACTTACCTCGGAGACTTCAACTCAATCTGATCACACATGTAAGCACTTAACCCAGAGCTGAGCATGTAAGTATTTAGGACACAGCAGATATGCTCATCATTATTAGCATTATTATCATCATTATTGTCGTCGTCATGAACTACAAGTTTGGTCGTCTCATTCTCTGGCTTATGTGCCTTCATTGGCTCCCAGGCGCCTGCCTGATCAAATCCAAACTTCTTAACTCGGCATTCCCTATTTGGCACTCACCTACTTTTTCTCCTATATGCTGTGTTTGGTGTTCCCTTAATTTGTACTTTTTTTTTTAATTTTTGAAAAATATATTCAAAGTTTATTTATTTATTTTTAAGTAATCTCTCTTCCCAACATGGGGCTCAAACTCACGACCCCAAGATCGAGTCGTGTGTGCTTCTGACTGAGCCAGCCAGGCTCCCCAATGTTCCTTTCATTCTCTGATGATACATCCGTAATGTCCCAATTCTTCTGCCATGGTTCTCGCTGTTCCGTAACACTGCCGGGGTTTAATTGTTCCAGGCCTTTATGGGTACTTTTTGCTCTGTCTCGAATAGCTGTCTCCCATCCTCCAATGCCCCTGAGTCCTGCTTTAGAGTACCTTCTCTGTGATGCCCTCTCCAAATTCTTGCCATTCATTCAAGAAGTATATATTGAATACCTACTGTGCATCAGTCCTTAGAGGCCGGGACTTTAGCCGTGAGCAAAACTTTATATAACGGGATAAAAATCTCTACCCTCGTGGAGCTTACATTGCTATGCAGTTCATTCAAACGGTTCAGTTTAACAAACGAGTGTCGTCTGCCTACAACGTGTTCAGCACTATGCTAAGCACTAGGGGTACAAAACTGAGCAAGGCTTAACCCCTAGCCTCACGGCTACAGTCTGGAGAGAGAAGACCTCCAAATAGATCATTTCCATGCATTGTGGCGAGGAGCCTAGTAGAGTGAAGCCCAGGGTTTTGTGAAAGCCCCGAACAGGGCCTCCCAGCTCAGGCATAGGTGGTGGGGGGAGCGAAGGAGATCAGAAAAAGTTTTGCTGGAGAAAGTGATAGAGTGGAGTCTTGAGGGAAGACTGAGTCTTAACAGGGTGAAGGGGGAACTGACAGGCTAAGCAAGGCATGGTATGTGGAGATCTATAGGTAACTTTGGGCTGCCGGAGTTTGAAATGTAAGACATGGGTGGGGCGCCTGGGTGGCTCAGTCGGTTGAGCATCCGACTTTGGCTCAGGTCATGATCTCGCGGTCTGTGGGTTCGAGCCCCGCGTCGGGCTGTATGCTGACAGCTCAGAGCCTGGAGACTGCTTCGGATTCTGTGTCTCCCTCTCTTTCTGATCCTCCCCTGCTCATGCTCTCGCTCTCTCTCTCTCTCTCTCTCTCTGTCAAAAATAAATAAACATTAAAAAAAAAAAAAGAAATTTAAGACATGGGATGGCAAGTGGCAAGAACAGGTCCTAAAGAAGTAGGGTAGGGCCCAGTCCTGGAGGGCTTCATGTGCCAACCCTAAGGAGTTGGAATTTTTATATCCAGTCGTCGTTTTCAAATGTGGGTGTGCATCCCATTCATTTGTGAAAATTATTTAAAACCAATATATCTGATGCCCATGGCCCATCGCACAGCCCTGAATCAGAATCCTTGCTGATGTTTATTTTTAACAGCTTAAAAGGTTTCTCCTACACTCAAGAGTTTGAGTGCTTCTGCTATGGGAAACAATGTAAGGTTTTAAGTAGAGGCATGGTAATCAAAATTGTGCTTTGGAAATCTCACCGTCACTCTGACAGGGTAGAAGATAGATTTGAGAGGGAGAGAGAGAGAGAGAAAGAGAGAGATTGGAGGTAGAGGCAAGCCGAGAGAGTTTTCTAGATGAGAGACGAAAAGGATGTGGCTGGAGGCCCAGTCGCTGTGCAGTTGGGCAGACGGATGGAGGGGGTGATTCCAAAGGTCATAAGTAGTTGGAATTGGCAGGTCTTGGTGATGTGATCCACAAGATGTGGATGCAAATGAAGAAGGATTTAACGTGTTGTCTATGTAAGTAGAGATAGGAGTGTGTAGACATCACCTGAGATCAGTCCCTACGAGAGCCCTTGTCTGTCCTTCCCATTGGCCAGCAAGGGCCAGGCCCGGGGAGAGTGCTTCATGAATACTGAATCAAACATGGCTGAAGGGAGTCACGACCCTCAAGACTCTCTTCTCCAAACAAGCTTTCCCTTCATTCCTTCGTGCAACGCACGGCCTTAATTCCAACTTCAGGAAAAGCTTTCGTCTGCATGGTTTACTCAGTGCTGCACATTCTTAAATTAATGTGTATTGGAATTTAGCGCCCACCGTGGCTGTGGGAAGACCCTTTAAAGATTGGTTATATTGAGTAGAATGTGCTAGAACTGCAATTAGGGAAAAGACAAGGGGAAAAATGGGCTTCTCTGCTTGTCTTGGAGTGCCTCATCAAGATTCTGTGGTGAGATTGTCTTTTTCTTATGTATCCCCTGACCTAACGATAAAAGGTTATGAAGCTTAGAAAGAACCCGGGACATTTCTCGTATTGCGTTAGTACTTTCTCTGACCTGAGGCAAAAGTAGACAGAGACACCGAAGTGATTGTTCTCTCCCTTTTTGGCCCGTCTCTGTTTTTCTACCTTCAAATTGTGCTACACGCAATTGAGTTGTAGAAAAAAAAAATATTTTAATTTCTCCAGATCCTTTTAAGTTATTTTTTCAATTGTGTGGTTCAGTGACCTTCAGAAGAGAAATTTCCCCACCTCTCTTTATACTTAATTATGTTTGCTTACATATAATGAAGGAAAGTAGGAAGGCAGGCAGGCTAGTCCAGAGGTTCTTTTTTAAAGAATTTCTTTTAATGTTTATTTATTTTTGAGAAAGAGAGAGAGCACAAGCAGGGGAGGGGCAGAGAGAATGGGAGACACAGAATCCGAAGCAGGCTCCGGGCTCTGAGCTGTCAGCACAGAGCCTGACGTCGGGCTTGAACCCACAAACTGCGAGATCATGACCTGAGCCGAAGTCAGATGCCTCACGGACGGAGCCACCTAGGCGCCCCGCTAGTCCACAGGTTCTGAAACCCTGGTTGCATGTTAGAATCACCTGGGGAGGTTTTAAAAATCTTGATACTTAGATTGCATCCCAGATCAATTAAATCAGAATCTCTGGGGGTTGTGACCCAGGCATTAGTAGTTGTTAAATCTCCCCAGATGATTCCAGGGTACAGGCAATCTTGAGTCCTACACTGGTCAAATAAGCCCCATGTGACCATATTTTTCAATATGAACCTATTTTTCAAATCAGGACATGAACGGCAGCTGTAATTTCTTGTAATTTCTACTCTGACGGGCACGCTCATGTATCTTACCTTTTTCTCTCAGGTCAAGCCTGTTATTTGGGTGGGAATATAACTCCTTTTCACTTAGGAGGAGCAGGAGAGAGGGGTAGCTTGTTCTGTATCATATAGCTAAGTGCCTGCCTGACTCCAAAGTCAGCTGACTGAGCTCAGTCGACTATCAGAATAGTGTGAGGGTTGCTGGATATTTGTGTTTCGGGTAGGAGACAATTTGGGTATTGTAAGTAGAGCAACAAAAAGTTGAAAATTCATAGACATTTCTGTAGTTTATGGGGATAATATGCAGCAAATTGAAGTCAGGAATGTCTTAGATTCGGAGGCATGTGTTAGCTACACATTGCCATCTCCTGAAGCCTTAAAGTTGCTGGATTCAGAAGAGGAAGCTTAAAGTAGGAATAGGTAGATTTGTGTCACTCCGGAGCCCATGGTCTTAGTCACTGTACCATACTGACTGCTGAAAAGGAGCTTTGAAGGGAGGGAGGGAAGTGGCAGGATAGTGTATTGGATGGGAAGTTATTCTTTTTTTTATTTTTAAATTTTTTTTCAACGTTTTTATTTATTTTTGGGACAGAGAGAGACAGAGCATGAATGGGGGAGGGGCAGAGAGAGAGGGAGACACAGACTCGGAAACAGGCTCCAGGCTCCGAGCCATCAGCCCAGAGCCCGACGCGGGGCTCGAACTCACGGACCGCGAGATCGTGACCTGGCTGAAGTCGGACGCTTAACCGACTGTGCCACCCAGGCGCCCCGGATGGGAAGTTATTCTGAGCTTGGAGAATGGCAAAGAAAAGGGGACCAAATCCTGCCTAATGCTTTCTGTGGTTAAGATGTTTTCCTAGACAATTGAATTGTCTTGGGGTGCCCCATTAGATTATAGGATCTGGGAAAGAGAACTGTTAGAGTTCTCTTTGATTGAGTCATTGAACCTTAATATCTGAGAATTGCTTTTATAACACGAACATCAATGAAATCCTATGGTAAAGAAAAATTTGCCCAGAATTGTATCACTGTAAATATAAAGGTATTTTCTTTTGTCCACGCTCTGCTCTATCTGGTCCTTGGGTTTAAGTGTATATACCGTGTCCACACTGGTGAGTTAAGGTCTGGCTTACCTAACACCATATTACAGAGATTGCCCCATGCTGCTTTAAATTTGCCATTTCTTAAAATGTTTCATTTTGAGAGAGAGAGAAAGCAGGGATGGGGCAGAAAGAGAGGGAGAGAGAGAATCGCAAGCAGGCTCCGTGTTGTTATCACAAAGCCCAAGGCAGGACTTGATCTCACAAACTGGGAGATTATGACCTGAGCGACCATCAAGAGTGGGATGCTTAACCAACTGAGCCACCCAGGCACTTTTGACGACTGTCTTATTTCATTGAGCACTTAGTCAAGCATTGAGCTAAGTCACCTATTTGGGGGCATTTGGTTTGTTTTTCATTTTTCAATATCATAAATCATAGTATTATGAATGCCATTTTTGGATGTAATTTTTTTCCCTTCTATGGGGTCATTTCTTTGAGATAAATCCTCAGAAATTGGATATTTCTCAAGTTTAATAAGACAAAACTTTGATTTATAAAACTAATATAGGGGCGCCTGGATGGCTCAGTTGACTGGGTGTATGACTTCGGCTCAGGTCATGATCACACACTCTGTGAGTTCGAGTCCCACGTCGGGCTCTGTGCTGACAGCTCGGAGCCTGGAGCCTGCTGTGGATTCTGTGTCTCCCTCCGTCTCTTCCCCTAACCCACTCGCATTCTGTCTCTGTCTCTCTCAAAAATAAAGAAACGTTAGGGGCGCCTGGGTGGCGCAGTCGGTTAAGCGTCCGACTTCAGCCAGGTCACGATCTCGCGGTCCGTGAGTTCAAGCCCCGCGTCGGGCTCTGGGCTGATGGCTCAGAGCCTGGAGCCTGTTTCCGATTCTGTGTCTCCCTCTCTCTCTGCCCGTCCCCCGTTCATGCTCTGTCTCTCTCTGTCCCAAAAATAAATAAACGTTGGAAAAAAAATATGTGTGTACAAAAATAAAGAAACGTTAAAAAAAAACCACTAATATATGTCCAGGGTATGCAAATAAGTAATAGATTATTGCCACTTTTGTTACATAGAATGATAACGGTTATTTACATTTTCTAAATCGAAGCAAGTTCTACCAAGTTTATTATATTAGGAACAAGCCTTGGACCTCTTTGTATCCTTTTTGAAATAGAGAACTTAAGCTACTCCAGCCCTTCTGCCCATCCTCTTTGCTCGGCAAGAGAGCCTGGTGATTTTTTTATTTGATAAGGTACGAGTCTTGAGACTTAGAGAATCAGTGGCCCACCTCAAAACTGACATGCTTTGATTTGCTATAGTGTCTGGTTAACAAGGATCTTTTTTCATTTTCTTTCAGGGACAGTTGGGTTTTTTTCCTGCTTTTGGTTTATCATTAAAATCTACAGTGTGGTGAAAGTGGATTAAAGAACGCACCCAGGGGCTTCCAGGCACATCACCGTGGCTTTGGAATATATACTTCTGTATCTAAATGAACATCTATAAATAGATATCACTTAAAAATCTCATTGTCTGGCTTCCGTTTGTATGACACAAAATACCGAGTGTGTGGAAAAAACAGGTTGGGAAACAGGTTTATTCAAAGTCAGACCATTCTGAAAAGATAGCATAAAAAAGGTTTAATTGAAAGCAATTAGAGCAAGGGAGGCACATTTCCTTACGAAATGAAAGGTGAGCACACTGGCTTTTCAGATGAAATGTTTTTTTTTTCTTTTTCCTTTTTCTTCCTCATTTTGTATATGGCATCAGAACTATCGTCAAATAAATGTTAAATAAAACGTGAATTTTTCTAACGTCAGTGAATTGGACAAACTGTATTCCATTCTTGTAGTTGATCATTTTATCTATCTATCTATCTATCTATCTATGTATCTATCTCTATGCCCATTGTGGGGTTTGAACTCAGGACCAAGAGTCACGTGCTCTACTGACTAAGCCAGCCAGGTGTCCCTGGGTGACCATTTTAAAAATGCACATTGGTTTAGCATATACAGTTTATGAAATACCAGATACCGCTGTCATATTCTTCAATTAAATCTGCACATTTCTGGTTATTGGTTGTCTTTTTCTGTTTGCCGTCCTTTGGAGGTTGAGAATGTTCAAGTTTGACTTAGCTGTGTGTAGATTAAAAATCTTGGGACTCAATTCTCTTGGATTTATTTGCTTTGACTAAACAATAGTCAGGTGTCATAACTCCCCAAATGTCAGGAATTTGTGTGGCAAATATTCTCCCAGCTTGCCGTTTTGGGGAAGCAGTCATGAAAATCATACATTTCCTGTGATAAATTTTATTGATAATTATTGGCCTTATTGGGGAAAACGTTTGAAAACAACGTACACATATGCTTCAATTCATGAACATTCTCAAAGCCGTCCTTAAGCTGAGGAGTACTTGTTTGTGTGTGTGTGTGTGCGCGGGGGGGGGGGGGGGGTGGATAAAAGAAGGGGGGTTACCCTTGAAGGGGAGATTGAAAATCAGAAGGACAGGGTCAGAGAGTTGCATTCTGAAGGAGAGTTGGGGGGACGTGGAACTCGACTGGTTTCCTCACGGAGGGAGGTAATTCCCGAACCACTAGGATGCCTTTGTCTACATTGAAGGATCAGGGCTCTGATTGGTGGCAAATAGGCCTGGGACCTGGAGCTGGCCGGTGAGAGAGGAGGGAGTGGCTACGCAAGGTCAGAGGTGTCTCTTAACAGTGGAATTTTCAGATCCTCTGACTTTCTTCCATTCAGTCTCAGAATCATAGGCTGAGCCCTGTGAGGAGTAAGTGCAGTTACGAGATTCATTGGAACCAATTCCATTCTCCTCTAAATACTTTGAACTAAGCAGTTGTTATAGTGAGCTTCGGGGGACTCTTCTCCCGCCGGGTTGGCTGCCTGATAGTTTTATTTAAGCTCACAAGCCCTCCTGCTTGCATTAATGGTAGTAGTTGGCTCGAAAGGCAAATTTATTAAAAGAATGAGATCTTGCCATTTGTTACGCATGGATGGAGCTAGAGGGTATTATGCTAAGTGAAATAAGTCAGACAGAGGAAGACAAATACCATAGGCTTTCACTCATACGTGGAATCTAAAAACCAAACCAAAACAAATGAACGAATAAAACAGAAACCGACTCATGGATGCGAGAACAAACTGGTGGTTGCCAGAGGGTAGGGGTGTGGGGGGATGGGCAAAATAGGCAAAGGGGATTAAGAGGTACGCACTTCCAGTTATAAAATAAGTCACGGAGATGACAAGTGCAGCAAAGAGAATACCATCAATAATAGCGTAATAATGTTGTGTGGTGACCGACGGTGACTATACCCACCGTGGTGAGCGGTGAGTAACGTATAGAATCGTTGAGTCACTACGTCGTACACCTGAAACTAATATAACATTCTAAGTCAACTATGCTTCAATAATAAGGGCTAAAAAGACAAAGGCACATTTATTTCTGCAGCAGGAAAAAGTCGCCGCCTAGACGTGGCATTCACAGGTTAAGGTGAAGGTAGCCACATGCGGGTCTCATGGCAGCCATCTTTGAACATCGTGAAATACAATGTGTCAGTATTTAGCTTGATTTTGGAGTGAAAACTGGAGAAGGGCTCTTCACTTTGATTGAAACGGAGATGAATAGTTCCCTGAGCCCCTGCGTGTGGGCCCTGAACGCCACTCGGGAAGCACGAGGCACGCGATTCCTTGAGCAACTGCTGATGAAATGACAGAAGAAGAGCTACGAGTAGGTCAAGCACGTCAGCTCCAGACGAACTCGCGGGCTCTTAAGTTTTAGACATATTTGACTATTTCATCCGTGTCCCGTGTGTACATATTTCACGGTTGGCGTTCGAGGTGTCACCGTTTTCTCCCCCTGGGGCTCCAGGGAATATGCACTTGCCCTCTTGTCCCCCAGACCTTGGTGAGCCGCGGTGGCTGTCACCGGATTGGGCCCAGGGAGGTGTTCTAGTCCTGGCTAGCGGGGCACCGGGGGGTCAGGAGCCCAGTGGGGGGTGGCCCGGGTGCTGGGCAGTACTGTTTCCTGAAAATGAAGGCTATTCCCTGCCCCGCCCCGCCCCCCCCCCCCACCTCATTGCCTTGGGAATAAAGACGGGCACTGGTAGCCCCACAGGCCACCCGCTCTTTCTCCACTCTGCCCCCCCCACCCTCACTTTGACATCCTTTTCACTCATAGAGGGCTAGGCACCCGCCCCTCTTCTGCCAAGCCCATCAGGACGGCTCCCCCGTCCCATTGCGTACTTCTTAGTACTTCTTATATCGGGATAGCACAATGGGAAATCTCAGAGCCCCCGTCTTTCGTTCTGTGTAATACAGTTAGTTCATCCCGCGTCTTCCCTTGCAGCGAAAGAGGAGGCACGAACAGCTGGTTGTGTGTCTCCCTCGCTGTCTTCCCACATAATGACCAGATACGCACATTAAAATTAGACTTTATTTAGCATATTTAAGAAGAATACCAAGGACAGATTAACAGCACCTATTTAAGAAACACAAACATTACTCAATAATAATTAGTTAAGCCACAAACATCAAACTCA
>NW_024420501.1:1133438-1134761 GCF_014898765.1 Herpailurus yagouaroundi
AAAAAAAAAAAAAAAAAAAGCATTGTAACCATTTTAGAAACGATCCAAATTAAGCCAACCAATATACGAAACCTTGTCCTTGGGCAGAGTCTCTGAGACACTGGTCCGTGTAACAGTATTGATTTATGAATTTGACTGGGGTGTGACGGGGTTTCTCTTCTTGCCGGGTGAGGAGGACAAAGCCCCACCCCTTTTGTGCACCTGAAGGTAAGTTGTGCCAATGGGAACCTGGCCCCAGGATTGTAGTTTGGCAATCCTTTGAAAAGGCACTTCTAAATCACAAATTTTTGGGGGGGAAGGAAAAGGAACATTTTAAATTCAAGATTTAAAATACTAAGGAGAACTGTTTGTTGACTGAATGAAGATTTCTATTGTTTTCAGTCTCAAAGTAGCACATACAATTTGGTGTTAAAGGCAGTTTGAGAAATTATTCAGTGAGGGTATCCATATATACACAGTTTTCTAGTTGTAATATTTTTGTTCTTAAAATACAATAAACTCGTGGTTCTTTTTGTCTGATGCAAACGCTGTCGATACACGATTGTGATATTCTCAAACACCTTAGCTGTGACCGCTGGAGGAGTCCCACTACATTATTTACCCACCCGTGCTCTGTCTTCTCTCTCAGGTGATCGACCAAAGAAAAAAACCCGAGCAGCCTTTTTCTGGTTTGGGCGCTGCTCTAGGGGGTGGGGAGGGGTACGATATAGACCTGCTAAATGCAAATCCTGTCGGTTCACAGTATTTTTTTTTTTTTTTAATCCTGCTAACAGGACTCCAACAGCCTATCCGGGGGTCTTTGCTCTTTGAGGGGGAAAGGATTGTCTTCTCGGATTCTGCATTCTATACGTTCAACTCGTGGACGCCAGGCATACCAGTGCCAAGAGTGTCGTGGAGAACTGCCAGCGGGGACTTCAGCCGAGATGATTAATTCGCATTAGTGACCAATTGTACCAGAATGAGTTCTCTCACCTGTCAGAGACTCTACCAGGGGCTTGAGGAATTAAAGGCACCGTTACCTGCTACCCCACCTTGGAGCCATGTTATACAGCCTGTGGCATACACTTTAAAAATGAAATTTTACAAACGAATGTACTACGTTCTACTTCAGAAACGGACCAAGGTGTGGGTCACACAGAGAATTCCGCATGCACTTGATTAACGTTACATGTACATCTACCCATGTTTGAGGATGACACTATCTACGAACACACAAGATCTAATATCTAGCACCTCATCTCCAAGAACACTGGTATTATATGTACAGTTACAGCTTACAATTCGGAGAACTACTACAGAGAGAAATACACCACCGAAACGGAC
>NW_024420501.1:1144761-1152204 GCF_014898765.1 Herpailurus yagouaroundi
CCCCCGCCCCCACCCTCCATGCCAGGTAGCGTGGCACTGTGGTTAGCTGTTCACGCAGAGAATGCCGCCGAATCCGCACCTCAGCCTTGTGAGAGTGGCACTGCTATTACCTTCGCTTTATAGAGACAGGAGCCGAAGCCAAGAGAGATTCCCCTACTTGCCCAAGTTCAAGTCAATGTGGCACCTGCTTTATTAACCAAGACTTTCCGGTCTCCCCCGCACACATACGGGGTGTTTGCTCTGTGCCACGCCTGGGCAGATACCAGGGCATAAGGCATCCCCCCCCCACCCCCACCTATCAAAAGAAGAAAAAAAAAAAAAGGGAGGGTCAGGCCTGGGAAGGTAGCCGTGTACAGGGGTCATTTGCATCTGGTTCCCGAGGGATGAGGAGACAGTTTTTCTAAGCAGGACCGAAAGGAAAGCATGTTCTGCAAGAAGGAGACGCGCTGGCAGAGATAAGGCTGCAGGAGAGAGCTGGGGGCCAGGAGAGGCAGCAGCGCGGTGAGCTTCAGGAGGTAAGCTGGAAAAATGGGGCAGGGGCCGATCCTGAACTGCCTCGAGTGCCAGTCTGGGGACTGGCGACTGTATCCTGAGATCCCTGGAGGGCTGCTGAGGGTTTGCTGTATGCCGAGCCATCTCGAACGTACCGGGGTGTCATGGGAATAAGAAAATCACCTCTTCCCATGTTCCCACCATCTAGCCTTAACAATGATAAACATTTTGCCATTATCGTTCATTGACGGTTTCTGTGCAGGGTGATGTGATGAGATTGCTGTTTTTCCAGGGTCCTGTAGAAGCGGGACTGGGGTGGGGGTGGGGGAGACACTGAAGGGACAAAGAGCAGAAAGGAGGCTGTGGCAGGGGACCAGCTGGGTCTTGAGAGGTCACCCGGAGGGGGCCGAACGGAGACCCGCGGAGAGGCAAGATTGACAGCGGTGAGGGAGAAGGGCAAGGAGGTGTTGGAGAGGGCCGACAGTGAGCACAGGGTTCTGAGTCGGTGGATGGGCTAGAGGTTTTTGCCTCCCCCCCCCCCCCCGCGCTGTCTCCTGCACCCCATGCCTTCTGGACAGGGAGACAAGGCAGGTGTCTAATCAGGCTCCAGGACGCTCTTTGGATTTTAAGTCCTACATTTGCTGTAGATCATTTGTCTTTTTTCTGCTAGGCCTGATTTTATCTTCCCAAGGTTGAATGGTATAAACCTGGTCGTTTTTCCTGGAGACAGCTCCCATGATAATCGCTCACAGTTATTAATTCCTAGCCTCACGCTGGCCGTGGTACAGAATCCTGTGAGAAGTGGCCAGAGCACAGGCCAGTTCGGTCCATCCTACCCTCTCCTGCTCCTCCCTGTGGTCCCGAGAGTTCTCTGGACTGCTGGGATCCGCTGGGGGACAGGGCGCAAACCTCTAGGTACATATTAAAGGTGGGTGCCTCAGGGTGGCAGGCTCATGGAGGCTGCAGCTGCCTCCCTGGGGACTAAGCGGGCAGTGGCGGGTGTGGAGGAGCCCGAGCGGGATGAGGCCCCTGGAACAGGCCAGTCGGCCTGCAGGAGACGGCAAGAAAGCCGGGGAAGCGCCGGGAAAGGTGTCTGGTTCCTCTTATTCCCTCCAGGCATGAACAGAGTTGGTGTCCTTGAATTTCAAAGGCATTCAAGTATCAGCATCCCAACTGGAGGTATGTGGGGGGCCTTGGAGAATGTGGATTTGGCTTCAGGCCCTGCAGGCTCTGATTCTGATGGCCTTGGAAGAGCCCTTCAACGGACAAGCCTCCTTAGATTCTTGAGAGGTTCTTTGGGACGAGACAGGGAGAGTTTGGGGTGATGGCACCAGAAGCCACCTCGTCCTTTCCTCTACCTTCATAATTCAGTAGCAGCAGAAATCAGCTCGGGATAGTGGTATTAATGAGGTGGGGCTGGAGAGCAGGAAGTTTCTAGAAAGGGGTCTAGGGCCTGATGACGGTCAGACACAGCAACATTGGCCAGCAGCATGCCAGCCCCGTCTTGTTCACCTCATCAGACTGCCCCGATGGATGTAACCAACTGCTGGACGAGGGAAATCGCAGGCCCACAGCCCAGCCAGGTGTTGGTTCTAGAAACAATGGAGGTACAAGGGTCCTTGAGTGCCTACCATGTGTCGGGCCCTATGCTTGCTTTATCCTACTTATTTATTTATTTTTTAATTTTTTTTTCAACGTTTTTATTTATTTTTGGGACAGAGAGAGACAGAGCATGAACGGGCGAGGGGCAGAGAGAGAGGGAGACACAGAATCGGAAACAGGCTCCGGGCTCTGAGCCGTCAGCCCAGAGCCCGACGCGGGGCTCGAACTCGTGGACCGCGAGATCGTGACCTGGCTGAAGTCGGACGCTTAACCGACTGCGCCACCCAGGCGCCCCTTGCTTTATCCTATTTAATCCTTGAGGAAACTCTGCAAGTTACAGATCAATACAGTATTTTTAGAATCCAAGGTATCATTTATCATTAAGAAAGAAAAGCTGCAAATTTAGCTGTCACATCACTCATAGCAATATACGTCTTGATTTCAAAGATGCTAAAGTAAAAAAAAAAAAAAAAAAATTAAAAATGTGCTTCAGAATCTGTGTGTGATAGTTCCATCCCTGTCCTTACAGAGAAGTTAAATAACTTCCCCAAGCCACACAGCAAGTAAGTGTTGGAGCTGAGAGGTAAAACCTGTTCTGACTCCGACGCGAGGACATTTCCTAGACGGCTTCCTGGAAGGTTCAAGAAGCAAAACAGAAAGGCTCCCAGAGACCCAGCTCAGGAGAAGGTTTGGAATCCAGGTGAGTTGCCAGAATTGTGGGAAGACAAACGCAGTCGCGCTGAAAATGGCTTCTCTTAGTAGGATACATGGCTCCCATAGGTCGTGAAGTGACGAGATGAGTTAATCTAAATTCTAAGTCACACTCCTTCTTGCTTAGCGGGTTCGTAATAAGTCAGCGGGGAATGATACATGGTTTCGTTCTGGAGTGCCTACCCAAGGGGGCGTTTTGAGTTTTTTCATGTTATGAGCTGCTCTGGCATTCACTTGAGGCCATCCCTAGAGTTTGTGTTTGCAAAACCCACGGGAAATCAAGTACCATCTGGGTGTGAGCTAATATTGCCCACTTTGTAGGCTTGGGCAGGACAGAAGGTCTGGATTTCAAAGTCACGTCTGTCCAAATCAAATGGTTTGGAAGAGAATATTGGCAGGAAATAACTGGATGGATTAGAAATGAAGAGCAGGAGACCTGATTTCTAGTCCTAATTCTGGGGCTAACTTGCTGTGTGACTTTGAGAAGATTCCCTCCCCTCTCTGATCTCAGTGTTATGAATCTACCACATGAGGCGAGGGCAGGGTTAGATAATCTCTACGGGTCCTCTCAGTTTCTGACTTTTAATTCCGTCTACCTTCTATCAGGGTGTTAATAAAAATCCTCTGAACTGGGACACCGGGTGGCTCAGTCAGTTAAGTGTCTGACCCTTGGTTTTGGCTCAGGTCACGATCTCTCACAGTCATGAGACCGAGCCCCTCCGGGCAACATGCTGAGCGAGCATGGAGCCTGCTTGGGATTCTTTCTCTCCCTCTCTGTCTCTGCCCCTGCCCCTCTCAGATGCCTTCTCTAAACAAACAACAAACAAACAAATAAACATACATTAAAAAAAATTCTCCAAACTAATCCAACCCAAATCTTTAAAATGTGATATCTGGACTTCTGCTCCTGACAATGAAATAATGATTGTCACACACTGCAAGACAGGAAGTACAGGACAATAATCCTCAAGAAAAGAGAGATAAATGAAGTGAGCGCTACCATTGGCCCAGCTTACTACATAGAGAGAGTTTCCAGGGTGGGAACTCCGGCTGAATCTGAAAATCTGCCTAACTTGAGGGGACAAGAGTTTAGAATTCAGGGAGGTGAGGGTGGCTAGAATTTACAAGGTAATATACTAGAGAGGAGCTTTCCAGAGGGAGAAAGAGAGAGCAGAGAGAGAGAGAGAGAGAGAGAGAGAGCACACTCGTGCTCCAAAGATCTGCAAAAGGTACCCCTCAGATTTTTGACCAAATACTGATCAGCACATGTGTGTGGGAGAACTACCCACGCCCAGTTTCCCGGAAGTCAGAGAGAAGAAACTTCATACCGTACAGGGTTATCAGTGCTCAGAACGGGATTGCCTTAGTAGTGGAGCCAAATTAACCTCAGTCTAAAGTTTGTTCTGACCCCACACGGCACAGCTTCAAATCAGGCTTTTGAAAGGACTGAACAGTTTCCAAGTATCTTTACCACAACTCAGCGCAAGGCTCGGAAGTATGTAAAGGAGTACACAACTTATCTAGCAGCCAACAGCATAACATTTGCAAAGCCCAAAGTCCAATCAAACATTACGCAGTATGCGGAACAGGAAAATGTGGCCCGTAATGAGAAGAAAACCCCTTAGCTAGAAAACAGACACAGGTGATAGAATTGGGAGACAAAGACATTAAAGTGGTTTTTGGAAAAACAGGCTCCATACGTTCAAGAGGGTGGAGGACAGCATGGGCATGTGAAGGAGAGACATGGAAGAGAGAAAACAGACTCAAATCTGACTTCTAGAGTTCAAAAATATAATGTCTGAGATAAGAAACACACTGGATGACGTTGTTAGCATGCTCGACACCACAGAAGGAAACGTTTGTGAACTTGAAGCCACAGCAAGAGAAACTGCCCAAAATGAAACCGAAAGAAAAAAGAGAAAAAAGGAGCAAAGCGGAAAAGTAGACACCCATGGATCCAAGAGCCTCAACAAAACCCAAGCCCCACAGATCGGAGGAAAACCTCCGTATCACAGCACATCCTAATGCTCGTTTCTCTGCATAGGTCACGAGGATTTGGAGGGACCGTAATCTTCACGCACTGCTTTTGGGATGGACAATAGGACAGCCACATTGGGAAGTGGGTTGGTTAAAAAAAAAAAAAAGAAAAAGTTAAACATACACCTACTGTATGACCCAGCCCTTCCACTCCTAAAAGAAATTAGAACATTCTCCCGTGGCGTACCTGAACGTTTACAGCTCCTTTATTTGTAACAGATAAAAACTGGCAACAGCTCCGATGTCTACCAACAGGCAAATGGCATAGTCACACATTGGAATCCCATTTGCAGCTACAAAAGAGAACAAGTTGTTAATAGACATGGCAACATGGGTGAATGTCAAAATGATTATGCTGAGTGAAGGAAACCACACACAGAAAGAGTACACGGTGTGTGATTCCATCCACAGAATGTTTCAGAAATGCACACAAATCTAAAATGACCTAAAGTGGGGCGCCCGGGGGGCTCAGTCGGTTAAGCGACCGACTTCGGCTCAGGTCGTGATCTCACAGTCTGTGGGTTCGAGCCCTGCGTCGGGCTCTGTGCTGACGGCTCGGAGCCTGGAGCCTGCCTCCGATTCTGTGTCTCCCTCTCTCTGACCCTCCCTCGTTCATGCTCTGTCTCAAAAATAAATAAACATTAAAATAAATAAATAAATAAATAAATAAATAAATAAATAAATAAATAAAATGACCTAAAGTGGGGCGCCTGGGTGGCCCGGTCGGTTGAGCAAAGAACTCTTGATTTCGGCTCAGGTCGGGATCTCACAGTCGTGAGGTTGTAGCCCTGTGCCGGGCTGTGCACCGAGTGCAGAGCCTGCTTGAGATTCTCTCTTTCTCTCTCTCTGCCCCTCTCCCCTTCTCGCACGGGCACGTCTGCTCTCTCTCGCTCTCTCAAAATAAGTAAATAAACTTTGAAAAATAATACGACTTGAATTTAGGACAGACTCTGACTTTACAACATGGGCAAGGCATCTTATACACCTTATCTCATCTAATTTCCCAACGGTCTTCTGAGATGGGTATTGCCAATATTTCTTATCTTATAGACGAGAAAACCGAGGCTCAGAGAAGCCGTAGGATTTGCTCAAAGTCCCCCCAGTAACATGTGGAAAAACCTCAGAGCTCGCTGTAGCTGCTTCGCTTTCCTGTTCAGATTTCCAGAACAGGAAACCCTCTTGTCTTTGGAACCACGCTTACCTTGGTGAAGTATCAGGGGCCGGGAGCATTGGGCCGGCCTGCCGCATTCTACATGTATTCCTTGGGTGGAGGGCTTGGGTGGTTAGAACTGACATATTGCTAATCGGTAGTGAATATTCAGAGCTCCAAACGCTTCAAACCTCCCCTGGCTGTGCGTTGAAGAGCAGGGTCTGTGGAGTTTTTAAAGGCTGGTTTATATTTTGTTTGTAATTGAATTAAGACATTTGGAAGTTCGACTTCATACAACAGTATGAACCCTGAGTTTGATGGCAGCTGAGAATCAGCAGAGAGCCCCCGGGGCCAGTGGGTTGACCAGAGAAAGGCAATTCTAGCGTGTTCGGGTGCCGTCCTTGAACAGTTAGCGTTGCTTGGGGGTTGTGGCGATGTTGTCAGAACGCCTCAAGATGGAGTCTACAGAAAATAGGATTATATTTCCACGTTTAGGAAAACATTCCTGCCGTGCTCAGATATCAGCATTAGAGGGGGGAAATAGCAGCTTGTTCGAGCCAAACTGTAATGGCCATAGACGGTTTTGAGTTTTTGCCCAAGTGAATGCAAAAGGTGGCACTTTTATGGAAGATGCGTGTGTGTCATCCTTCAAAAGGAGTATTCAGTGCTTACAGTGAGTGAGGTGCCTGGCGACAGTCGGTACCGGGTTTGTGAGAGCCGACTGGTAAGTCTCCAGGAAGTTTGCAGGCACCCGTTAGAAGTTATATAAACCTACAGTTAAATGAATCACCTTCAAAGCACAGGTAATAAATCCTCAAAACACACCACTTCCTAATTATTTTATCACCTTTTCCTACCACGTGTGATCTCGAGGTTATTTACGTCCATTGTGTCCCCATGATGCACATGCTTTATGATGGCATGCCTCAACACATCTCGTCCCAGCTCTGTATCTCCCGACACCACGTTGGTCACTCGAAATGGGTCAGGGGACCCTTCTCACCATGGAAATAATCAAACAGTACAAAGGAGGACTTCTTTCTCTGAGATCCAGATGTTAAACATTTACCAACACATCACTGTCCGTAGAACACATTACTTTTTTTTTTTTTTTCAACGTTTATTTATTTTTGGGACAGAGAGAGACAGAGCATGAACGGGGGAGGGGCAGAGAGAGAGGGAGACACAGAATCGGAAACAGGCTCCAGGCTCTGAGCCATCAGCCCAGAGCCCGACGCGGGGCTCGAACTCATGGACCGCGAGATCGTGACCTGGCTGAAGTCGGACACTTAACCGACTGCGCCACCCAGGCGCCCCTCAGTTTCCTCTTTTTAATGAGGGGACGACCCACAGGAAGGACAGGGATATATAACTGAGGTCCCAGTGATTCGGTTTCCATTACCACCTTTTTTTTTTTTCAACGTTTTTATTTATTTTTGGGACAGAGAGAG
>NW_024420501.1:1152304-1190377 GCF_014898765.1 Herpailurus yagouaroundi
GGACAGAGAGAGACAGAGCATGAACGGGGGAGGGGCAGAGAGAGAGGAAGACACAGAATCGGAAACAGGCTCCAGGCTCTGAGCCATCAGCCCAGAGCCCGACGCGGGGCTCGAACTCACGGACCGCAAGATCGTGACCTGGCTGAAGTCGGACGCTTAACCGACTGCGCCACCCAGGCGCCCCGCATTACCACCTTTTTAATGTGTACCCTTGTCCGTGAGGAAAGCGTTACATTGAGGCTTGGGCAAGAGTTTTGTCTGAACCTTGGAGTCAGCATTTAGACCTGGACTCATGGCTGTGGTTGGGCTGTCTGGCTCTGGAGAAGAGGGTCCTGAAATCCCATTCTCAGTTCTACCATGCCCTTCCCTGTACTCTGGCTCTCCGGTCTTTTCCACAATGGTCGGAGGAGCAGAGCCAACCAAGCCTACTGTCTCTTTGACAACAGCGATTCTTAACTTTTTTTTTTTTTTCGGGATCAGGGTCCCCTTTGAGAAGCTGATAAAAGCTAGGGACCCTGTCCACCAAAGAACGCATGTACCCGCATCCATACCCACAGAGACATGTACCAGTCTGAAGCCAATCGTAGAGTGTTCGTGATCTTTGAAGACAATCCACAGAGTCTGGGTTCTAGGGACCCTCGGTTAACCCCTGCTCTACAAAATGGCTCCTGGCCTTCACGGAGCCCAGCGTCCTCCCCTGCAGCTTGGTTGTGCTCTGACTTTACGGACTAGGACCAGTGTGGGTGATCAGCGAGCCACCAGACTCGATCCAGAGCCTTGACTGTATCTGGAAGGAGCCAGCTCCCTCTTGGACGGTGATTCTGTAGCTGAGAAGTTGTGCTAAGCTCTGCCAGTGATAATAAGGAGAGGGAACGGGGGCCAAGTGGGCAGATTCTCACGGCATCTCAGGTCGAAGGGCTTGTCTGGCCAGAGACTTGCTGGTGGGTGTGGAATGGCTGGGAAGTGCTTCTGTGGTTGGCAAATGAGGAGGAGAATCCATGCTTTCTGTTTTTAGGGAGAACTTCCCTCGCACTGACATTCTATTTCTTTATGGAGAGGTCATGGTTTCCTTTGTCGAGAGCCCGCTCATCTGTGCCATGGAACTGTGAGGTGTCAGGGGGATGTTGAGACCCAGAGAGTGGAGATTAGAAGGAGCTGGGCAAAGGGCACTGGCGTCGTCTGGTGTATGCAGATCCCTCCTTAATGTACCTGCATTTGGTCCATTTTGAAGCACGATGTCCGTGCTGGAGGCCGAGCTGTGTTGAGTGCCGGCTGTACGCACCCTCCGTGGTGAACATTTATGGAGGGTAACTGTCCAAGATATGGAGCTTGTGAAAGAGCTCTGGCTAGACTGGCAGCATCGGGGAAAAGCTCCTTGGGAGCCAGCAGGCAGAAGGAAAAGGGGTCAGCTAATTGGAATTAATTGTGTCAGCCTGGGGCATCTGCTTGGCATCCTGAATTTACCCTTGGCATTGGACCCAGCCAGAGAGTTGGAGCGGCAGCGGGAGTGTAACTGTGGCGGGAGGAGAGTCCTGCTTTTCCTGTGGTGTTCGGGTGGCACAAGGCAACGGGGCTTAGAGGCTGAAGAGCTTCTTTGGCTCAAATGTAGCACTTTCCCTGCCTAAGGCAACGTGCCATTTCTGTGGGTGGTTGTAGGTGAGCTCGTGGGGAAATGGCCAGGGAAATGTTTGTAATCAACCACTTCAGGCTCATTCGTGTTGGCAGGCCGTGCTCTGCGTCTCAGACTCAACTGCCGGAGCCACGTCCAGCGGAGGCAGTGCCAGAAACGCAACAGCTCATGTTCTGTTCCGCGGGCAATGGGAATGGGGGCTATACGGAACATACTAGAGTCCGCTGTGCTGAGTTTCTGCTTCTAGCGCGAACAGCCTCTTCCGCAGCCCCCTACGCTGGCACCGAGGACTTTGCCTCCGAGTGGGCCTGGCAGTCAGCCTGGCCATGCGGAAAGTGCCCTCTGGGTTGTGGACTAGGGAATGTCAGGACGCTTGGTCAGCTGGTCGTTACAAGGGCATGGGCAAGAGCAGAGACACCAGGAAAGATAACGTGGCACAGGAGCAAGAGAACTGGCGGGAGTAGCGGGTCCGCCGAGAAGCCTTCCTTCCTGACGACTTTCAACTTCCGAGCTCCTCCTCTCACTTTTTAATTATTTTTTTTTTTTATTGTGGAAATTCTCAAACATATGCAAAATTGAAGACAATAGCTTTATAAGCCCCACGTACCCATCACCTGGCTGAAGCCATTATCAGAGCCGGTCCTTGTTTCATTTCATTCCGACCCACTTCCTTCTCCCATCCCCTGGAGCGCTACAACAAAAACAGCTTTATT
Source organism: Herpailurus yagouaroundi (assembly GCF_014898765.1). NCBI lineage: Eukaryota > Metazoa > Chordata > Mammalia > Carnivora > Felidae > Herpailurus > Herpailurus yagouaroundi. The sequence continues at coordinate 1,154,648 of NW_024420501.1, forward strand.
GAGGCATCATTTACAAAGCATAAGACTCACCCATTTTAAGTGTAAAACTCAATGGCTTCTAGGAAACTTACAGATTTGTACCACTGTCACCACATCCAGTTGTAGAACATTTTTTATCACCCCAAAGAGATTCCTCATATGCTCATTTCACTGCACTGTCTTTCCCACCCGAGCCCCCTGCAACTACTAATCTACTTTCTGTGTATGTTTGCCATTTCGGGACATTTTATATACACGGAATCATACAATACGCAGATTTTTGCATCTGGCTTCTTACACTTAGCATAATGTTTTTGAGCCTGTAGAATGTATCAGTAGTTTGTACGTTTTTTATGGCTGAATGATAATCCATCGTATATGGGCATACCACATTTCATTTATACATTGACCAGTTGATGGACCTTTGGGTTGTTTCTACTCTTTGGCCATTATCAATAATACTGTTAGTGATATTCACTCCTGGAACATTTTGAAGCAAACCTCTGACATCATTTCATCAGTGAATAGTTCAGGATGTATCTCTGAATTAAGCACAGCAGCCTTTAAAAAAACCAACCATAAACACAATGCCATTACCACATGTGAAATAATCAACAATAATTCCTTTAAAAGCTTTTTTTTTAAGTTTATGTATTTATTTATTTTTAGAGAGAGCACGGGCAGGGGAGGGTCAGAGAGAGAGGGAGAGAGAGAATCCCAAGCAGGCCCTGCACTGTCAGCAGCACAGAGCCTGATGTGGGGCCCAACCAAACCCACAAACTGTGAGATCATGACCTGGGCTAAAAATCAAGAGTCGGACGCTTAAGTGACTAAGCCACCCAGGCGCTCCTATTTATTTATTTTTGAGAGAGCGAGCGAGCAGGGGAGGGCCAGAGAGAGAGAGGGAGACAGAGAATCCCGAGCAGGCTCTGCGTTGTTAGCGCAGAGCCCGATGTGGGACTCAAACTCAGAAACCGACCTGAGCCGAAGCCAAGAGTCTGATGCTTAACCGACTAAGTGACCCAGGTGCCCCAACAATAATTCTTTAATAATCCAATCGGTACTAAAAGTTCCAGTGATCTCTTAGATGCCATAGGATTTTTAAAGTTATAGTTTGTTCAGATCTGGAGCTAAATAAGGTCTTTAACTGAGATCGCTTGATATAGATTTAAGCCTTCTTATCTACAGGTTCCCCTATATCCTGTCTTTCCAATTTATCTGTTAAAGAAACGAGATCATTTGTTCTGTAGAGTTTCCCAGAGTCCGGATCTTACTGATCGCATCCCTGTGATGTCTTTCAACACGTTCCTCAGTCCTTTGTATTTCCTGTAAGTTAGTAGTTAGACGGAAGCTTCATCAGACTCCGGTCTGCCTTTCGGCAAGACCCCTTCACAGAAGGTGCCATGTACCTCTGTCAACAGATGAGCGGCGTCTGGTTGTCCCTCTCTTGGCGATGTTAACAGCCATTGCGGATCATTACCTAGATTCAGTTGTTCGTGAGGTGGACCATTTTCTGAAGGGATCCTGGACGAGGCTCTGTCCTTTTCAACCAAAGCACCTCAGGGAGCTCGCGGAACTCTTGTTCAAACTGAGGCAGCAGCTCCGCGTGATGAGGTAGCTCTGCAAACTCTGGAGCCTTCGCAGGGGTGTGTGCTTTGGATGGAGCCACTTGGGTGGCCTGCCATGGTCTATCGAGAAGTCTCAACCCTTTAGGCCTTCTTCCGTGTCCTCATCAGTTTGGGCTGCTGTAAGAAAACAGAAGCTAAACAGCAGACATGTATTTCTCCGCGTCCTGAAGGCTGGGAAGTCCAAGATCAAGGCACATTTGGTGCCTGGTAAGAACCCATTTCCAGGTTCATAGCTGTCTTCTCACTGTGTCCTCACATGGTGGAAAGGGTGAGGGGAACTCTCTAGAGTCTCTTTTAGAAGGGCACTAACCCCGTTCATGAGGGCTCCACACTCGCGACCTAATCGCCTCCCAAAGGCCCCACTTCCAAATAGCCTCACACTGGGGGTTAGGATTTCAACACGTGGATCCTGGGGAGACACAAGCGTCAAGACCGTAACGCTCCGTCTCTCCAGCTACTGGGTTCTGTAGTGTCCACGCTGCCCTGTTGCGTTTCCAATTCCCAACATCCCGACCACTGTTCTGCCTTTTTTTCATCATGTTTCTTCATCAGCCCTTGCTCTCTTCCCCTCACTGCCCATCTTTCCATTTCCGACCAGTGACGGCCAGTTTGGGCCCTGCATTATGGGGAAGAGGGAGAGATCTCCAGCCCAGCACATCTGATTGCTCCACGGCACCCGAAACACATTCTAGCAAATTGTGGAGAAGACGGGAATTGGCTGGACAGCAGTGTTTCCTATTAGCATTAATTTGCGTTTGGCTTTCTGTAGCGTAGATGAGTACCTGCTATCAAAATGCAGGCGCGGAAAGAGACAGAGGCAAACCAAGAAACGGACTCAACTATAGAGGAGAAACCGATGGTCACCGGAGGGGAGGGGGTGGGGGGATGGGTGAAACAGGTGACGGGGACCAAGGAGGGCATTTGTCGGGATGAGCCCCGGGTGACGTGTGGAAGTGCCGAATCCCTATATTGTACACCTGAAGCGAATGTTGCGCTGTGTGTTAACCATGCCGGAATTCGCGCAGAAACATAAACAAAGAGAGATATGAAACGGGCTGCAAACGAGAAGAGTGGACACCAGTGGTGAACGTTGCATTGGGCAAAGGAAGTGATTCACATTTCCACGACTGCTGTTGTCTTTTTAGCAACTGTACCGGTCAGCGGGCCGCACTGTTTCCAATAAACAAACCTAAAAACCAGAAGAAAAAGCAAACAGGGCCACCCCGTTTAATTGGTGGAAAGTGACTGATGCTGCAGGTGGAGACGCGATCATAATTCGATTTCACAACTGCCCGAGAGCTGCTAGTGCCCAGTGCTGACACGACCTCTGCTCTTGTGGTTCTCGCCAGCTCCCTGGGAAGACACACACACACACACACACACACACACACACACACACGAGACAGCCAGAGAATGGGAGGTAGAAATGAGCAAGTTGCTACAGGATGGCTCTCAGTGGTGGGGGGGGGGGGGGGAGGTCAGAGGCAGGAGAAGCTGGTGTGGGCCGAGGGAGCTGGCACAGGCTTCTGGAAGGTGGGGAGACCCTGGCATCGGCAGCTCATACCGGTGTGCTTGGTGCCACCTCTTAACCACTGGATGCTTCTCCCTTCTGCTCTGCGCGCGGAAAGCAGATCTTGCAAATGTTGACAAGACCCGTGCCTGAGAGTCTGGAAGAAAAGGGTCTGAGTGTCTCGGGCCACCGTGGATCCTGTGGGGAGTGATGACCTCCTGACTTAAGTGGGGAAGTGTCCCTCAACCAGTCTGAGATACGGCAGTGAAAGGGCACCAGTGGAAGGCTTTGGGGGTTATTTCCCAAAGGGAAAAGGGATTAGAGCCCGAGTTATTTCTATGAATTCACACGCGTCCTTTCAGCTCTGACAGCTCCTGCTGCCTTGAAGAAGTATGTAAGCAGCCATGTAAGCAGAAGTCTGTGTTCCCCATCAGGGAGGCCTTGCATTCGGTGAAAAGACACGCGGCTTCTGCGCGAACCTGGACGGGTTCTACGACCCCGTGAGCCACCGTTTCCCCATCTGCAGAGTGGGGCTGAGAACGCCTCGAGGGATTCTTCTGCGCATCGAGGAAGATGATCAGCGTGAAAGTAGCCAGGGCAGCGACGGCAAACAGTAGGTGCTATTTTGACCATTTGTGATGCCGTCCTGGGCGTCGCACACGGGAAGCCCCCTTGGTGGGGCACCGTTGCATCTGAGGCGGAGGGTGCCTCGGGACACAGGCAGCCCCCAGGGGCTGTGAGGTGCCGCAGGAGAGCGTCTGAAGGCGCCCGCTCATGCTCGGCAGTTTAAAATGACATTTGCTTGAGCTCCCGTAGGTGTTATGGATGCTTCCCCCTCCTTCATTTGCGTTTTGCTGGGTTGTCATCAGACCGTATCTGATCGGGTGTGCCGGAGAAGTGCGGGACCGCACAGGGTGGCCCGGGGGCGTTGCGGGCGACTAGCGGCGGTTCGGGAGGGCTAAGGAAGACCCGCTGGGGTCCCCACCCTCGCGGAGGCCCCCGGCTCCCCGACCTTGCCCGGCTCGCACCTTAAAGCAAGCTGTGCGCACGGCGCCCTCTGGTGTCCCGGCGCGGTCACTGCGCCGGTGCCCGCGCCCGGAGCCCGCCGGCCCCCTCGGTGGGTGACTGCCGAGACCTCCGCCCTGCCCCGCGCCTCCGCCTGCACCCCTCCCCTCCCCGGTATCCCGAGTCCCCCTGGGTGCACAGAACGCGGACCTGGGGGCGCTTCCAGACTTTTATTTCTTTAGCGAAACTGTGCCTAAGACGGGGCGCCCCTTGGGCGCTGCTGGGCTTGGCCGCGCCTGCCCCGAGGGCGCCACCTCCTGCCGATGGCAGAGCCTGCAGCTCAGCGCGGCCGAGGTCCCCACCGCGCCCTGATTCCGACGCTGCTGCCGGTCCCTCGGGGCGGCGTCCCTGCCGGGCCCCGTCTCGCGACGCCCTAGCGGCTGTCATCTGCTGCCCCCACTCCCATTTTCGTTTCGGGAAGCACTCAAAGGAGGGGGGGGGGCGCTTATCTCTCTGCGGCCCATTCGTAACTAAAGGTCATCTGCAGCCCCGGGCATAGCCTCTTCTCCTCGGAAACCGGAAGGTGCCCGCGTGTCCGTAGAGCGTGGGTGCTGCTGGTTAGAAAAGCCGGTATTTGATCAGACGTAGAAATTGATTTCCACCCCCACGCGGCGTCTGCCGATTGCTCGGCAAACTATTAAAGTAAACTAGATTTAACAAAGGGAAAATAATTTTGCAGGGGCCTGCTGTGCCGAAATGTGGGTTGCTATCGGCACCGGAGCTTAATGAGGACTGAATTATTGTTAATACGTGGACGAAATTTATAGTGCATCATTAATACTTTTGAAAGGCAACATTCCAGGCATTGTTACCTCTCCCTTCTGCAAATGTGGATGCGATTCAAAATGTGTGCCTGAATCGCCTGTGCGTGTTGATCGACAATCTAATTACCATTCCACTTCTGAATTTGGCCATGGGGCTTGTAACACCGGCCTTCCTTTTCCCCGTTGCTCGGTGTTCTTAATGCCACCGAGATTTCTCTCTGCTCCCTCCTAATGAGTTGGGTTATTGAATAGCAGAGACTGGGAGGATATGCATTCATCACTTCAAATGTTAAAATGTTTTTAACGGCAAAAGTAAGAAGAAGAATTATTATTGTCTCAATTATGGCATTATCTTCTCTTACTTGATTCCCCCCACCCCGCCCCCTGCCTCCTGTCTCCTTTTATGTAAACTCAGCAGGACAGGTTTATCACAAGTATAGCGTTCCGATTCAGTACCCATCACCAAATGCGTTTTCTGTGAAAGGCAGATCTGTAAGAGGTTGGAAGGAGGAAATGATAAGAGAAATCCAATTGCAGAAGCACTTGCATTGCGTGGACCTTCTTAAATGGGTTTCTTCTTTTTCTTTTTCCCTTACGTAGCCCTTATATTTTTAATTTTATTGTTGCACGTGTGTGAAGTTCGGAGGTCAAACTTGATTTCTTCGGCCAGTGTTCAAATGCTTCGTTTCTCTTTGTAACTGTGTAACCTCTGCTTCCTTTGTTTGTTTTGTTTACTTGGTCTTCCTGGGAGATTGGGTTGGTCGGTAAGCCTCAGACTGGACTCCCAGAAAAGGCCATTGGGTGTCTTCGTGCTATTACTAGTACTTTTCAAGATGTGAAGGATAAGGGGAGTGGCCTGACTCGCTGTGTCCCAACTCTTGATCTCCGGGCGTTTTTTTTGGGGGGGGGGGGAGCTGGGCCAACCCGAGGTCACCCAGGCGTTGTGGGCACCTAGGAGTTAAAGCTTGGAATCTCATTTCCACCAAGGGCTAGTACTGTGAGCACTTCTTCTATGATTCTGAGCCTACGTTTCCTCACGTGGAAACAGAGAACAGCAACCTGTAGAGCTGAGTGGGGGTCAGAGGGGTTCATCAAACGGGCAGCAGGGAGAATTCAAGTTATTGTTGTTCTTTCTACTTCGTTGAGATTGTGAATCCTGAGCAGTTGTGCACACACGTGTGTGTGTGTGTGTGTGTGTGTGTGTGTGTGTTTGTAGGAAGGGAGAAGAGAGAGAAAGAAAAGGAAGTCTTCCATTAGAGGAAAGACATATTATGCTTGTAAATTGGAAGAACCAATATTATTAAAATGTCCATGCTACCGAAAGCAATCTATGCCTTTAGTACAGTCCCTGTCAAAATAACAATAGCATTTTTCACAGAACTGGAACGAATAATGACTAAATGCGTGTGGAACCACAAAAGCCCCTGAAAAGCCAAAAGGAATCTTGGGAAAGAAGAATAAAGCTAGAAGCATCCTGCTTTCTGTTCTCAAACTACACTCCAAAGGTATAGTAATCAAAACAATATGGTACTGGTACCAAAACAGACACATAGATCGATAGAACAGAATAGAGAGCCCAGAACTAAACCCACGCATATACGGCCAATTAATCTACAGCAAAGGAAGCAACACTTTACAACGGAGAAAAGACAGTCTCTTCAATAAATGGTGCTGGGGGTGCCTGGGGGGCTCAGTCAGTTAAGCCTCTGACTCTTGATTTTGGTTCAGGGCATGATCTCGCAATTCATGGGATCAAGCCCCACATCAGGCTCTGTGCTGACAGTTCGGAACCTGCTCGGGGTTCTCTCTCTCTCTCTCTCTCTCTCTCTCCTCTCTTCCTGCCCCTCCTCTGCTTGCTTGTGCGTGCTCTCTCTTTCTCTCTTTCAAAATAAATATATAAACATTAAAAAAAGAGATGGTGCTGGGAAAACTGGACAACTACATGCAAAAGAATGAAACTGGATTACTTTCCTTTTTTAAAAAAATGTTTATTTTACCTTGAGAGAGAGAGAGAGAGAGAGAGGAGAGTGAGCAGGGGAAAGGCAGAGAGAGAGGGAGAATCCCAAGCAGGCTCGTTGTGGTCAGCACGCAGAGCCCGACCCAGGGCTTGAACTCATGAAACTGTGAGATCATGACCTGAGCTGAAATCAAGAGTTGGCGACTAACCCACCTGAGCCACCCAGGTGCCCTGAAACTGGATTCCTTTCTCACACGAAGACGAACTAGAAATGGATTAAAGATCTAAATGTAAGGCCTGAAACCATAAAACCCCTAAAAGAAAACGTAGGCAGTAAACTCTTGGACATCAGTCTCGGTAATACTTTTGGATTCGTCTTCTCAGGCAGGGGTAAGAAAACCAAAAATAAACAACTGGGACTACATCAAACTAAACACTGAAGGAAGCTATCAACAAAACGACAAGGCAGCCTATTGAATGGGAGAAGATATTTGCAAATGATACATCCTATAAAGGGTTAATATCCAAAATATATGAAGAACTCGTACAACTCAACACCAAAAAACAATCCAATTAAAAACTGGGCAGAGGACCTGAATAGACATTTTTCCAAAGAAGACATACAGATGGCCAGCAGACACATGAAAGCATGCTCAACATCACTAGTCGTCAGGGAAATGCAAATCAAAACCACAATGAGATATCGCCTCACGTCAATCAGAATGACTAGAATCAAAAAGGTAAGAAATAACAAGTGTTGGCAAGGATGTGGAGAACAGGGAACCCTTGCACACTGTTGGTGGGAATGTAAATTCGTGCAGCCATCATGAAAAACAGTATGGAGGTTCCCCCCAAAAATTAAATAGAGAACTACCCTATGATCCAGCAATCCCACTTCTGGGTTTTCATCTGAAGAAAACAAAAACACTAATTTGAAAAGATAAGTGCACCCCCCCATGTTCATTGCAGCATGATTTACAATAGTTACGATACAAAAGCAATCTAAGTGTCCATCCATACATGAATGGATAAAGAAGGCGTAGTATACACAATCACAAATGTGTGCGTGCACACACGTGCACACAAACACACATATACACGCACGCGCACACACCGGAATATTACCCAGCCATAAAAAAAAAAAAAGAACGAAATCTTGCCATTTGCAACAACATGGGTGGGCCTACAGGGTATTAAGTGAAGTAAGTCAGTCAGAGAAAGACACGTAGGATTTCACTTATATGTGGAATCTAAAAAACGGAACAAACGAACAACCAGAAACAGACTCACAGACACAGAGAACGAACTAGTGGTAGCCAGAGGGGAGGGGGTGGGAGGATGGACAAAAAGATGGAGGGCATCCAGAGGTACAAACTTCCAGTTCGAAAATAAATAGGGGAGGGGCGCCTGGGTGGCTCAGTCGGTTAAGCGTCCGACTTCAGCTCAGGTCACCATCTCGCGGTCTGTGAGTTCGAGCCCCGCGTCGGGCTCTGGGCTGATGGCTCAGAGCCTGGAGCCTGCTTCCGATTCTGTGTCTCCCTCTCTCTCTGCCCCTCCCCCATTCATGCTCTGTCTCTTTCTGTCTCAAAAATAAATAAACATTAAAAAAAAATTAAAAAAAAGAAAATAAATAGGGGATGAAAAGCATAGCATAGGAAATATAGTCAATAATATTGCAATGACTTTCTATGGTGACAGACGGTAACTAGACTTACTGTGGTGATCATTCTGTAATGTATATAAGTGTTGAATCCCTATTCTGCACACCCGAAACGAATGTAATATTGTATGTCAGCTATGCTTCAACAATAAAAACAGAAATCTTCCATTAGAATTCTTTTCATGTAGGAATCGTGAAGTGCGGTGACTCCTAGGACAGAGAGACAGGAGCATTTGTGTTCAGTGGGGACGAATGCCAGGGTCAGCGTTGTGACAGAATGGAAATATTTCTGAGCTTCTCAACCCGCGGACAAGGCTAGATTGGATGGCTGAGGACTTTTCCCGAAACCGACAGGATGCTGAACCATCGTCAAGTGTACCAATCAGGTACAAGGAAAACAATCTCCAAAACAATGAGAAGCACTGAAACCAGGGCAAGAAGAGCGGAAGTTAGACCCAGAAATAACTCTGCGAGTGAGGGCTGTGATCAGTGTTTGGCAAAGGAAGAAAATGAAATACCGTTCTGTGGAAATACAGAATTTCTGAAGGGCCTCGCCTGGAAGCACAACCCTATCGATGGGCTCCTGATGCATGGCTGCCTCTGCAGGTGCCTTTTGGCCTCACATTCTCACATACATGCACATTTCTCCTTTCTGTTTGGAAGCTGAGATTGATCTTGTCTATGTAGGATTCGGCTGAAAGAAAGAGATTTCCAGAATCGAAGTTCCCTCTTGCCCGAACAGTATTAGCAGGCCTGGAATGGGTTTTATTCCGGGGGGAAGCTTTTTATTCATACGTTCGCTTACAGACACACACCAAATGCCTGATCATCAGGAAGATTTTAATCTTCACAAGGCGACAAGCAGTTTTGGTTGCTATGGCATTTGTCAATATCGTTTCCATTACACAGCCTCTTACAGAACCTTCGTTTCTATAAAACCTACTCAGGATTTCAGTCCTACTGCTGCTACTTTTTTGTTGCTGTTGGCCAAATATGTCGTGGTTACAGTATTGACAAAGCTTTCCTGGGCAGCACCAACTCCCTTTCTTCAAGCATTAACAATACCAGGGTAGCTGTGACATTGCAGTTCTTTAAAACTCTCTCGGGATTTCTGTACAGATGACGGCTTTGAATCTGGCATTCTTTTCTGCCAGGCTAGAAAAGTAAGCTTTTGCAAATACATTGAAGGGGAAATTAATTTGTAGCTAAGTGGGAGTGGGGGAGATAGGTGACATGTTATATAAGCTTCTAAAATGTCTTGTTCCTTCAACGGGTACTCTTATGACTAAAAGTTGATTTCTCCTGGAGGTGGGGTTAGTTTTCATCAGAAATGTGATGGTATGTCTTACATTAGTTATTAATTGGTAGAATCTCTGTTTTGCGTGTGCCCTGGAGAGGGTGGGATTAGCTCTTTGTCCCAGATTGGTTTTGAAATTGAGGCCAATGATCCCATTCGTGCACCAAAGGTGGTATGGAAAAGCTATCAGGCACACCATGAGGCTCTTTGGGGACAACGGGGCAGGCTCCCAAGCTGGTCCATTTAGCTTGAATGAAGGAAGACGCTAGTGGCTTTGGTTTTATTGAGATTGGGGCCTGGGGTAGGGGTGAGGGTTCCTACGCACGGGCTGAGGTTCCGGTGGTTCGATCTACCCTGTCAGCACAAAGGGGGGGATTACCCAGGCTTCCTTATGGGCTTGCTCAAATGTGGGACAAAAGACAGAGGAGGAGCGAGGCTTCAAAGATGTCAGCAAGCAAAAAAATGGAGTCAGAGTCTTTTTTTTTTTTTTTTAACAGGCTCCAGGCTCCGAGCCGTCGGCACAGAGCCCGACGCGGGGCTTGAACTCACAGACCGCGAGATCATGACCTGAGCCGAAGTCGGACGCTCAACTGACGGAGCCACCCAGGTGCCCCAGACTCTTTGTTGTTGTTGTTGTTTTGTTTTAAATCGACATATCCTAGTTGCTTTATTTAATTTTTCACTTTAAAACAAGACCAAAATCAAAACCTTCCAACTTATACTTTTCAACCTGAAAGAATCAAAGAATAGCTATAATTCTAAAATAGCATCAATACAGCCAATATTATTCTTGTGACTATTAATGAGCTATACTGAAACAAGATAAGATATAAATACCTGGCTTTGTACGTAATTTGAAGTGTTGCCACTAAAATCAATTACGGGTGTTTATTCTGAAAGACATTATTAGGAAGGGTGCAGACTCAAATGCTGATGATGGTTTCAAAATTAAATTTATAGAATACCCGGAAATAGGTTGCATTGTAGACCTGTAGACAGTTTTCAAATTCTCATTAACAACAATTTTTTAAAAAGGCGTAGAAGGCTACTCTTTTCATATAAATTGGGAGTTTTTTTGTTTTTTTTTTTTTTCCGATGCAAAAGCAAAAGGGCCTTTATTCAATCTAGCTCGAGCTCAATCCCCTACCTGCACCGACGCAGTGGTGAGATACCAGGGAGAGAGTAAATTGGGAGTTTTAACATCTCCCTTTAGTGCCTTCAATTGTCACATGGCAATAAACCAAAGACCCGAATAATTTCAAATGATGACAGATACTCTTTAGGCAAAATTCTCGTTTCAGTACGTTTAATGTCGTGTACATCAAACTAGAGTAAAAAGATGACTATGAACGAGGTGTAGCCCCTGTATTTTCGTGAACAGCACCCCAGATTACGGCAAACCCAGTTTACATTCCACCATCAAGTGCGGTTCTCCCATTAGTTCACTTTGTGATGGCTCATTAAGAATATGTTCAAATGCAATAGTCTGATCATTACCCCTCAAAGTATCCAGTGCAAGGTTAGAGCTTGGAGGAAATGGAAGACGCTGAACCCGCTGTACTGCCTTGAATTCCATTTGTAATTTTAGTGGAACAGACAGACCCTGGATGTTTCTCAGTATGGAAGAATTCATTTTATCTTGGTTGAGCTGGAAGTTTTTTTCTGATATTTCAAGAGGATGACTAGGCAAAAGTTCATTCTTCACACAAGGAAGACCTTTTCGAAGAAGATCATGACTTTCATAAAGGTCCACTTGCTCAAAGTTCAGTAACTGGAATGCTGTCCTTTAGCTGTGATCCGAGACCTTTGACATTCATCTTCAACTTGCTCTGTGAACAGTCTCTCCGCCCTGTTGTCATTAGCCGGCCCACTGCTCACTTGGAGTCAGCCTCTTTATTACAATTCACCTTTGATGTTTCACAGATGACTCAGTTGTACCTTATTTCATTTATTTGAATTTGAATGTGTTTAAGAAAGCCGTTATGATGCTTTATGAGGGCTGCAGCCTGCAACCAGTTTAAGGGAAGGGAATGTTCCACTGGATACCTTGTGCAAGAGCCCAGCATTGTGTATTTTACGAAGTGACATGAATGCCTTGTTCACCATCAGTGATGTCTGGAACTCTGCAGAGAATAAGGAGTGCCTGGCTGAGACCTTGTATTGTGGCATTAAATACATGCAGAGAGAAGTGTGACCTGCGTTTATATTTTGGGTATCTGTGAGGCAATAAATTCCCGGTGTTCCTTACCCCAGGGGGGGCAACCTTGGATAAGGAACTGTTGCCACTGGTCAGACCAGAGGGCCAGATGGGTGGAAATAGCACAAGAGTCTGTAAAAATGTGCGTATGCGACCGATTGTTGGCCAGGTATTATCTAGTGCTAAGATGATGGCCTGCAGTTTGGCTCATTTTGCTGACAGTGGCGTCCTGTCTTTGATTAGGGACATCCAGGTTCGATGACAGACAGCAGCTGTCCAGCAGCACTGCTGAATGTAAAGGGTACAAACTCCCTTTTCTGATCACTCAGTTGAGCTCAAGGGGCTCCCCATGTGGTCATTGAGCATAAGAGAGGGTACTATTTTTCGGCACCATCGTATCTGTTAAATTTTTTTTTTCAACATTTTTAATTTATTTTTGGGACAGAGAGAGACAGAGCATGAACGGGGGAGGGGCAGAGAGCGAGGGAGACACAGAATCGGAAACAGGCTCCAGGCTCCGAGCCATCAGCCCAGAGCCTGACGCGGGGCTCGAACTCACGGACCGCGAGATCGTGACCTGGCTGAAGTCGGACACTCAACCGACTGCGCCACCCAGGCACCCCACCATCGTATCTGTTAAGAAGACTGAGGAAGGGGAGAGCCCCCTTCTTAGAGGTGAGATATACCAGAGGCCAGGTTTGTAAGTATCATGGAAGTATCATTTTCGTTTCATAACAAGGGGTGTTGCCTCCACGATCAAAAGAATATTGAGTCACCTGTGAGAGTTTCCGTCTTCAGAAGGGCCCAGTATACAGCTAGCATTTGTTGCTCCAATGACGTGTAGCATGGGGCCGAGAAGAAAAGTTGTTTTGTACGACAGAAAAACCAGGTTCTTCTGCATAGACAACTTATAAGCCATCACAGGTGGTCCAGAGACTCTAGAAGGCATGAGAGGAGGTTGCTAAAGCCACTACAGTGAAGGACACGAACGGGAGTGCCTGTTGTTTTGTAGAGCCTTGTTGGAGGGAGTCCCATTCAAGATGAACTGATTTGTAAGTAACAGCATAAAGTGGGCTGAAGTAAAAAATTTTAAACAAGGAATATGTTGCCTCCAGAACCCAAACGTGTGTGAAAGATGTTTGGCTTGTTTTAATGATGTAGGTGCTGGGAATGTCAGTAGTTGTTTCCTAACAGTATCAGCAATGGAGTGGCCCTTGGCTGACCAAACGATTCCCAGTTATTTGAATACCCTGATTGAGTGTGTCAAATGCATCTCTTTGGAGATGATGTCATCAGTGTGATATCATACCTCCGCTCTTAGGGAACGTTGGATGGCTGCAAAGGTGGCGCGCGATGGTAGGGCTGTTGAGATTCTCTGTGTGTAGCTGGGTAAAGGCCTACTGTGTCTCTTTGACGATGAGGGCAAACTTCAGCGGAGAGACTATTGAAAAAAGCACTGAATAGAACATATTCAGCAAATCTACAGTAGCCAAAGATGTTTCCAGTTGTGGGTTGCATGGAGTCAATAATTTCAATAATATTGGGTGTGTATGTGGCAAGTGTATAGGAAAGAATTTAACCGTGTCCAAAGGGAGGTCCAGCCTTCACCCTTGGCTTCTTAGAGGTGGTGTCTAAGCCCTTGAAATGGCATGCCTAACGGGAATATCTTTGTTTGCCTTGGGGCCTTGGGCTATACCAACAACGCAATTTAGGGTGAGGGCTTTGTGTCACAGAGTATCAGCTGACCTCTGGAGGGGCTGGATATTGAGGTCGGCCACACGGATGGCCGACCAGCTTTGTGTGGTCAAGCCCCAACAAAGACTTTGGACCCAAGGCTCAGGTGAGCTCCCCTGATTGGCAATAGCCCATGTGTATTGGCACATTCTGGATGCCAGGAAAGTAGTACTGTCCGTGACTCTGTGGAGAGAGGACAACTGGAAGCTCCACATTTGGAACTTTCTTAGACTTTGCCTTGCACATCTCTTCCCTTGGCTGGTTTTAGTCTGTATATTCTTTCAGTGTAACAAACTATAACTGTGAGTATAACAGCATTTAGTTATCCCTATGAGTTCTTGTTTTCAAAGTTGATTGATTGATTGATTGATTTTCTAATGTTTATTTTTGAGAGAGAGACAGAGCGTGAGCAGGGGAGGGACAGAGAGAGAGGGAGACACAGAATCCGAAGCAGGCTGCAGGCCCCGAACTGTCAGCACAGAGCCCTACGCGGGGCTCGAACTCACAGACCGTGAGATCATGACCTGAGCTGAAGTCAGACGCTTAACTTATTGAGCCACACAGGCTCCCCTATTTATTTATTTTTTAAAGTCATCTCTATACCCAATGTGGGGCTCAAACTCATGACCCCGGGATCAAGAGTTGCATGTTCCAGCCAACCTGGTGCCCCAAAGATTTTTTTTTTTTTTTTAATTTTAGGCAGGCTCCACACCAGACGTGGGGCTTGAACTCACTACCCTGAGATCAGGAGTCCCAAGTTCTATTGACTCAGCCAGCCAGGTGCCACTCTATGGATTCTTCTAGTGAATTACTGAAGCCTAGTGTGATTGTAAGAATGCTTAAACTTATAATTGGTGTCAGAAGTGAGGGCAGTCTTGTGAACTGTGCTCCCTGTAACTTTGGAGGGGCCTCAATCAGGGGTGCCATGTAGTTAAGGTTGAAGCAATCCACTGTTGGGCACTGTTCATTTTAATCAGGCCTGAGCATTGGCCGGTTTGGGCTACTGGGTATGATTAACGAATTTTAAACAGCAGGGAAGAGGTCCATGTGATTTCATTTTTATCAAGCTAATTGTAACTATAACATATTTAATTTTATTTTGGTTTATTACTCATTAGGTCAGAGTGGCTATGCCCACTCTGGGCATGGATGACCATGGGCAATTTAGCCAAGATGGTAGTTCTGATGGTTAAAGTGGGGCAATTGGTATAACTGTAACTTGGGCCCCATCACCAGTTAGGGCACGAACGTTTGCCAATTGGTGCGTTTCAGCAGATGTTAATTTATTATGTATGTTTTCGAGTGCAAAAGCCAATAAGAACCCTATTATTTTTGTGTTGCATATGTTATTTTGGTAAAATTTGGATTTCTGATTGAGTCAAATTTCAGGCCTCTGTTTCAGTTCGTGTGCGGATTGCTTATGGCTGCTTTCCTGCTACAATAGCAGATTTGATGAACTGTAACCGAGATCGTATGGCCTACGAAGCCTAAAAAGTTACTCTGTGGCCTTTTACATAAAAAGTTTGCTGACGCCTGTTTTAAACAGTGGCCCTGATCCTGAAACTTCCCTGCTTTGGAACCGACAGTGTCGCCTTTTTGCTGATTGGAGACTCTCCAGCCGGCCAGCTCCGGTCCCCGTGTCACCTTACCCTCTCACTGAGCAGCGAGAGAGGAAGCTCTTTTAGGCCAAGAGCTGGGCCTCTGGCTCCTCTTGTAGACCCTGCGCTGCAGAGCCACTGTTTGGCACCCTAGGGCCATAAGAGCCGTTCGTAGAATTAACAGCAAATAGGCACTCGGTAGGGTGTGGGGGGGAGCTGACTCTGAACAGAGCTGAGCTCTACTGGGCTTCCACTGCCTCCCATCAAATGTGCGCAGGAAAACCCCACATCAAGGCAGTTCTGGATTCTGTCTGCAGGCACCGTAAGGTCCGTAGGTCTGAGCTCTTACTGCTGCTTTTGATAACTGCAGCTATCATTTATTGGGAACTGACCGTGTGCCAGGCATTTTGCTAAAGGCCTTATTTCATGTAATCTTCCCAGGCCCAGGAGGTCAGGACGGTCAGTTCCACTCGAACTCCTCTTTCGAAAAAATGTGAAGTCGTTTTCCGACTAGTGTGGCTGATAGAGTCGGGAACAATCTGAGCATAACACGAAATTCGTATTTGCTCACGCGTGCTTTCCTCCGCAAGACACACGAGCTGAGCGCAGGAAACTGCACCCACCTGAACCGAACCACACAGGGATACACAAAGCATGTGCGAGCATGTGCGAGCATGCACGGACACGCCCCTAGACATCCCACAGCTCTCTCAGTTCCCCACGTGTGATGGGAGCCACAGCAGTCCGCAGCTGCTCTAGCCCCTCTGTCCGATTTTAGATCTCCCTCCTTCCCCTGCCTGGCAAGAATTCACAGGCTGCAGCCCTTCCGACAGCCATCTGCACAAGCAAACCTCAGGTCTTTTTTTTTTTTAATTTTTTTTTTTTCAACGTTTATTTATTTTTGGGACAGAGAGAGACAGAGCATGAACGGGGGAGGGGCAGAGAGAGAGGGAGACACAGAATCGGAAACAGGCTCTAGGCTCTGAGCCATCAGCCCAGAGCCCGACGCGGGGCTTGAACTCACGGACCGCGAGATCGTGACCTGGCTGAAGTCGGACGCTTAACCGACTGCGCCACCCAGGCGCCCCACCTCAGGTCTTTTTAAAGTGCCACATTTGTTGTCGTATTTATGTATTACTTGACCATTTAACATGCACAAAATGGCCATGCTGTTTTTATTAGGTTCCTGTCTTCCAGAACATGTTGCTGATGAAGGTTTTGAGTTGTTGTGCCTCTCAACTTATCTCTTCCCGTGAATCCTGTGACTTTGAATGCACAATTTGACAGAGCGTGGGATTTTTAGGAACGCATACATCACGTTGTAGCAGAACCGACTGTCCTGTAATTACTCCCATTTTGCAGGTGGTAAAACTGAGGTCTTAAGAGGCAAAGCGATTTATTCAAGGTCACATAGCTGGGAGGTTTTGGAGCTGGATTTTGAACCCAGGGCTCTGTGATTCCATAGCTTAAGCCCTGAATTACCCCCACTGCATTGATTTACAGGCCATAATCGAAACTACTTTTGGCTATTTCTGTTTTTAATTTTTTTTATTATTTATTTGAGTGAGAGAGACAGAGAGAAAGAGTGTGGGAAGGGCAGAGAGAGAGAGAGAGAGGGAGACACAGAATCTGAAGCAGGCTCCAGGTTCTGAGCTGCCAGCACAGAGCCCGAGGTGGGGCTCAAACTCACGACCCGTGAGATCACGACCTGAGCTGAAGTCGGACGCTTAACCAACTGAGCTACCCAGGCGCCAGGGCTATTTCTGTTTTTAAAACAGAAATCGGAGAGGTCTGGCAGAAAGTAGGCAAGAGACTTTGCTTTACTTCTTGTGATTGTTTTGTTTTGTTTTGTTGTTGCTTGGAGGTTTGACAAATAGACCTCAGGATTCTGTTGCTTTCCACACTTTTCTGCTTGAGGTACTGAGACAGGGTGGAGATTGGGAGCAGGGAGTGAACAGGAACCTCTCATAGAGGGCTGGAGACAAAATCAATTCTCTCCTTGCCTGGAGATGCAAACATAATGGAAAGATCTGGGCGTCATAAGAGACCATAGAGTGAGTCAGCAAATCAATGCCGGTTTGTTTTTTGAAAGCTAATGTGATGCTGTGATGTGTAATAATAACAGGAATACAACCTGCAGGAATCATAAAATAACTCCTTAGCATTGATCAGGGCCTTATTAGAATGGTGTGATCAGCTTGGGGTCTGTAATTGAAGAGGGAAGCGAAGAAGTCACACAAGAGAGAGAGGGCTTGTCCCTGAATCCTGTATGCCGCAAGGACTCTGCACATAGACTACCCGCCCCCCCCCCAACAACTGCCGCAGTGGGTGTTGCTGTGATGTCATACTGAGCCTATAGGCTCTGAGAGTGAAAGATGGGGGCAGGGATGGGGTGGGGATGGTTTTCCAGGAGGCAGAGAGCCTGAGTAGCAAAGGCAGAACAGGGGGTGAGAGCGAGGTAAGCCAGAAAGCTAGAGACTAGGCAGGACAGCCGCAAAGGGACATAGGGTTGACCCCAGCCTCCAGCAGGAAGCATTGTTTACACTTGCAGCTGGGAGTCTGGTGGGTTTGTCAAGAGAGGATCCGAGCATATGGCTGGGTCAGGACGGGAGGCGGCCGAACCTGCCCCAGGTGGCGAGCATGAGCTCAGAACCAAGGGCTGGACTCAATTGCTAAAAACTCCAAAGTTCCTGGTTGGTTAAAAATGAAATTCATTTTTAAAATTGAAAAATTGAAAAATTGAAAAAATCGGAATACAAAAGCAACACCTCACCGGGGCGCCTGGGAGGCTCAGTCCGTTAAGCGTCCGACTCTTGGTTTCAGCTCAGGTCCGTGATCTCACGGTCTGTGAGTTCGAGCCCCACATCAGGCTCCATGCTGGCAGTGCAGTCTGCTTGGGATTCTCTCTGTGTGCCCCTCCCCAGCTCATGCTCTCTCTCTCTCTCTCTCTCCATAAATAAATAAACTTAAAAAAAAAATCAATGCATCATTATTGTCAGGACTTTATAAAGGAAAGCAAAAGAAGAAAATACCAATTCCTTCTTATCCTATCACCCAGAGATAAGGTACTGGTAACACACCGGGGTGTTTTTCTCCTAGGTTTTTTTTTTTTTTCCATACATGCGCAAAGGTGTGCGTCAAGTATTACTGTATTGTTAAAGAGTTTAGCCCCTGGAATCAGACTGCCTGGGTTCGAATCTGAGCTCTACCATTTAGTAACTAAGTGTCCTTGTGCGAAATCACTTATCCTCTCAGAATTTCAACTTTCTCGTCTGTAAAAATTGGGATGATAACAGTAACTGTCTCACAATTGTTAGACAAAATCACAATTGTGATTGTGGTACAGGTTAACAGGATAGGTACACCGCAGGAAACTTCAGGGTAGAGCTTGGCCCTACCCTGGGCACTCAATTATTTTAGTCATTCAATGACTATGTTATGTATGTTATATATATGGTATATATTAACTTAGTGATTGTTTACTGAGCCAGGCACTGTTCTAGGCACCGTGTATACAGCAATAAACAACAATGGAAACCTGTTCCTACTGCATATGTAGTTTTTTTTTTTTTTCAACGTTTATTTATTTTTGGGACAGAGAGAGACAGAGCATGAACGGGGGAGGGGCAGAGAGAGAGGGAGACACAGAATCGGAAACAGGCTCCAGGCTCCGAGCCATCGGCCCAGAGCCCGACGCGGGGCTCGAACTCACAGACCGCGAGATCGTGACCTGGCTGAAGTCGGCCGCTTAACCGACTGCGCCACCCAGGCGCCCCCATGTAGTTTTGTGTTTTGCTTTATCCACTAAATTATATCATGGGCGTTTCCCTATGTCATTAAAACATTCCTTGAAAACACCACTTCCATTGGCTGCATCGATTAGTTGCCTGACCTCCCATTGTTGGACGTTTTGGTTGTCCATCTGGTAGACATTATAGGTGGATAGCATTGTATGGAATTCTTTTTCTGGAAATTGTTCCCCCCACCCCCACCACGGGATCAGAAAGGTTTTTAGCAATTTCCATCATCTTGGTTAGACTGTTCCCTGATGCTATGTGCCTTCTAAGGCTAGGAATAGAAGGCCATTCAGTTTCCAGCATATTCATTTGAACATTTTCTTTTGGAAACTGAATCAACACATAAGAAGTCTGGCTTCCCTGAGGCTACCAAGCTGTGGGGAAGCCCAAGGCACATGGAGAGGCCACATAAAGGCGCTGGTTGACAGTCCCAGCTGAACCTAGCTTTTAAGTCATCACAGGCTGGGGAGCAGATATACGAGTGAGGAAGCCTCCAGATGATTCCATTTCACAAATGTTCAAGTCTTTTCTCAGCTGAGGTTCCAGACATCAAGGAGTAGAGAAGAACCTTCCCCTAAATCCCGACCCCTGGAATCTATAGGCATAACAAAACAGTTGTTTTACCCCACCACATATTTCAGGAAGCTTTTAAATGTAGCAATAGATAGCTGGAAAAGTTACTCTAACACTCTGGGGAGAGTGGAATGGATGGAGTAAGAGTAGAATTGAAGAGACCGGTTAAGAGCAGCTGCTGTAGTCAGGGTAGCCTGAGCTAAGATTGTGGAAGAGGAGATAGAGAAAAATGCATGCACTTGAGAGAGATAGGAAGGAGGTAGAATCAAAAGTGCTTGGTGATGGAGCACCTGGGTGACTCAGTCGGTTAAGTGTCCGACCTCAGCTCAGGTCATGATCTCATGGTCCGTGGGTTCGAGCCCCGCATCAGGCTCTGTGCTGACAGCTTGGCACCTGGAGCCTGCGTTGGATTCTGTGTCTCCCTCTCGCTCACTGTCCCCTCCCCCGCTCGTTCTGTGTTTCTCTTTCTCCCTCTCTCTCAAAAATAGATAAAACATTTAAAAAATTTTTTCAAAAAGTCAGCCCTTGCAGTGGCCTTGACAAAAGATGGCGGTGACTTGCAATTGGTAATTTCCAAAGGGGAAAGAAAGGAGAAGAGGGACCAGACTCAAGACCAATTGAAGGGGCAGATTCAACAGGCTTAAAAATAATAGACTGGCCTTCATCAAAACTTGTAACTTCCTTTCACCAAATCGCACCACTCAGAAAATGAATAGTTAAGTCAAAGACTGGGAAAAATATTCACAACACTGGGACAAATGACTGATATCCCGAATCTATAAAGAACTCTTATAACTCAATAATAACACACACAATCCCATTGAAAACGGGCAAATGATTTGAAGAGAGAGTTCCCAAAGGGAGCTAATGCAAATGGCTGATTAACACACACGAGAAGGTGCTCAACATCATTAGTCATTAGGGAAAGGCAACTCAAAACCATGGGATCCTGGGGCGCCTGGGTGGCTCAGCTGGTTAAGCATCCGACTCTCGACTTCGGCTCAGGTCGTGAGCCTGTGGTCTGTGGGTTCAAGCCCCGCGTCGAGCCCCACTCTCTCCCTCTCCCCTTCTGCAGCTCTTGCACAGTTTCTCTCTCTCTTAAAATAAATAAATCAACCAACCATGGGATACTACTGTACATCCACTGTCAGTGGGAATGTAAAATGTAAAATGGTACAACCAGTTGAGGAAAAAAATCTGGGAGTTCGTATTTCACTAAGCATACACCGATCCTCTGACCCAGCCATCCCCCTTCTAGGATCCCTGCTAGGGATTTCCCAAGAGAAATGAGCTGGAAGTATATTTCCACGTTACCTCCAACTGGAAACAACCCAGAGGTCCATCATCTGGCGAAGGGACAGGCAAAGTATGGTCCAGTTGTGTATTGGAGTTCGACTCAGCAAGAAAAAGGAAAGGACAACTACATAGTTGAATCTCTACGAACGTGAAAGAAGTCTCATCCGAAAGAGGACAAGGCTCTATGTCTACATTTACATCAAGTGCTAGAATAGGCCGTGGTGAAAACCATCACAACGGTGGTTGCCTCACGCGCGCGTGGCGCACCTTCCTGAGGTGATTGAAATGTTCTATGTTTTGATAGGGATGTAGATTATCCTGGTGTGTGCCTTTGTCAAAACTCGTTGAGTCTGACACTTGAGATGTGTGCACCGGGGCGCCCGGGTGGCTCAGTTGGTTAAAATGTCTGACTCTTGGTTTTGGCTCAGGTCACCATCTCGCGGTTCTGGGGGATCAAGCCCTGCATCGGGCTCTGTGCTGGCGGTGCAGAACCTCCTTGGGCTTCTCTCCCTCTCTGTCCCTCCCTCACTTGCATGCACGCCCTCTTTCTGTCTCTCTCAAAATAAGCAAATAGACATTAAAAAATTTGTGCATACCTCTGTATCAGTGTTGCTTGTAAAAATCACAAGCAAGCAAACAGATGACGGGCTATAGGTGCCTGAGATGAGACCTGCCTTTAGCAACTACGGCGAGTTGGGTACTGTAGAGGCTAGGTAGTCCCCTCCCTTCCAGTAGCAGCTTGGACTGACTGGCTGCAGGTGAGGATGCCTGGGATCCCTAATTGGGAATTGCCGCAGGAACGAGTGGTCTCTCTCTGGCATGAAAACCACCCTCATTGGTCTGACCAAAGAGCTACCTATTCCGGTTCAGGGAGAGTCCACGGTTCAGCTCTTAAAATATGGGAAGAGCCGCTACGAAAATGGCTTTCTAAGATGAGGCACTTCCCGAGTGAACTTAAATCATTCCAGTTCTCCTTGGTTCTGCTCCTGTGCTCTCCTCCTCCCAGTTTACTGTTGTCTCCCACTCTGAACAAAGCAGTTGTTAGCCTTCTAATTTGCCTGAGGGCTTTCTATTATGATCAGTCCAAACACAACAAGGGAGAAAGCTCTGACTGTTGCATAATTATTTTCAGTAATTAGTAGGGCTGGGGAGTATGAAATGACTTCAGCGTCTGTGGCTTCCTAGCATGACTCTGCTTTATCTGCAACTCGTCTCCAGTGCAAAAGTTCATGGTCCCACGGGCACACTCGCATAAAAACGACGAAAATGGCTTTCTGAGAAATAGATGGGCTCGTGAGAGATGCAGCCCAGGAGAAATTGGGGGGAAGATGTGCCCCGTATATGGGCAGCCCTGGTTATTTTTTAGCTTTGTGTTTGACCCAAGGTGGTCCGTTTGCAGTGCGATTCCCCCCCCCCCCCCCCCGGCCCCGGCTTGTTCCAGCGGGGAAGCCAAGAGGCTGAAGAATTGGGTGATTCACAGTAATGTTGTAGGGGTTACACGTGGTGATTCCAGATGTCAGGCTGGTGAGGTTCAGATTGGAGTCAGCAGAAGCCGGGTTTCTGGGGAGAAGGGGATGCTGGGTTAACCCCAGTCTTTTTTGATGGATACAGAGGAATGTGCCTGTTAACATGGAGTCCTACCGTGGAGAGAGCGCTGCCATGGAGAGAATTGCATGCAGCGAGGCACCCAGTAATTGCACTGAGAAGGTCAAAGAGCTTGCCCTGGAGGTGCTGCATGTTGATGGGCCAGTGAAGATGTGGGCCCTGATGGGACCATCCGGAGAGCTCCTTCGTCTCCCATCACCGGCACTGATTACAACTGCCTTTCTTATTTAGCCAGATGGCCACAGATGTTTAGACATCAGCATCTAGAGGGAGCACTGGGAGTCAGGAGGCTGGGTTCTAGGCCCGGGCCTTTCACTAACCATCTGAATTACTTGAAGCAGTACCATTCTGTGTCTTAGCCTCGCCGTTGAGAAAGCGGAGGGGGAGCGCCTGTCCTGGCTACTCCCTCCTGGGTTATCGTGAGCGGAAGTGCGGAATGACACGTGGCAAAGTCTTCCGGGACAATACAGTATCAGTGGAAGCTGGTATCATCTCTGCGAAATGCTGGCCTCACGTATAGTGTGTACATGAACCACCAACGACAGTGAGTTGGTTATTCGCGGGCTATGCCTGCTGGAAGTGGGCACAAATATTTTCGTGGGCGATAGCCGGAATGAAAACGTTTAGCCACGGCTCGAGCTGGTTGCCGTCCAGTATACATCTGTGAGCCCCAGAGGGGGGTCAATGCAATTCTGTTGCCAGATGAGCTCTAGGATTTGAATGGCCACCAGCCAAGTAGCTGCCGGTTGGTCGTCTGCGTGTAGCGAAGGAGTCATGCTACCTACATGTTCCACTTTCTCTTTTACCCTTCCACGTTGGTAAAATGCGTTTTCCTCCTGGGAAGCAGCAGCTACGATGCAGAAGTCTGCCTGTGAACTGGAGGTAGGCGATGCCTGAGGGGAGATGAGGGGTATGCCTAGCTCAGAGTCGCAGCGATTCGTAAACTACTCAGCCTGATTGGGGGCCGGGGTTGCCGGTTAACCAACTGCTGTGCCTACTGGCTGTGTACCACATGTGTGGAAGATACGTGCTTTTTTTCTTTTTCTTTTCTTTCTTTTTTTTTTTTTTTTTTAAGGAAGCGCCATGCTCAGTGCAGAGCCCAACAGGGGGCTTGAACTCATGACCCTGAGATTAAGACCTTAGTTGAGAGCAAGAGTCGGACACTCACCTGACCAAGCCGCCCAGGCGCCCGGAAGATGCGTGCTTCGAGGAAGGAGAACACAGCAAAATACACTTGCTGCGAAATTGTACTCCATGCGGTTAGAAGTGTCTTTGTTGAGCAAAAAGCCTTTGGGGATTTTGCAGCTTCTCTCAGCAACCACATGACCTTGGGTTATCACTGCGTCGTAGACGACGTCCCCTTACGTTTATGAACTACCTTATAGTCTGCTTGCATCTGAGAGCGCTTGGCATCGTGGCATCCTCGCATCTTGATTTGGAGTATCACAACAGCCCCGTGCAGCAGGTGCTGCGGTTTTCTAGTCCGCTGTCAGGGAACAGTTCTGAGAGGTGAAGTGACTTGCCTTAGCTGTTACCATTATCACAAGGGATTTAATACTAGCGACCCTGTTCCTTCACCCCCTTCTCTCTGTCTGCGCCCCTGCCCAGCCCCATCTCCTCCAAGAGCGAAGGCAGTTGTCACTAGAGAAAAACTGACCAGCTGCTGGCCCATCGAGGCATTCGGGACTGTCCCAGAAAGGGGAGAGGAGAAGAAGGCAGATCGAGTGCTTCTTTCGGCCGGTGAATTTCATCATCAGTAAGACACTGAATGGCTTCTGCGCAAGTCAAGGGAGAAGTGCTTACAGAGTACATTCCCGAATCAACGGTGAAAGATAGCATCGGCAATGTCGACAGGCTAACTGAGAAATCTCTTCGCAGTGACAAAAGAGCAGGCCTACAAACAGTTCCTATTGACTTTCCTGAAGATGTACACGGACTTGCTCAATAGTTCTCCCTAAGTTACAGGCTTAGGAATGGATTTCTGGTTTGTCTCATAGTCATAGCGACTTCCTTAAATCGAAGTGTGTATTCAGCAGCCCTCCCAGCATCAATGCACGCTTTAAATGGCTGCCACTTGATATGTGGAAACTTTTTACTCCCCCTTAAGATGGGCACACGGGAAGTCTGCAGCAATATCCACGTAGGATATTGAACTGATGAAGCGTTTGGCCTGAAGGGGGATCAGGTGTCTGCTGTATTACAAAGGAAGGGAATTCTCTAATCATGTGCGCAAGTGCAGCAGCTGTTGTGACTTGACCCTGAGACCCCTGATAGGTTTGGGAATGTCATTAGAGGCTGTTTCATCACTTGGACCTCTAAAGTAACGTGTGGCATTTTGAAGAGAGATGCAAAGGGGAGAAAAAGAAGCCGGTCTCAGGGAGTAGCAGACCAGCTCATGTGAAATTACTTTCAGTCCCCCTCGATGTTCCCACAAACTTCGGCAGCAGCAAACGCAGCCTTTCAGAGAGATGGCGTTCATGCCCTGTGATTCGCTGGTGGTAGGCCACATGCCCTGCTGGGAAAAAAAAAAAAAAAAAAAAGATGGCAAATTGGGAATGTTCTTTCCGTGGCTGGCAGTCCCCAGAGAGCTGGGGGGAAATGCAGATTCCTCATGATCGATTTCAGTGTTCGCGGGGCCCATCAAGAGGCAAATTCACCAAGAATCGAGAGTCTCTATGGAAGGAAAACGACATGGCCGCGGAGAAAGGATCTCTTTTCACGGCCACCCGCTCAGCCTTCTAACCTAGGGCTTCCTATTTCTATTTACAGGAGAGGAAAGCCGAGTGCGTCTACAGGGCATTTCTTGATGCAGATGAATCCTGTCGATGAGGCACATGTGCACCAAGTACGGGTAATGTTTGCGGACGCGGCTAACTTTCTAGCAGCGCTTATTAGAACATGTCACTGGCATATCAAATGATTTGGGCATTGTCGTGTGCTCAGGATACATGTAAAACAAATTTTTCTCCCTTGAGGAACGTTAAAAGCCAGACTGAGGAGGAGAATGGGTGAAGAGCTCTTAGAGGCTTACATACTCACAAGCACAAATAAAGGGTATTTGACTGTTGCCTTAACTGTGATAAAGGCAGCCTAGTGTGAGGCAAGACCCTGGGGAAGAAGTCGAATTTTCCTCGCTAATGAGAATCTCACGGGCGCATCTCACGTAGAATGTGCTCTGCACACCAGATCCTCAGTTGGGAATCTCAGCTGGGTTTTGCTTAAATTTGTACCTTCTACGGTTAAACACAGGTCTAAGACAGTCACGGCGACCCCAGGTTAGCCCGTAGCAGCATCTTAGACCGTCTTTTGGAGGTCGGCGAGAGGTATTTGAGGTGGCCATCGGAGGATTGGAGAGAGATTGGGAGTGTGGGGATGAAAGGGGAGAAGAGGAATGTGGCGGAAGGTCTTCAAGAGCCCCGTGCAGCTCCAGTATGTTGCCCCAAACGATGGCTCCCTGGATTATTCAGGGTGAGAGTTTCAAAGGATTCTAGGGGCGGATGTTAGATTTCCCTGGCGCCTCTAATAAATGGCTCAATCCGCTGTTGGCTCTACTTGAGAAAGATCATGAAGCCCTTTCCCCCCATTGCTTGTTGATTAGAGCGCTCCCAGGCATTTCAAAGGCAACATATAATCCAAGGGATAGAACATGACATTTAATTATGACATCAGTCCCATTCAGAATGACTTTGGGTGCTCTTTCACATTTGCTCCAGGGCTAGCCACAGGTTGGCCGTCCCGTGCTCAGACCATTTTGAAGAACCCCTTTCTTTGCGGCTCTCACATCCAGAAAGTCTCATCGGTGTTAGGTCCACATAATATCCTCGGCACCAAAATACCGGTTCCTTTTTGTGTCCTTTGGGGTACTCAAATGCAGAAAGCTTGCCACTTCATGAAAGTGTTAAATTCAAGTGCTGTGCAATTTGCATGAAGGTAATTGATCCGTGAAACATACATCTTACTTAGCAATGTGGTTTGTTACATCGAGCTTATGTTTGAGAGGATTACTTCCTGAGCAATAAAAATGCTAGAATATTTTATCAGGAGGAATAGGAGAGACAGCTTGAAATATGCATTTAAAGGTGGTGGCAAGGACGACCAACTGGCAGCTGGTTTGCCATTGCCCCTTTATCTCTAAGCGGCCACCTGGCAAAGGGGTTTGCTTTCTCCTCTCACAGACATACATCAGACAGAGCAGGAATAGAGTTTTCTACCGGCAATTTTCATTATTCCTGGAGTAAACAGTTGCAACCAGAGGGGAGTTGCAGTGAAGAGTGGTTTGTTTCCTGGTTGGCTGTGAATAACCCCCAGGGAGCCAGTTGGATTCTGGCCACTCCAAATCAAAGGCCGACTAGCAACTGATATCCGCTGATATCCCCTCCAGGACCTATGAATGTCTGCTGGAGGATGCACACTTTCTGGGACTTATCATTGTATTTAGAGGGGAAAGTTTGTTTTCTAACCCAGAGGGCAACCTCCTGATTCCTTGTTGCCTGTTTGCCATGAGCTTTTGAAAAGGGAAACCAGATGCTAGATGTTGGGGAGGAGGAAGCGAGCCAATTGTCAAAGTGCATTCAGAGCCTGTCGCACGTTGCTTCGAATCTCCTCAGTGGTGACAAATGTTTGTCCTCTGAGAACAGGCTATATTTGCACAAACAGCTAAAAGTCATTAGAGCCCACACTGGTGAATAAGGTGGGTGATCGTGGTCGGCAACGAATGTTTTGGATTTAGAAATGAGCTGTATCTCTCTGGCAAGGAGGCACATTTTCCTGTGTGGCTTCAAAGTGAGCTTTGGAGGCATTTCCGGTAAAGAGCTGCAGACATGCCAGAACACTAGGGCACGGGGAGCAGCAAGATAACGGCCTTTGGGATCAGAACAGACCTAGTTCATCTAACAACGTCCGGTCTTGATTTATTTCCCTTTTCTCATCCGTAAAGTGGGGCAACAGTATTTATTTCACAACACTTTTTATGCACATTTTAAAAAGCCACGTACATAGGGGCTGTAGTACCGTGCCCGGCACATAGCCGAGGCTCAGTAAGTCGTTGCTATTATTATCGTTCTCTTCTTCACCATTATTACTGCTCTTACATCATTATTTTTATTACCACTATGACTCTCGCTGCTACTGATATTACTGCAATTCAGCAGATACCCAGTGTAGAGGAGTGGTTGGGAGGCTGGAGGATATGGGAGTGGAGAGAGGCGAGAGAAGACGATGAATCTAGGGACATTTTGAGGACACGATGAAGGTGATTTGGGTTTACCCATCTCCATCTGTTTCTGAGCTTTCCATTTTTAGCAGGAGATGTTTGTTTTCCAGGGAAGTTGGTAATGAGAGATTGGCTTAGAGTTTATTATGCAAATGGGCAGAGGTCAAAATCCCATATTGGTGTTCTCTTCAATTAGGCTGGAAATATTTACGACATTTAGACAATTAACTGCCTTGTGCACACAAACACTGTGATGAATTAAAATAGCCCGGACCGGCCAGAAATCACCACACACACACACACACACACACACACACACACACACGCACACAGGATCAATAAGGTGAGATTTTTTTAACCAGAGCTGAGTTTCCTCTTCTCTCCCAGCGATTCTCTGCTCGTCAATTTCATGCTGTTTGGTCACTTTGGCGCTGGAGTCCCTCTTTTTTGCTGATGAGTTTCACAGTAATGAGGATATTTAAAGGTAGGCTCTGGGGTTTTAAGTATGTATTACGAGCATGTTTCATACGCATACAGTGATTCAGTTGATCCACGAGCTTAGTCAAAAGCTCACGTGGGGTGATTTTGACAGAGCGCCTGGTAATAAGGGGAGACGGGTGAGATGGGCAGCTGAAAACCCCCGTGTACTGTTCCTCAGAGGAAGTTGAATATTTCTAAATATCAGTTGGGAAGCAGTTGGTGGGAAAACGCTTGTCTCATGCACTTCTGCCTCCTCAGTCTCCTGCCCCGAGGTAACGCTCACTAGTGGGGTCACAGATAAGAAGCTGCAGAAATCATGCTCGCGGAACAGAGACACGTGTGTTGGAGCAGTGGGCCTTCCTTGGAAATGAAAAGCATTGTGGGAAATGAATGCCTGGGGTGGTTGGGTTCCCGCTGGTCTGCCAAGGCCCTCTCGTCACTGCGGAATCTGCATCTTCTGTTTTTTTGTTTTTTGTTTTTTGTTTTTTTTTTTTATTGTGGGAGAAACTACATAATATGAAACTTACTATCTTAACTATTTTTAAGCTTACAGTTCAGTGGTTATTAAGTATATTCACGTTGTTGCGCAACGGGTCGCTAGAATTTTTTTGCCTCGCAGAGCTCCAACTGTGTCCCCGTTAGAGAACAACGCCCCATTCCTCTCTCTCCTCAGCCCCTGGCTGAGCCCCACCATTCTACTTCCTGTTTCTATGAGCTTGACTACTTTAGGCGCCTCAGATAAGTGGAATCATACAGTATTTGTCTCTTTGTGACTGGTTTATTTGTCTTAGCATAATGTCCGCAAGGTTCGTCCATGTTGTAGCAGGTGTCAGAATCTCTCTCCTTTTCAAGGCTGAATAATATTCCATTGTATGGATGTACCACATTTTCTTTATCCGCTCATCGTAAATGGACATTTGGGTGCATCTTCTAAACGTAAGGGGACCTTTTCTCCACTGCCCCTACCTTACATTTCCACACGGTGTAAAATGTCAAAAGAAAAGATCCTGAAGGTGGTCACGGAAAGTACATTACAAGTTTGGCAAAACGAGAGAAGGGAGAAGAATATTCTTTAATTCATCATGATTCCTGCACACTGAAGGGACGCTGCTAGCTATACTATTTTGAAGTATAAGTTAAAAAAAAAAACTATCAATAAAATGTGTGTTGGGGACAGAACCTCTGAATCTTAAGTTGTGTAGATAGCAGAGCCCTTCTTTATTATTGATACCACTTCTAGAAAATAATGAACAGCTTTTAATCTGTATGAGGTTTAGTTGACAGATAACGTGATAAGAAGAGACAATGTGTGTGAAAACATTTAGCACAGGGGCCAGTGACATAGGACGCTCCATACATGTTGATTATAATAATAGTTAACGTACTGTTAACTACTTCCTGAATGTGGCTCATGTGCCTTCTACGTGCGAGGCCCTGTCGAGCGTTCAGTATAAAAGCAGTGGCAAGTGGAGCGAGGCAGAGAACGTGAATTAACATAGCGACTCTTTCTCGAGCACGTCAAAGACAAAACGAACTCACAAAGTTAACAAAGGCTGTTTATTCATAAACTTGCTGCAGCAACTTTTGTTTCATTAGGGGTACAAAAGTGTTAGAAAGGAGAGAAAGTTTTTGTAGAGTAGAAAAGACGTCAAAGCGGTTTCTGATTGGCAAGCATAGGATTAGTGTGTACGTTTTGGAAGTAGGAGAAACTATTGTTTCTTTTAAGGATTTAGTTTTGAGAGAGCGATCACAAGGGGTCGAGGGCACGGGGGAGGTGCAGAGAGGGAGGGGGACAGGGGATCTGAAGCAGGCTCTGTGCTGGCAGCAGCGGGCTTAGATGTGGGGCTCGAACCCACGAACCGTGAGATCATGACCTGAGCCAAAGTTGGACGCTCAACCGACTGAGCGTCCCAGGCACCTCGTGCAGGGGCCGGGGCGGGGGGGGGGGCGCGACTTTCTAATTGGCCTTCAGGTACAGCTCACCATTCTTGGTTGGCTGCAAGAAGGTAAGCCATCCTTTTAAGGACATTTCAGGGGAGGAAAGATTGAGTATTAAGGGTGGAAGATTGTCTGCAGCTGGCCATTTCCTGGAGCAAGTAACGGGCTGTGTCTTTGTGGTCAGACTGTCACCGTGGTCCTTCAAAGGAGAAAATGAGAAAACCAGGGCACCCAAGTGGCTCAGGGTGTGCGCGACCACCTTCAACTCCGGTCGTGATCTCCCTGTCCGTGAGTTCGAGCCCCACATCAGGCTCGCTGCTGTCAGCCTGTCAGCCTGTCAGCACAGAGCCCGCTTCGGGTCCTCTGTCCCCCTCTCTCTGCCCCTCCCCTGCTTGCGGTCTCCCAAAAATAAAGACTAAAAAAATAATAATAAAAATGAAATGAGAGAACTGAAATACAGAGAGGATAAATAACTTGTCTGAAGACACACAGCTGGTAAGTAGGGGAGTCAGGACGTGAATCTGCTGCTCTGAACCCTTTTGCGATATTCTCTAGAAAAGGTGATCTACAAGGAGAGAGGAAAGAAAGGACATTGGTTTCTGTTAAAATGCCTTGACACTACATGCTGAATGAGACCTTTGGGATTTCAAGAGGGAAATAATAGGGCTGGCTGGGTAGCTCGGTTGGTCGAGTGTCTGGCTCTTGATCTCAGCACAGGTCGTGTTCCCTGTCACGAGATCAAGCCCTGCGTCGAGCCCCAATCAGGCTCTGTGCGGAGTTTGGAGCCTGCTTGGGATTCTCTCCCTCTCTCTTTGCCCCTCCGCCACGTGCTCTCTCTCTCTCTCTCAAAATAAATCAATACACATTTTAGAAGAGCGAGAGAATAGATTTTTCTCAGCAAAAAGAGGAGCATTTTGTGATTTTGTTTGCTTACGCATTTCTTCTCCTATTCTTCTGTCATTTCTCAGAAGTCCTAAGAAGAGGTTGGAAAGAAGACGTTCTCAGGCCAGTGAAAAAAGAGAGGGGGTGTCTCTTCTTGCACTCCTCTAAGCCAGGCTTAGATGATCTTGATTTTGAATTCAATGAGTGAGAGGGCAAGCTCGTGTGCTTCAAAGCGAATGCGTTCTGCTAAGCTCAGTCCAGGGCCCTAAAGTCTGGGAAGGAGCCAGTGGGACTTTCTCAGGAAGTTTCTGCCTTCCATTTTCCTTAGACTGAGTCTCAAGCCACAGTCTCAAGCACAGCCTCAAAACAAGGAGTTCAGAGCTGCGGGTAGTCGGAGTATCATCCGGAATCCTATGAAATGTGCCGTTGCTCCCCATCTTTGTTTTTTTTTTTGTTTTCCCCCCTTGGCTGCCTGCTGGCCCGTCCCACTCATTTTCCCTCTTTAGGTACCAGCATCACCACCATTTCTGTCTGAGGACCTATGACAGATACGTGGGTGGCTGGAACTTCGGGCAGAGAGGGATGTTCAGGGATTTGAAGGTCCACCATGCCCTGGGAAGGGCGTGTGTCTCGTTTGAGTCCTCAGAAGAACTCGGTGGGGTAGGTACTATTATTAGCATTTCCATTTTACAGGTGAAGAAATTGAGACTCTGAGAATTTATGTAATATGCTGAAAGTCACCCAGCATGGGGGTGGGTGGGGGCGGACTCAAACCCAGGTCCGTCTACTCTGTTGGAGACGTTTGGGACTTCTCTCTGACCCCGAATCCTAATCTTCAAGTTAAATACCAAAACCTGCTCGTTGGAAGACACCTAAGTTCTCCCTTAAAGGCACGCTTGCAACGGAAATCCTGGAGACTTTGGGGAGCTGGTTTGAAAAGGCTGAAACGAATCCGTAGCTGATTACTGGCGTCCTTCCTCCAGCTTGGGATGTTTGGCCCTTCGGTGGAAAGCAGGAGTCTGAGCACAAACATATCGAGTGTAGATGCCTCAGTGGCTGTATAGGGGCAGCGAAGAGAAAGAAAACAGGTTCCAGAGAGACCCTAGCAAGTAGGATCAGGAAGTCATCTTTGAACTGACCTCATTCACTCCACTCGTTTTACCGACAAAGAAACTGAGGCTGAGAGCACGCCAGCGGGGTTAGCAGGTAAGTTACTGGCACCTCTGGGACCTGACTCTGGGTCTCCTGGCCCGGAGCTCTGTTCGCTCAAGCATGCTGCCTGACTTTTGCCCGAGACATTTCTTCTATCTTGATCAACGTCGCTAGTGACAAGAAGTGGTGGCAGGAGACCTGGGAGCTGGGGGCGGGCGCTTGCATACTTCGTTAAGAAGGGAGGCTGACCGAAGTGAGGTCTGTTTCTCTGAGCAAACTTGGAGGAGCTGGAGCGCAAAGCAGTGGTGCTAATTCCGTGTTGCTGCATTGATACGGCTTTCCCGATCTGACTCCGTGCAGGAGAAGGTGTAGAAGGTCGTCTGTCACCAAGTGGCCGTTTGGTGCTGGTACCTGATATTTGAATGCAGCCTGCGGTACAAATAGGGGTGCATATGGACACCCCAGGCAAGTTCCAAGTGACTTGTCTCTGTTACAGAACCTAAGCGCCGTTGGACACAGTTATCAACATTTTTCTCCTAATGCGTCTGATTAATCCATACGTACCGTTGAGCGTACTCCTTATTAGCAATCCCCAGGTGAGCACCGCACGGAGGTCCTTTGATTCCCCCTGTCGAATGTCACGAGGTTCCCAGAGAAAGTTCAATACAGCTCTGCAAACAGAATCGGAAGAGATCCGCTCACCGAGGTTTTGCCTGGCTGTGTTTGCTTTCTGTTGGCACGTACGTTCCTTGAACCAGCATGTTATGAAAAATCCTCCTTCCCTTGAAGAACTATAGGAGCAGGTCTGGGAATAGTGGAGGAAGGCGTATTGTAAAGGCCCCTTTATCCTGAGTTTTGCATTTACACCTCATTTCTTTTTTTTTCTTTTCTTTTTTTTTTTTTTCAAGCTCTGGATGGTTGGGCTGGTGCAGGTGGAGCAGCTGATGGGGGACAAGACCTCTGGGACAGCCAGAGATGTGGCGGCTGGGGCGGGGGGAAGAATTTGGTGGAGCCCAGAGTCTTCTCGGGGCCATCAAGGAGCAGTTAAGCTCCCCTCCCCCACCCCCCCCCGGCGGGCCTTGGCGCGCGCAACCCCCCCCAGGTTTCCCCCCCCCCCCCCAACCCTTACAAGCGAGCCTGAGCTACGGAAGCCAAGATTTTTGCAGCAGGTATTAGGGGACATTTTGTCTTTCCTTTCCAAAGGTGATTTGCTCTAAAAGAAGAGTCGGCACGAGGTACTGTTTTTAAAAAACCAAGTGCTCTTAAGACGGCAGCGTCGTTGCGGTTGATGCATGCCAGACTGACCGTGAGGGCTGGCGTGGCCACGTTATTGGCGACGGATCGAAGTTTAAGATGATCCCCAAAGAAGTTCAGGCGTCGTCAGAGTTGACCCTCTGTTGGTGTCATCCTCATTCATTGGCACGTGGACGCCCGTCCGGAAATGGCAGAGGGTGTAGGCGTAGAGCTAGAGGTGTGGGAATAGCAAGGACTCCAGGCTTGCCCTTGTCTTTGTCATGCACAGGAATGTCCCATATGTCAGGGGTGTCACTGTTGCCGAGAAGGTATGGAACTGCTGCTCTTTAGACATCAGGATGCATTTTGTGTCTGGTGGGAGTTAGAAGTCCGAACCCTAAGTCAGTCCTGCTACTTCCTAGCCGTGCGGCCTTGAGCAAGTGGTTAACTTCAATAATAAATTGGATTAGATTCTTGGTACTCAAGGTGTGGTCCACAGACCCGCAGAATTTGCATCACCTGGTGGTTTGTTTGCAGCCTCTGCCCTAAACCTACCAAATCAAAATGTGCATTTTAACAAAACCTGCAGGTGAGTCCTGGGCATGTTAAAAGTTTAAGTCACTGGGTCTTAATCCTGGCTGCGTGTTAGAATAATCTAGGGAGTTAAAAAATAATTTTTAATGTTTATTTTTGAGAGAGAGAACGCGTGCACTCGTGCGAGAGGGGGCGGGGCAGAGAGCGAAACACACACAGAATTCAAAGCAGGTTCCAGGCTCGGAGCTGTCAGCACAGAGCCCGACGCGGGGCTCGAACCCACAAACTGTGAGATCATGACCTGAGCCGAAGTCGGATGCTTAACCGACTAAGCCACTCGGGCGCCCCTCTAGGGAGTTTTTAATACATGCTGATGCCTGGGTTCCAGCTCATACCAATTACAGGAGAATCTCCCCAGCTGATTCTATTGTATTTTATTTATTTTGATAAGCATTTGTATAGTGCTCCCTTATGTGGCATCGTTCCAAGCGCTTTACAAATATTGTTTAATCCTCAGCGCCTTAC
The DNA here is from genome assembly GCF_014898765.1 of Herpailurus yagouaroundi. Classification (NCBI taxonomy): domain Eukaryota; kingdom Metazoa; phylum Chordata; class Mammalia; order Carnivora; family Felidae; genus Herpailurus; species Herpailurus yagouaroundi. Next base: position 1,189,264 of record NW_024420501.1, read on the forward strand.
GAAGAAGGTACTACTCAGCTTCTGAATAGTATTGAATAGTACTGAATGTAGCGTTCAGCTTCTGTAAGTTTCCAAACTCTGTAGCTGAGGGTTTTAAATTGGACAAACCCAGAAACTGGAAGAGCCAAAGCGCTGCTGTGTTTCTGGTGTTTGGATGTGGGGTCTCGTATGCAAGCAGCATGGAGTGGCTTTCCTTGGGTTTCTCTTGCTCTCCCTTCTCAGACTCCTCAGTGGGCACACCTTTCCTCCATCCATTCCTTAAAGGTTAATGTTTCCTAGGGCTTTTCCCCCCAGCTTCAATCTTCTTTTTCTTAGTTCCAAAACTCCATAGACAATGGCCTATTTTACACTTCCATCTGGATGTCTTACGGACGCCTCAAACCCAACGTATCTAAGGCTGACTTTTCCTTCTCCTCTGTTCCGGGTCACAGTGAATGACATCACCATCCATGCGGTCACTCACCAGACTAAAAATCTGGAACTTGGGACTTTTCCTTGCCACTTTTCTTTCACTTTGAATTCAAGATGACTTCCAAACCCCTAGCCCAGACCTCCGTCCTCAGCTATGAATCCGTAAATCCAACTGGCTACTTAGCATTCAGCGTTTGGATGTATGATGTGTGGTCAAAGGGGGACACAAGGATAAGATCCAGGTTTTCTGTCTCTTAAACCTTTGGGCTTAGAGTTGCCATTCACTGAGATGGGGAATACTGAGATGTGGGGGTGGGCTGGAGTTGATTGAGAGCTTGGTTTGAGGGTCCAAGTGAAGATGTCAAGCAGGCAGTTGGATACATGAGCCAGGACTGAGGACAGAGGGTTGGATTTGAAGTAAAAATTTGAGAATCATTTTTGTGAGGATTTTTTTCCGCTAGATGAGATCACTTACGGAGAAAATGTAGAAAAGAGAAGAGAGCCCAGGGCTCAGTCCTGGGTTACTACAGGAAGAGGAGGAAAATGAGTCTGATGAAAGGGAAAAGAGAGGCCAAGAAGGTAGGAGAAACTTCTGGGGAGTGAGGAGTCCCAGAAGCCAAAGGAGGAGAGGATTTCAAGAAAGAGGGAGTTGGGTCAAATGCTGCTGGGAAATTAAGATGTTGAGAACCAAAAATTGACTATT
>NW_024420501.1:1190777-1217662 GCF_014898765.1 Herpailurus yagouaroundi
TCATGAGCTTGAGATCGTGAACCGAACCGAAGTCAGATGCTCAACCGACTGAGCCCTCCAGGCGCCCCAAATTTATTTTTTTTTTGAGTTGACACACGGGGTTACATTGGTGTTAGGTGTACAACATAGTGATTCCACAAGTTTATACATTACCCTGTGCTCACCCCAAGTGTAGCTCCCATCTGTCCTCTTACAGCACTGTCACAGTATCATTGACTATATTCCCTGTGCTGTGCCTTTCATCCCTGTGACTTACTCATTCAACAACGGGAAGCCTGTATCTCCCACCCCTCTTCATCCATGTTTCCTATCCCTGCACCCTCCAGACCCCTGGCAACCATCAACTCTCTGTGTTTATAAGTCTGATTCTGGTTTTTGTTTGTTTTTTTAGATTCCACATATGAACGAAGTCATATAGTATTTCTTTCTCAATGTGACTTATTTCACTTAACATAATACCCTTTAGGTCCATCCATGGCATGCATGGCAAATGGCAAGGCCCCATCCTTTATTATGGCTGCGTAATATTCCTTTCTTATCCATTCATCTATGGACGGGCACTTACACTGCTTCTATATGTTGCCCATTGTAAGTAGTGCTCCAGTAAATATAGGGGTGCATATATCTTTCCAAATTAGTGTTTTCATTTTCTTTGGGTAAATACCCAGTAGTGGAATTATTGGATCACGTGGTATTTCTATTTTTAATTTTTTGAGGGACTTCCATACTGTTTTCCACAGTGACTGCACCAATTTGCATTCCCGCCAACAGCGCAGGAGGCTTCCTTTTTCTCCACTTCCTCGCCAACACTTGTTATTTCTTGTGTGGATTTTTAGCCATTCTGACAAGGGTGAGGTGAGATCTCATTGTTTTGATTTGCATTTCCCTGGTGATGAGCGATGTTGAGCATCTTTTCGTGTGTTTGTTGGCCACTTGTATGTCTTCCTTGGAAAAACATGTCTTCAGGTCCTGTGCCCATTTTTAAGTTGAACTGTTTGTTTTATGTGTGTTTGTGTTGAGTTGTATAAGTTCTTTACATATTTTGGATATTAACCCCTTATTAGATATATCATTTTATCATTTGCAAATATCTTCTCCCATTCACTAGGTTACCTTTTTGTTGTTGTTGTTGTTGTTGTTGATGGTTTCCTTCGCTGTGCAAAAGCTTTTTATTTTGCTGTAGTCCCAATAGTTTATTTTGGCTTTTGCTTCCCTTGCCAGAGGAGACCTATCTAGGAAAATACTTCCATGGCAAATGTCAAAGAAATGACTGTCTGTGTTCTCTTCTAGGAATTTTATGGTTTCAGGTCTCACATTTAGGCCTTTTATTATTTTGAATTTATTTTTGTGTATGGTGTTAGGAAGTGGTCCAGTTTCTGAATCACCATATTATACCTGTGAAACGAATATTACACTGTATGTTAAACTGACTGGAATTTGAATGAAAACTTAGAAAAAGAAAGTGGTTCAATTTCATTCTTTTACATGTAGCTGTCCAGTTTTCCCAGCACCATTTATTGAAGAGAAATTTCCCCAGTGTATATTCGTGCCTCCTTTGTTGTAGATGTATTGACCATACGAACATGGGTTTCTTTCTGTTCATTTGATCTATGTGTCTACTTTTGTGCCAATACCATACTGTTTTGATTACTACAGTTTTGTCATATATCTTGAAATCTGGAATTGTGGTACCTCCGGTTTTTCCTTTCCCAAGATTGCTTTGGTTCTTTCTTTTTTTGTGTGTGTGTGGTTCCATACGAAGTTTAGTATTATTTGCTCTAGTTTTGTGAAAAATGCTGTTGGTATTTTGATAGAGATTGCATTGAATCTGTAGGTTGCTGTGGGTAGTATGGATATTTTAACAATATTCTTCTAATCCGTGAGCATTTTTTGTGTCATCTTCAAGTTCTTTTATCAATATTTTATGGTTTTCAGAGTATAGGTCTTTCACTTGTTTGGTTAAGTTTATTCTTAGGTATTTTATTCTTTTAGATGAAATTGTAAATGGAGTTGTTGAAAATGGACCATTGGATTTAACAGTACGGAACTGGGCTGGAGAGAAGAGTATTTATTGAGTGTTGAGAGTATTGAGGCAGGAAAACCCAGGGTTTTAAGAAGAATAAGAATTACTTAAATTTACCTTGAATGTAGAGTATGTGAAGGGGGTGCTGTGTATTGGAAGTAAGGTTGGAAATGTTGACTGGGAACCAGATGGTAGAAGGCGATGGGTGTCAGGCTAAGATATTTTATTTTGCAGACAATGTGGGGCACCAAGAGGCATTTGAGTGGGGGTAGGGCAGGGGGTGGGTGGGAGGGTGGCATGATCAGACCTGCATTTTGGAAGATGTATCTGGAGGCAGACCATGAGAGCCTATCTTTTCCTCTGAAGAGGGAAAGGCGGTAAAAATTTCCCCTCCATTGGGACGGGTAATAAAGAGTTGAAATGAAAAATCTGTTCAAATAGTCGGCAAGACAGGGGGGTCTTATCTTTTACTGTTCTGCGGAGCTTCGGTAGGCATAGCCATAGTCTTAGGTGAGTGCCAGGTGGCATCCTGGCTCTTGGTCATTTTCAAGCAACAGGTGAGAGGGTCAGGCAGACAAGCGTCTTTCCTTTCTAGGCCTAGATCTGATGGAGAGCACCCAGACACCAAGATCCTGTGGAAAGTTAGGTATTTTAGCCCTGAAGTCATTATTTTAACTTTCCTTAGTTTTCTGCATTATAGTCACATATTTCAGGTCCTTAGACTCAGGATAGTTATTGCAGCCAATTACAATAGCAATTTTCCCCAAGACACTGACTTTATTCTGCAAATGGCACATTTATAATTACATTATTTTTATGTATCACCATAAAATACCAAGAGTCATCCAATATGTCACTGACAAGAGCTAAGTTGTAGAGAATTTAAAATAAATTGGTGGAAAAGTTAAATGACTTTTTATTATTATTGTTCTTTTAGAACCAAAGTAGCTGTCACCTGTGATTGAAAATCACATCCGATTGGCTGGTATTAGCATTAGCGTTTGAAGTGAAGGAATTGGGAAAAAAAAACCAGCCGTAACAAATGCTTTGTAATAATTTTTTTCCAATCACTTTTCTGCATTATCCTTTGATCATGGAATAGGCTATAGTTTTTTGTGCTGGAAGTGTTTTGGTCTTCTGTTTTCCCAGCAGAGGCCTCTCTCTTCTGTTTCTGATTCATGTCGTTCATGACACTTCCGGATATCATCACTGAACATTAAACTAATGCCATATGGGGGCCGTGCTTAAAACATAGACCTTTGGTTGGAGGAATGGGATGGGCGGGGGGGGGGGGGGATGAATTTCCTATTAGTGTTCAGAAGCGAGAGTTTTCCTGTAATGTATAAGGAATGACAGTAAGGTCACGAGATCGATTTTTGACTTTTAAGCTTGGGAAGCTGTATAAGCTGCATGTAAGGATACTTTCATTCCTCAAAAGCTGGAGAGAAGCAAGCTTCCTTTGGGATCTGTTTTTCAGGCCAGTTTATGAACCAAACAAGAGAACCAGATCATTACTTTGGAGTCACAGGTGGTGGTGGTTTGAACTAAAATAGTGTCACTTAGCTTTCCACCGCTGGCCCCCTCACCACCTCACCCCCCAGGCCCCAACAGATCTCGTTCCAAATAACTTAGGACTGTTTGGAAAAACTTAAACCCATCCTCACAGGATGAAGATGTGCAGTCATTGGGGAGATTGGAAGGTTGGGCTGAAGGTCCTGAAGGCAGTTTCCCAGGAGGTATTCACATACTTTAGATCCTATCTGGAAAGTGGAAGGCCTCCCAAGGGGATCAGCATAGCAAGAGGCACGCTCCTGTCGATGGTTAAGTTCTGATGTCGCCTACCTTTGGGATTTAAAACAAAATGGAATAACTCTATTGCCTTTTTCCTCCTATTACAAAAGGAGTCCATGTTCGTTGTGCACATTTTAAAACACAATCACAAAGAAGAAAATACAATCCGTGTTTAATCGTTCCCATCCAGAGATAGTCCCTGCTAACATTTTGGTGGTTATTTTCCCCAGACATTTTTTTTTTCTTTATTTATATATGAAATTTATTGTCAAATTGGTTTCCATACAACACCCAGTGCTCATCCCAAAAGGTCCCCAGACATTTTTATAGACACAATACACACTCGCAGATATTCATCTGTTGTTAAGTCCTGTCGGTTTTACCTCCAAAATTTATTTTTATTTCTTCTACTTCCACGGTTAGTACCATGATCCAAACATGTCCTTCTCTCACTTGGACGACTGTGCTAGCTGCCTAACTGGGATCCCTGCCTCCACCTTGGCGCTTATCCAAATCATATTCCCTCCTGTAGCCGCTGTGGCCTTTTTGAAACACAATGAAATCATCCCTCTCCTCTCCTCCTTAAAGCTCCCCTTAAATCTTCCTATTGTTTCTAGGATAAAGGACACACGTCTATGGCCAACAAGGACCTCATGATTTGCCTACTCTCTTTAGCCTTATCTCTTGATGGCCTCCCTACCATTCCCCTTGCTCTAGCTACATTTCCTCAACCTATTTTTCACTTCAGAGCCTTCATGGCAGCTATTTCCTAGAACATTCTTTAATTGCTGCTTCCTCAGAGAGGTTCTCCTTGACCACTTCATCTCATTTAAGCCCCCCTCATTTTCCCTGTGGCTGACTCTGACTAGTAACTGTCCTACCTGCCTTGGTCTGGCAGGAGGTTTTCACATTGGGAACAGAGGGAGAACACAGTTGGAATTGAGGACCCCCAAATTTGCTCTCGAGGGCCTGCCTTGCTCTCACAGCTTTTGTAGTATCTGCCTCCTCTGAGCCCTCACTTCCTCCAGGAGTCAGTCCTTAAGGGTCCCCCTTCCCATCCCAGACCACATTAAGCCCTTTTTAAAAATATACTTCTGTTGTTATTCTAACCTTCAATGCATTTTAAAACCACAGTTTTAATGTCTGGCTTCCCCACTTGCTCATAAATGCTGTGAGGGCAGGGGTGGTCCTCGTGTTAGGTAACACTGTGCCCCTACTGCCCAGTATAAGTGATTCATAGAATTCAGTGAATGGGATTCAGCCCTTCCCTGATTCGAGTAGGTTATCCTGTGTGTTTGACCTCTGCTTTTCTGGGTGGGAATTTGAGATCCAGAGAGAAAGAGCCATGGCTTCTGACTCTTTGTCTCCCTCACTTTGCGGGGCACAGAATGGGCATAAATCAAGCAGAGTTCATCGTGGCTGAGATCATCGTGCACAGAATATTCCTTCTGACTGGGAATAGCTGACACTGACATTTTGCCTACAACCACAATGGCCAAACAGCTTTGATAGGGACCAAACCAGCAGATGTGAATATCTGTGGCCTCATCTGACTGGCAGAATGCTTTTTAATGGACCATATCAAACCATTGCCAAAGCCAGGCTCAGTCAGTTTAAGAAGAGGTTAAGTAGATATAGTTAAGTCAGCCAGCATGGTGTATGGCCCTTGGTTCTTTCTTGTCCCTGCCCCTGAAAGTCCCAGGGATAGCTAGGAGTGGTTGGAGACTTAGCTGAAAGCTCCTAGGTAGCTGGGGGCAGACGCTATAGAAGAAAGTTGCCTCCTTAACACTGTAGTTCAGGAGAGACCTGGGGATCAGGGACCATCTGCCCAGGTTGTGGCTGTAGGCACTGCCCTGCCATGTGGCCGGTGGCCAGAAAGAGTGCAGGTGGTAAAGCTCCAAACAGAATGCCCTCTGGGCCCAGGAACTTATCCTGCTTCTGCTGTCACAGGAGCAGATGCTGGTGCAGAATAGATCCTAATGTAAATGAACCCAGGGGCCGTGATGCAAGGCTGCTTGTACCGCTCTTAATTTCCCTGATGGTCTGCTTCCATGTGCCATGTGGAACCACAAACAATTTTACTGTTGAAAAGAGACTAGTAAGACTTTCACTTAGGATTTTTTCCTTCTCCCCACTGGAAACAAATAACTTGAGTAGTAAGTGTAACCTTCATTAGGATGACCATAATCTAATTTATTGGTCAAAGTAGAATACCTTTGAAAGTGAAAGAAGACACTGTTCGTAATTATGCTGGACAACAAATATACCCCGAGACTCTCCCAGGCAGTCTGGGATGTGTATGGTCCCTCCCCTTGACCATCATCTTGGGTACGCTGTAAGGCTCTCTTAAGCTCTGGCATCTGGCAACGTGGAATGTTTTTAGATGGATGATAAACTGCAGGTCTAAGAGAGTGTGAGCAGGGGTGATAGGTGTGGCTAGGGCTGTTTGGTCACCATTAATCACTTCACACACAGACACACACACACACACAGGTGCACGCACAAGTAGGGTGACTGGCGGCAGCCTCATCTTCTAATGTAATAAGGGTAGCTTAGAATCATTGAGCACTTGCTATATGCTGGGCATTGTACTAGGAATTTCTCATGCCTTACGTCATACTGCGTATTTGTTTATATTTATGTCTCACTTGTGGAAAGCTTCTGTATTTAGTGATTGCTTATGTATTTATCTTATTTGATTCTCACAATAATACAGGGAGGTAGGCATTCCTATTCCAGTTGCCAGATGAGAAACCAAGGCTCGGAGAGGTCAAAGAGCTTGTAGATAACTGCTAGAACTGGAAATTAAATCCAAGTCTATTCAACTCCGAATTCTACATGTTGTGACACTGCATCTGGTGAATGTATTGCTTTAACAAATATTTGCAGGTTAGTACGATATGCTAAATGCGGTGCTAGGTGCTAGGAATCCAAACATGTATTGGGCAGTGGTCTCAAGCTGTGAGAAAAGACAGAAACAGAAACATTCTCTACCTCCAAGAGCTTGTGCTTTAGTGGCAGAGACAGGCACACAAACACCTGATTTGAGTACTATAGGCTAGATACCGTATTCTATTATAATAATAATTTACAAAATATGAAATACATAAGAGCATTATGTGATCTATTAATATGAATTATATTTGTAGATTTCATATTTCTATTTATAAATAAGTATGTGGGGCGATTACAAAGTACTGTGGGAATTGGGGCGCCTGGGTGGCGCAGTCGGTTAAGCGTCCGACTTCGGCCAGGTCATGATCTCGCGGTCCGTGAGTTCGAGCCCCGCGTCAGGCTCTGGGCTGATGGCTCGGAGCCTGGAGCCTGTTTCCGATTCTGTGTCTCCCTCTCTCTCTGCCCCTCCCCCGTTCATGCTCTGTCTCTCTCTGTCCCCAAAAAAATAAATAAACGTTGAAAAAAAAAATTCAAAGTACTGTGGGAACAGAACAGGAGAGAAGTAGGGAAGGTTTTGCAGAGAAGGTGAAGTGCTTAAGTACCAGACTGAGTTGAGACTTAATCCAGTAGGTCATAGAGGGCCGTCAAAAGATTTTCATCATCAGATTGACACATTTATTGTGCATTTTGAAAAGGCCATTGACTCTGCATAGAGAATGAATTGTGAGGCAGGAGGTAGGGAAGTAGGAGAAACAGGCCCAGGTGAGAGATGATAGGGTTTTGGACAACTGAGGAAACAGAAATCTGAGTAACAGACTTTGGATCTAAGTACAGAGGAAAGCCATGGGAGAGAATTATTTATTTATTCATTCTGAGAGGGAAGGGGGAGGAGAGAGAGAGGGAGAGAGAGAGAGAATCCCAAGCAGGTTCCATGCTTCCAGCGCACAGCCAGACGTGGGGCTCAAACCCCTGAACTGCGAGATCATGACTTGATCCAAAAGCAAGAGTTGGACACTCAACCAACTGAGCTGAGCCACACAGGCACCCCAGCCATTGGAAAGTTTTGGGCAGGGAGGTCATATCTGATTTGCATGTTAAATGTTGTAGTGTTCTTAACACACACAGACACAAGCAAAGGGACACAAGGAAACTTTTGGAGGTGATGGATATGCTTATTGCCTTGATTGTGGTGATGGTGATGGTTTCATGGGTGTATGCGTATGTCTGGCTCATCAAATTGTATACATTAAATATAAGCAGTTTTTTTGGTATATGAGTTTTATATCCCTAAAGCTGTTTAGAAAAAGAAGATTTGCAAAACAAAGAAGAGGGGCACCTGGCTGGCTCAGTTGGTGGAGCATGGGACTTTTGATCTCGGGATCCTGAGTTCAAGCCCCACATTGGGTGTGGAGCCTACTTAAAAAAAAGAGTACAAAACAACGAAGAGTTACAGAGTAAACCTGATGTAACTCATAACTTCAACTCACTGCATAAATTCTCCTTAGTATTTTAGTATGTTTATATAATATGAATACACATTCAGATATGCACATGTAAATATTTATAAAAGTTGGGATAATATGCTTGTGATTTTGATAATATTCTTTATTAAAATTTAGTTCAATTCAACTTGTTTCAACTTAATGTATTTTTAAATTTAATTTTATTTTTTTATTGAAGTATAACATAGTGTTATATTAGTTTTAGGTGTACAATATAGAGATTCAACAAGTCTATACATTTCTCAGTGCTCATCTCAATAGGAATACTCTTTTTTTTTAAATTTAATTTATTTTTTTAATTTACATCCAAGTTAGTATATAGTACAACAATGATTTCAGGAGTAGATTCCTTAGTGCCCCTTACCCATTTAGCCCATCCCCCCTCCCCCAACCCCTCCAGCGACCCTGTGTTTGTTCTCCATATTTAAGAGTCTCTTCTGTTTTGTCCCCTCCCTGTTTTTATATTATTTTTGTTTCTTTTCCCTTATGTTCATCGGTTTTCACTCTTAAAGTCCTCATATGAGTGAAGTCATATGATATTTGTCTTTCTCTGACTAATTTCACTTAGCATAATACCCTCCAGTTCCATTCACGTAGTTGCAAATGGCAAGATTTCATTCTTTTTGATTGCTGAGTAATACTCCAGTGTGTGTAATACTCCAGTAATACTCCAGTGTGTATACACACACATACATATATACCACATCTTCTTCATTCATCCATCGATGGGCATTTGGGCTCTTTCCATACATTGGCTATTGTTGATAGCGCTGCTATAAACATTGGGGTGCATGTGTCCCTTCAAAATAGCACACCTATACCCCTTAGATAAATACCTAGTAGTGCAATTGCTGGGTTGTAGGGTAGTTCTATTTTTAGTTTTTTGAGGAACCTCCATCTGGTTTTCCAGAATGGCTGCACCAGTTTGCATTCCCACCAGCAGGGCAAAAGAGATCCTCTTTCTCCACATCCTCGCCAACATCTATTGTTGCCTGAGTTGTTATTATTAGCCATTCTGACAGGTGCGAGGTGGTATCTCATTGTGGTTTTGACTTGTCTTTCCCTGATGACAAGTGATGTTGAGCATTTTTTCATGTGTTGGTTGGCCATCTGGATGTCTTCCTTGGAGAAGTGTCTATTCATGTCTTCTGCCCGTTTCTTCACTGGATTATTTGTTTTTTGGGTGTCGAGTTTGATATGTTCTTTATAGATTTTGGATACTAACCCCTTATCTGATATGTCATTTGCAAATATCTTCTCCCATTCCATTGGTTGCCTTTTAGTTTTGCTGATTGTTTCCTTCACTGTGCAGAAGCTTTTTATTTTGATGAGGTCCCAATAGTTCATTTTTGCTTTTGTTTCTCTTGCCTCCAGAGACGTGTTGAGTAAGAAGTTGCTGCAGCCAAGGTCAAAGAAGTTTTTGCCTGCTTTCTCCTCGAGGGTTTTGATGGCTTCCCGTCTTACATTTAGGTCTTTCATCCATTTTGAGTTTATTTTTGTGTCTGGTGTAAGAAAGTTGTCCAGGTTCATTCTTCTGCGTGTTGCTGTCCAGTTTTCCCAGCACCACTTGCTGAAGAGACTGTGTTTATTCCATTGGATATTCTTTCCTGCTTTGTCAAAGATGAGTTGGCCATACGTTTGTGGGTCCATTTCTGGGTTCTCTGTTCTGTTCTATTGATCTGAGTGTCTGTTCTTGTGCCAGTGTCATATTGTCCTGATGATTACAGCTTTGTAGTATAGCTTGAAGTCTGGGATTGTGATGCCTCCTGCTTTGGTTTTCTTTTTCAAGATTGCTTTGGCTATTCAGGGTTTTTTCTGGTTCCATATAAATTTTAGGATTGTTTGTTTTAGCTCTGTGAAGGATGCTGGTGTTGTTTTGATAGGGATTGCATTGAATATGTAGATTGCTTTGGGTAGTATTGCCATTTTAACAATATTTGTTCTTCCTGTCCAGGAGCATGGAATCTTTTTCCGTTTTTTGTGTCTTCTTCCATTTCTTTCATAAGTTTCTTTCCATAGTTTTCAATGTATAGGTTTTTTCACCACTTTGGTTAGATCTATTCCTAGGTATTTTATGGGTTTTGGTGCAATTGTAAATGGGACCGATTCCTTTATTTCTCCTTCTGTTGCTTCATTATTGGTGTATAGGAATGCAACTGATTTCTGTGCATTGATTTTATATCCTGTGACTTTGCTGAATTTATGGATCAGTTCTAGCAGATTTTGGTGGAATCTTTGGGTGTTTCCATATAGAGTATCATGTCATCTGTGAAGAGTGAAAGCTTGACCTCCTCCTGGCCGATTTGGATTGGTTAGGTATGTCTTGCCTGATGGCTGAGGCTAAGGCTTCCAATACTCTGTTGAATAACATTGGTGAGAGTGGACATCCCTGTTTTCTTCCTGACCTTAGGGGGAAAGCTCTCAGTTTTTCCCCATTGAGGATGATATTAGTGTTGGGTCTTTCATATATGGCTTTTATGTTCTCGAGGTATGATCCTTCTATCCCCACTTTCTTGAAGGTTTTTATCAAGAAATGATGCTTTATCTTATCAAATACTTTCTCTGTATCTATTGAGAGGATCATGTGGTTCTTGTCCTTTCTTTTATTGATGTGGTAATCACATTGATTGTTTTGTAGATACTGAACCAGCCCTGCATCCCAGGTATAAATCCCACTTGGTCGCGGTGAATAATTTTTTTACATGTATTGCTGGATCCGGTTGGCTGATATCTTGTTGAGGATTTTTGTATCCATGTTCATCAGGAAAAATTGGGCTATAGTTCTCCTTTTTAGTGGGGTCTTTGTCTGGTTTTGGAATCAAGGTAATGCTGGCTGCATAGAAAGAGTTGGGAAGTTTTCCTTCCACTTCTATTTTTTGGAACAGTTTCAAGAGAGTAGGTGTTAACTCTTAAATGTTTGGTAGAATTCCCCTGGAAAGTCATCTGGCCCTGGACTCTTGTTTTTTGGGAGATTTTTGATTACTAATTTGATTTCTTTACTGGTTATGGTCTGTTCAAATTTTCTATATCTTCCTGTTTCAGTTTTGGTACTTTATATGTTTCTAGGAATTTGTCCATTTTTTTTTCCAGATTGCCCATTTTATTGGCATATAATTGGGTCCTTTTCTTTTTCTTCTTGATCAAACTGGCTAGTGGTTTATCAGTTTTGTTAATTCTTTCAAAGAACCAGCTTATGGTTACATTGATCTGTTCTGTTGTTGTTGTTGTTGTTGTTTTAGGTTTTGATAGCATCGATTTCTGCTTTAATCTTTATTATCTCTTGTCTTCTGCTGGTTTTGGATTTTCTCTGCTGTTTTTTTCCAGCTCTTTAAGGTGTAAGGTTAGGTTGTGTATCTGAGACCTTTCTTCCTTCTTTAGGAAGGCCTGGATTGCTATAAATCCCTCTTATGACTGCCTTCTGCGTCTCAGAAATTTTGGACTATGGTGTTATCATTTTCATTGGCTTCCATGAACTTTTCAATTTCCTCTTTAACTTCTTGGTTAGCCCATTCATTCTTTAGTAGGATGTTCTTTAGTCTCCAAGTATTTGTTATATTTCCAATTTTTTTCTTGTGGTTGATTTCAAATTTCACAGCACTGTGGTGTGAAAATATGCACAGTATGATCTCGATCTTTTTGTACTTGTTGAGGGCTGTTTTGTGACCCAGTATGTGATATATTCTGGAGAATGTTCTATGTGCACTGGAGAAGAATGTATATTCTGCTGCTTTAGGATGAAATGTTCTGAATATATCTGTTAAGTCTGTCTGGTCCAGTGTGTCATTCAAAGCCATTGTTTCCTTGTTGATTTTCTGTTTAGATGATCTGTCCATTGTTGTAAGTGGGGTTTTGAAATCCCCTACTATTACGGTATTATTATTACTGAATTTCTTTATGTTTGTGATTAACTGATTTATATTTCGGGTGCTCCACATTTGGAGCATAAATGTTTACAATTGTTAGGTCTTCTTGGTGGATAGACCCCTTGATTATGATATAATGCCCTTCTTCACTTCTTGTTACAGTCTTTATTTTAAAGTCTAGATTGTTTGACATAAGTATGGCTACTTCAGCTTGCTTTTGTCAATCATTAGCATTATAGATGGTTCTCCATCCCCTTACTTTCAATCTGAAGGTATCTTTAGATCTAAAGTAGGTTTCTGGTAAACAGCATATAGATAGATCTTGTTTTTTTATCCATTCTGTTACCCTATGTCTTTTGATTGGAGCGTTTAGTCCATTGACGTTGAGAGTGAGTACTGAAAGATATGAATTTATTGCCACTATGTTTCTTGTAGAGTTAGGGTTTCTGGTGGTGTTCTCTGGTCCTTTCTAGTCTTTACTGCTTTTGGTCTTTTTTTTTTTTTCATCTTTTCCCCTCTCAGTCCCCCTTAAAATTTTTTGCAGGGCTGGTTTAGTGGCCACGAGCTTCTTTAATTTTTGTTTGGGAAACTTTTAATCTCCTTCTATTTTGAATGACAGCCTTGCTGGATAAAGAATTCTTGGCTGCATATTTTTCTGATTCAGCACATTGACTATATCCTGCCACTCCTTTCTGGCCTGCCAAGTTTCTGTGGAAAGGTCTGCTACAAACCTGATCTGTCTTCTCTTGTAGGTTAAGGACTGTTTTTTCCTTGCTGCTTTCATGATTCTCTCCTTGCCTGAGTATTTTGTGAATTTGACTATGCTATACCTTGCTGATGGTTTTTGTTGAATCTTATGGGAGTCCTCTGTGCTTCCTGGATTTTGATGTCTGTGTCTTTCCCCAGGTTAGGAAAGTTTTCTGCTATGATTTGCTCACATAACCCTTCTATCCCCTTTTCTCTCTCTTCATCTTTTGGGACCCCTATGATTTTGATGTTGTTCTTTTTTAATGAATTCACTGACTTCTCTAATTCTTAAATCGTGCTCTTTTGCCTTAGTCTCGCTCTTTTTTTCTGCTTCATTATTCTCCGTAACTTTGTCCTCTATATTGCTGATTTTCTGCTGTCACATCCATCCTTGCCGCGTGGCATCGATTCCAGATTGCAGCTCAGTTATACCATTTATTATTTCATTCCAACTAGATTTTACTTCTTTTCTCTCCACAGAAAGGGATTCTAATCTGTTTTCGACTCCAGCTAATATTCTTATTATCGTGATTCTAAATTCTGGTTCAGACATCTTGCTTCTATCTGTGTTAGTTAGGTCCCTGGCTGTTGTTTCTTCCTGCTCTTTCTTCTGGGGTTAATTCCTTTGTTTCATATTTTGAAGGAAGAAAAGGAATAAGGTAAAAAAAATAAAATTGAAAAATTGAAAACAACACACACACAGAAAAAACATCAAATGATGCTAGATCCTAGGTTTTTGTCTGGTTGTTGAAAGGAGCTTGATAGATTAGGGAAAAAAGGGGAAAAAAGAAAAAGAAGAAAAAAAACATTTGAAAATTTGAAAACATGAATACAATGAAATAGAATAAAATGAAATGGAAGTAAAATAGAATTTGAAAAATTTGCAAAAAGGTATAGTAGGAAAAAATTAAAGAAACATTTTTAATAAAAATTAAAAATAAAAATAAATTTTTTCTTTATTCAAGAAAACGAAAAGAAATGAAAAAGAGGGGGGAAAAAAAGAAAATTGAATAGATAGACCAGCAAACGGATTGAAATATGATTGAAATTACATCGTTTTCCCGTAGAAGTCAAACTCTGAAGCAATTTATAGTCCATAAACTAAGCAGTCAGAGAGACTTGTGGTGTTCCTGAAGAGCGAGGTTGGCTCGGTTGGGCGGGACTTAGTGTAATGGCTCTGTTCTCCACTAGATGGTGCTGCTTGGCTGACTGGGGTGGATTGTTGTGGCACTTGTAGGTGCATATGCGCATTCACAGGAGTGGTGAAAATGGCATCACCCAGCTAACTAGTCTTTAGTATCGGAACTCTGTTCTCCCAGATGAACAATTGCAAGTCCGTCCTTTGTCTCTGGCTTCCATCCACTTCCCACTTTTACACTGTCTGTGACTGAGCCGTCAGGTTGCCTGATGGCACCTCCCTCCTGCGTTTAATCTCAGATGTGGCTGTGTTTCCCATTCCCTCACTTCTGAGGGATGGTGGCTTTGACCTGCTCACACCTTCTGGGGGAGGGTCTCGCCAAGCAATGGCCGGGTGCCGGCCACACCCATGAACGTTCGTGGGACCACTGCTGCCGATGCCCAGAGACTGCGGCCGGGTGCCATCCCGCCCCAGAGAAAGATCACACGATCGTGTAGCAGCAGCATTTCAGGGATTATGGAAAATCACCGCACACATCTGGCACCAAGCTTCACCCTTAACAACCTTGTTCCAGCAGCAGTGAATGTGGTCGTTCTCCCGGGCCCACTGGGGCCCTCGCCCTTGGGGGATCCACATAGCCTCTACCAGGTATCTTCCCAGCAGGGGAACCACCTCTCCCTGTGTGGCCGAAAGACCTCCGGACTTTACGCTGCTCCTGGGGATTCACCCTTCTCACCAGAGCACCACCAGGTATCGAGCTGCGGAGTTTCAGACTCTGTGCTCCCCCGTTTATAGAATCTTAGTGGAATTTAAGCCCTCTCCTTTCTCCTTTCTCCCTTTTTAGTTCAGTCCCTGTGGCTGTTTCTACTTTTCCACTTTCTCTCCAGATGCTTTGGGGGGGGGTGTGCTTTTCCTGTGCTCTCCTCCTGTCTCCATCCTCTCTCTGCAGGCAAAAACAGCTCCCTGCCCTCCACAGCCTCTCTCTCCCCCAGTTCACCTCTCCACGCCAACATACCTGCTGAGTTCAGGTTGTGCAGATTGTTGTGTTAATCCTCAGATCAGTTTTCTAGGTGTGCGGGATTCAATAGGTGTGCTCTTAATCCTCTTTATCTATTTCACCCATCCCCCCCCCCACCTCCTTTCTGGCAATGACCAGTGTGTTCTTTGTATTTAAGAGGCTGGTTTTTGAAATGGATCTCTTTTTTTTCCTGTCTTGTTTCTTTAAAGTCCGCATATGAGTGAAGTCCTATGGTATTTGTCTTTCTCTGACTTATCTCACTTTGCATTATACCCCCTCGATCCATCCATGTTGTTGCACATGGCAAGATCTCATGCACCCCTATGTTCATAACAGCACTATTTACGATAGCTAAGGTATGGAAGCAGCGCAAGGCTTCATGGATAGATGAGTGGATAAAGAAAAAGTGGCGTATGTCTACAAGGGAATATTACTCCACCATAAAAAAAAAGAATGAGATTTTTCCATCTGCAACAACATGGATGGTCTAGGGACTATTATGCTAACTTAATATTTTTAAGTGCCAACCATGATGAGTACTAAGGGTAGAAAAGTGTGGAAGACCCAGCTCCTCATCTCCAGGATTGTGCATCCTAGTGGAAGAGATATTTGAAGTGCCCTTTTTTTCTTTTTTTTCTTTTTTTTTTTTGCAGAATAAAGCAAGTGTTATGAAAACTCGGGAGAAAAAGATCCCTTGGGCTGTTCTGTGGAAGATGGTCTGGAAAGGGTAGGCATAGGCAGAAGTGGGGAGATTGATGTAGAAGATTATTGTCGCAGTGCAGATAGTATGTCTTAGACTAGGTTAGTGGCTCGGGCTAGGTTAGTGGCAGTGGAGCTGACAGAAGCGAATGGATCTGAGAAATATTTAGGAAACCGAATGGATGAGAATTGGTAGTTCATTGACTGTGAGGTTTAAGTAGAGGGAGGAATACAGGATATCACCTAGATTGCTGGCATGAAGAATGGAGTGGAAGCTGTGAGAGCATGACCTGAGCCGAAATCAAGAGTTGGGTGCTTAACCGACTGAGCCACCCGGGCATACCAAGAAGGAATACCTTCTGACACTTTAAACACATTTTGGTGATTTTGGTAGTGCATAGAGGTTATGGAAAAATGTAACCACACTGGGAGGTCTGCAGTTTCCAGAATCACTACCAATGGTTTTGAGTGTGTTATTAATTACTCTATTGTGTAAAACAGTTATCAACCAAAACACGGAAGTGAAGCGATGATCCAGGCCAAGCCCTTTGTTTTACTAAGGCCCAGGGAGAAGTGATTTACAGATGACATGGCTAGTTAGTAGCAAGTCTAGGTCCAGAAGCCAATTCTCTTTACTCAGAGCTTTATATTCTTTCTGCCACGTAGTTCCTTTCTTTCTCAGCTGTAGAATCAGAATTGACTATGTCTGTGGTCCTTCCCCCCTCCCTGCCCCCCATCTCCTTGGAACTATTTTCTCTGCCCAAAGCATGTGTGTACAAGGAAATGTATGAGAAATTCCATTGAATTTCTTTCTGATCAGGCCATATGTCTTTTAGGAACACACATTTTATTTTAGGGAATCTTTGCATCCATCGTGGGACTCGAACTCACAACCTTGAGATCCCGCGTTGCAGGCTGTACCGACCGAGCCAGCCAGGTGCCACTTTGAAAAAGTAATCTGACAAACCCGCTGTTGCAGGACCACTTGTTACTCTGGCTGTTGGGAATGTTTGAAATTGCACCCGAACTTCAGTCCTCTCAAAAATAGTCCATGGGCCTAAGGGCTCTAGCCTTGTCGTTCTGGGGTTTTGATTAGTCCAGTGTTAAAATACTTGTCTGTTTTGAAACTGAAGTTTCCTTCAAAGTATCTTACCCTGTCCCAAGATTGCTCAATGAGCTGACGGTTGATGTTTGCAGTTTTACCATTTCCTACCACCTAAGGGCCAATTTACTCTCCTGCTAGTGCAGTGCCCTAGTTTGGCCTCCTTTGCAACTTATTTGCAATTGTTCAGCTTTTTTTCCACCTTGACTATCTCTACTTGTTGAGGGAAATGGACTCCAGGGATAGCGTATGGATACACTTCTCAGATTTATCCAATTTCATCCCTACCCCAGATCATTTAAGCCCGTGAAATCAGTAAGTATGGACATTCACAGTGCCTGGTATCACCAGAAGACAACCAACTACCAGGCAAGGGGAGAGGTCTGGAACCTTCCTTCATAGACCTCAGAAGGAGCCAAACTCGCCAATGCCTTGATGTTAAGACTTCTGGCCTCCCGAACTGTGAGATCCTAGATTCCTGTTGTTTAAGCCACTCAGTTGGTGGTTCTTTGTGACGGTGGCCCTAGCACTAACACGAGGCAGTACTGTGATTGTCCCCACTCTCCAGATGGGTAAGCTGATGTGCAGAGATGTAAGTGACATGTACAAGGTTGGGACGTAAGGACAGAGCTGGGATTTGAACCCAGTTCTAACTTCCGAACCTGTGTTTTCCCTAGGGTCTCAGGCTAGCCTACAAAAGGATGCCTTGCTACCCCATTACCCTAAAGAGTTAAGTCACCACTGAGATACACCCCTTCCGATCGTAAGACTGCAGAGCAATACAATGGTCATTGAAAACCATATGAAAATCCCTTGTGCTTTTAAGACCTCTTTTTCAGGAGATAGGGAAAAGGAGTTGCTGGGAGATAGATGTCCTTGTTACTGAGAAATTGTTCCTGGGGGCACCCGGAGCAATATTTCTTAGCCTAAAGCTGTCAAGTCAATATTGCCCCCCAAACCGGCTTCTTCAGTCATTGTCCCTGTGTGCAGTGTGGAGGCCTGGGAGTCAGTCGGTCACTAGGAGACTTCCTGATTTCCTTCCTTTGCTTCACGTCGGAAGGTGATGGAGAGGCACAACATGCACTAAATCAGTTCGGTATCCCCATGCTCAAAGGCAGGTTTTAAGTTACTTTCGGTGCAACAGTGGAACCTAAACTTACTTGACACGGATACAAAAGTTTCTCTGTGGAAACACATTGAGCTTATTAGAGGCTCTCCCAGGGTAGGACAACAGTTTGGATTATGTAGCAAAACATTTCAAACCAAGTGCTATGTGTTAATGGTTTGTATAAACGTGATGATTAGATAAAAGGGGCTTTTGGAGCTATGCTCGAAGACACTAATTAAATCCACATCAACAAGTCAACATGTTGGTCTCATATGGATTCGAGCGCTTTGGAAATGCTTCTTTTGTTTCGATGCCATTAATTAAATTCACACATTTTGCTGATCTTGAAGCGGTTACCTTAAAGCACAGAAGGCAAAAGTCGAAGCTTTGAACAGTATTTCTGAGCGCGTTTCCGTCGAAGCTGAGTAAATTAGAACAGTTTTTCTTTTCAAGGAGCTAATTGCCTAGAATTTCCCAAATTTCATGGCAGATAGTGAACAGTTGATTCTTTCTCAACAAATTCAATCCAAATGATGCATGCTTTTACTTAACCGCTACAGGCTTAACTGCAGTTTTAAATTATTCGCAATGCAGAGGCAATAAAGTATTTCAGTAAATACGTCTCAGAGGAGAAGTTAAGAGGAAAAAGCACAAGTATTCCCAGTAGCCATTGTTCAGGTCACTGTTGGAAACCACAAGGCACATGTCAAAGAATTATGACCTGCCACGGGCAGTATTTTTCAGAGTGGGGAGTTTATAAATACCTCGAGGGTCTGAAGAAATGACTCCAAACAGAAAGCAAGTAAACCCCATGGGGATACTTCATTTGAAAACTAAATATCTGTGGCCTTGTCTTGTCAACAAAATCGGATTTCACTCTGTTATTATGTTGTTTCCACTTATAACTGATTTAGAATGGAAATCTAGGGAGGATTTATCCTAGAGTCGTCAAGATGGCTGCGCCTCACTTAACAACAGAAGCTGCTGGCCAAAATGAAGGAGTTCGTTTCCTGACGCTCGTCCTCCTCGCCTTTGGCTCCCCCAAATCATGAGTTGCCGACGGCCATACAGATTTGCTGATTTTGCTCAGCCCGAACAAGTAATCCTAGCTTTAGAATACCAAGATGGAGACTGAAATCATTTTAGTAGATATTGATCTCGTGATGATTGTGTGCAAAAGCCTGCACTTGGCTCTGGTTGAGGTGGAACGGAGAGGAGGCGGTGGAAGTGGCAAGGATGACGGGATGGATGAGAGATGTCCTCTGCTCTCTCAAATACTTGCTGACATTTACTGAATGCATTCCATGCTCCAGGCACCGTTCTAAGCATTGGAAAATCTGTTCCTTAATTCAGTGACTCGAGGTAGGTACTGTTTGTACCCCCATTATACAGATGAGGAAACTGAGGCTCAGGGAAATTGAGTAGCTGCTGCTCTTTCTTATTCTCCTTTGCTGGCTCATCTTCCTGACCTCCTAACTGCAGTGCCCCGGGGCTCAGTTTTTGGATCTCTTTTTGGGGTGCACTCATTCCCATGATGGTCTCATTTCGCTTCATGGCTTTAGACACCACGTATCTGTTTTTTAAGGTTATTTATTTTGAGAGAGAGAGAGAGAGAGAGAGAGAGAGCGCGAGCGTGGGCGGGGAGGGCAGAGAGAAGGAGAGAGACAGAATCCCAAGCAGGCTCCACACTGTGAGCGCAGAGCCCAACACGAGGCTCGGTCACACGAGCTGTGAGATCGTGACCTGTGCCAAAACCGAGAGTCGGATGTTTAACCAACTGAGCCATCCAGGTGCCTCGCCACCAATCTGTTTAATAGGCATTTCAGACTCATGTCTTAAACGGCCTTCCGATCTCCCCCTTCCCTAAAAGTGCTCCTTTCCTTATCTTCCCAGTCTCAGTCGATGGGAACTCCATTCTTCCCATATCTTGGGCCAAAATAATTTTTTCTCACATCTTCAAAATGTATCTAGAATCTGACTACATCTGTTCATCTCCATGGCTACTATTTTGGCCCGAGCCAATGTCCTCTCTTGCTTGCTCTGCAAGCTTCCCCTCCTGTCCCCGATTGCTGCATAATAAAATACCACGGACTTGGCTTAAAACAACACTCATGTGTTATCTTACAACTATGTATGTCAGGACTCTGGAGGGCTTGGCTGAGGGCTGGAGGGCTCGGCCGCTTAGAGGCTCATAAGGCCAAAGTCAAGGTGTCGGCCAGAATGGATTCTTATATAGAAGTTTTGGGAGAGAATCCACTTCTAAGCTCATTTAGGTTGTAGGCAGAATCCAGATAATTTTGAGTGTAGGTCCAAGGTCCTTGTTTTCTTGCTGGATGGCGGGGGGGGGGGGGTGGATCATTCCCAAAGGTCGCCTACACTTCTTCTCATGTGCCTTCCTATATCTTCAAAGCCAGCGATGGCGTTCCAAATTCCTCCAAGGGTTTCCAATCTCTCTGAATTCCTCTCCTGCTACTGGCCAGGGAACACCCTCTGCTCTTAGAGGGTTCACTTGACTGAGTCAGGCCCACCCAGATGATCCCCATATTGAAGGTCAATCGATTTGGGACTTCATTTCTATCAGAAAAATCTCTTTGCAACTGTACCTAGGTTAGCATTTAGCATTGAGTAAACATGACTTCTTATTCTGCAGTGTCTCCCCCCCCCCACCCCGGAGCCAGTGTGATCCTGATCAAATGTAAGCCAGACCCTGTCATTCCTCTACTTCGAATCCTCCAGTGGTTCTGAGCTCATCCAGAGTAAAAGCCAAAGTTCTTACCATGTCCCCCAAGGCCCTTCATGACCTAGACTCTGCCCCTTACACCCTGACTTCATCTCCTACTTTTTCTTGCTCACTTACCCTCCTTTTGATTTATTGTCCCTCTCGCCATACTGAAATGCTTCAGGCATGGTCCTGCTCCAGGGCCCTTCTTCATGCTGTTTCCTCAGCTTGGGATGACTTTCTCTTTGATAACCACATGACCAATGGCTTCATTACCTCCCTGAGATTTCGCTTCAATTGTCATGTTCTCAGTAAGACCTTCCTTGACAACCCGACTTAAAATTGCACCTCACTCGATGCTTCCTAGCCCAGCCTCCCTGCTTCATTTGCCTCCAGATCTCTTATTACTATCTAGCACAAGGTATGTAAATATATAAGATACACCTCACTCTTGTTTACTGTTTGTCTTTCTCTCTAGAATGTAGGTCCCACAAGGGGCTTTTTGTCTTTCTCTCTAGAATGTAGGTCCCACTAGGTAAGCTTTTTTCACTGCTGCTTACCTAGCACCTGGTCCTGTGTCTGGAAAGTGGCAGGCACTCAATAGATATATATTAAATGAGTGGCTTAAAGGAGCTTGTCCAAGGTCACACACTAGTGAGAGTTGGAACTTGAACATGAAACACATGCTGCCTCCCTGGATCTCAGAGTCTAATAATGGTAAGGGTGAGGGTCTACAAGATTAGGGCTATAAAACAGGTTGTTCTAAGGAAAATGCCACAGAGGAGGTTCCAACCAAAGATTCTGGAGTTTCCAAGGATAGAGAATATGAGGCTAGACATTCAGGCTGGGGCAGCCTGTGAAGTCACGTCTGGCTAGGGGGGTGGATCACAAGTATCATTATGAAGCGGAAGAGGAGAAGATCTATAGAGACACAGAGAAGAATGCCTTGTGAAGATGGAAACAGACTGGAGTAAGCCACGAGCCAAGGAAAGATACAGAGTACCAGGCAGCTACTAGAAGCTGGAAGAGGTTCTTCTCTAGAGCTTCCAAGGGGAAGGTAGCCCGTCCAGCACCTTGATGTCAGGCTTCTGGCCTCCAGAGCTATGAGAGAATAAAGTTCTGTTGTTTGAAGCCACCAGGTCTATGGTAGTTTGTTATGGTAGCTACAGGAAACTACTGAATGAGATTTGAAGGATGGGTACGATTGATGTGGATTCTGTGTTGCATTCCCTCAATCCCCTTTGAGATCTGAAGGACTTGTTCACCCAGCCTTTGAAGTCTGCTGGATACCAGCCTTCAGCTGCCAGCCCTTTATAAGAATCGCCTCTGGTGGAGAGACGACCTTGTTCAAGATCAAGCCCTTTTCCTGGGGACAGCTTGCATCCAGTGACTAGTCAACATGGGAGTTGTATTAGGTATCAGTTGATGTGTAACAAATTACCACACACTTAAGTGGCATCAAACAACACCTCTATTCTCTTATCGTTTTCGTGGATCAGGAGTCTGGGGATGGCCTAACTGGATTTTTTTCCCTTAAGATCTTACAAGGCTACATTCAAGGTGTCAGCCGGGCTGCATTCTCATCTGGGGGCTTGACTGGGGAAGAATCTGCTTCCAAGTGCTTACTGATGTCAGGGCTCTAGGTTAGCTACTCAGGATCACTTTGCTCCAGTTTTAGGGCTTGAGATGTTCTGCGCCACTCAGATGATCCTAAGCAGGGCTGCAATCCATATGAGGTATGGTTTCTTTCCAGTTCATGCCTACGCCACCTAGTCTTTTGGGGTCCCAACCCTAGATGAGGGGTGGTTTACAGAGCTGCACGTTTTGGAGACGCTCGACTCCAACTTTTGTTCTTCTGGTGCTGCACTTCTATATTGGCAAAAGCCCCTGGGGCAAAAGGGGAACAAATACCTCTCTGGGTTTTCTGATCCAAGCCTGGGTCTAGGCTTGGTAATTCTATACTCTTTAATTTGTTCCTTGATAATTTGGGGAATGTATTCTTTTAAAAATATTTTTTCTTAGGTTTTTTTTTTTTTTTCCAGTGGAAGGGTAGCTCTGAATTACCTCATTTGCCAATGATCAGAGATAGAACTCTAGAGGCACCTGGGTGTCTCAGTTGGTTAAGCATCCGACTCTTGATCTAGGCTCAGGTCTTGAACGTGAGATCAAGCCGAACGTTGGGCTCTGTGCTGACAGCACAGAGCCTGCTTGGGATTCTCTCGCTCCCTCTCTCTCTCTCTGCCTCTCCCACGTTTGTGCATACTCTCAAAAATAAATAAACTTAAAAAAAGAAGCAGAACTCTATATTTAATATTTTGACCTTTTAAGCAAAAATTATAGAACCCACCCGTGTAACTCTTTTTTCTCCCAGGAGGAAACCATTACTCTGAATTTGGTTTTTATCATTTCATACATTTGATACATATCCCAAAACAATGAAGAGCATTATTTTGTATGTTTAAAATATTTTAAAACACGATATTATGCTATATGCGTTCTTCCTCAGCTTTCTTTTTTCTGTTCAACATGGATGCTGCATAGGATTCCATTTTTTTGCGGCTGCACAGTTTTCTCATTTATTCTCCTGTTGATGGACGTTAGGGTTATTTGTGTGTATGTTTAACTTGTGTTTTTACACATGCAGTCTGGTCCCAAAAGATTGTTGTAGTGATCTCCAGGCTATCTACTTGACCAAGTATTTGTATTTGTATTAACAAAGATGAGAACGCAGTGCCTCTTAGGCAAAAGAAAGGCCAAGAAGAAAGTTTCATGCCCACAAATCGCCCAAGTGAAGTTTCACATTTTCAGTTGATAAATGAAGGGGCGGCTGAGTGACTCCGCCGGTTAAGCACCTGACTTCGGCTCAGGTCATGGTCTCCCGGTTCATGGGTTCGAGCCCCGCGTCGGGCTCTGTGCTGACAGTGCAGAGCCTGCTTCGGATTCTGCGTCCCCCTCTCTGTCTCCCCCTCCCCTGCTCACACTCTGTCTCTCTCACTGTCAAAAATAAATACACAGTAAACATTTTTTAAAATAAAATTTTCATTTGACAAATGGAGACCAGAACCTGATCTCTCTTTAAAACTCTGAGTAAAACTTGATCAAAATTGATGAAGAAAATTGGGGGGGGGGCCCCGGCCGGGGGGTAAGGGCGCTGTGTATCCACTGTGCGTGATGCTGGGCTAGACAGAGGACAGAGTTGGTCACGTGGCTGTGATACTAGGCGTCAGGCTTGCTGTTGCGCAGTTTTGCATGGTGCGGGGTGGACAGACGTGTGCTCCGGCCCTTTTTCTGCTGCTTTCAAACTGGGCTATCGGGTGTAAGTCTAACTTCAGTTTTCTTACCCGTATCAGTGTTTCGAAATCTTGTAAGATTTGATCTTTTCTGATAAATTTTAAAATCTGATGCCTCCTTTCACAGTGCTCTCTCATCCTTTGCTTCCCCCCCGCAACATTTTCTTATGAAAAATTTCAAACCTACAAAAAAAGGTGGAGGAAATTTATAGTGAAAAAGCACACACATACCCACCATTGGATTTTATATTGGACATTTTGCTATTTTTGGTTTATAACCTATGTTTCTCTATGTCTTTTTTTCATCCACAATCCATTTTATGGATTTTTTTTTTTTTTGATGCATTGGAAAGTAAATTACAGACATCGGTACACGTCACCTCTAAACACTTCAGCATGAGTATCACCAAGTTCAAACTTTGTTTGCTTTTAATCAACGTAAAATTTACATACAGCAAAATGTAGCAATCCCAAGAGTACTATTTTATGAGGTTTGACATATACACACACCATAACCTAAACACCTATCAAAATATAGACCATTACCAGAATTCCAGAAATTTCCTTCATGCTCCTTCATAGTCAATCCCTGCTTTCATTCTGTAGAGCAACAATTTCTCTGAATTTTCTACTGTAAATTAGTCACTTTTTGGAAAACTTTTCATTTGGAAATAGATTCAAACTTACAGAAGATTTCAAGAAAAAGAATATTATAAAGAACACTCATATACCCTTCACCCAGGTTCACCTGTCTAACATTTTACCTCATCTGCTCTTTTTATATGCGTGTAGATAATCTTTTCCTGAAACATTTGAGATTATGTAACCACAGATTGGTTTTTGTGGTTTTAGAACTTCACAGAAATGGAACCACAGAACATGTCTGTCCTTTCTAAATTCTTTTTTTAAAAATTTTTAACGTTTATTGAGACAGAGACAGAGCATGAACGGGGGAGGGGCAGAGAGAGAGGGAGACACAGAATCCGAAGCAGGCTCCAGGCTCTGAGCCATCAGCCCAGAGCCCGACGCGGGGCTCAAACTCACGAACTGTGAGATCGTGACCTGAGCCGAAGTCAGACGCTTCACCGACTGAGCCACCCAGGCGCCCCTGTGCTTTCTAAATTCTTATTAAAAGTTTTAACATAGGTGAAAAATGAATAGTACTGGAAGGCTTTTAATAAAAAAACAGCAGCCACTTCTAACTGTTCCCACCCAGCAGTCCTGCCCCCGAGAGTCAATCCCTTTTAACCCCTTTAGCTATTTCTTATGGTAGTTATTTCCTTATTCATAAAATAGGCTTATGTTATTTTTTTGTTTCTGCAGCTTCTAGATATTATCCAGTCATTTTACATTTTGGTAGATTTATTCATTCAACAATTTTTTTTTTTTTGAGTGAACATAAGTTTTCATTTTACTCAGATAAGTACCTGTGAGTGGCACTCCTGGGCCATATAGTCCATGTGTGTTCAATTTTGTAAGAAACTGACAAACTGATTCGCAGCGTGTCTGTACCATTTTGCATTCTCAACAGCAATGTGTGAGAGGTCCCCGTTTCAAAAAAAAAAGTTTATCAATTTTTCTATTAAGTTTTCTTTAATGTATATATTCAAGGTAGCTAACATACAGTGTGGTCTTGGCTTCAGCTCATCCCAAGTGCCCTCCTTAATGCCTGTCGCCCATTTAACCCATTCCCCCCACCCATCCCCCTTCCAGCAACCCTCAGTTTGTTCTCTGTATTTAAGAGCCTCTTAGGGTTTGCCTCCCTTTCTGTTTTTATCTTATTTTTCCTTCCCTTCCCCTATGTTCACCTGTTGAGTTTCTCAAATCCCACATACAAGTGAAATTATAATATCTGTCTTTCTCTGATTTATTTTACTTAGCATAATACACTCTAGTTCCATCCACATTGTGGCAAATGGCAAGATTTCATTCTTTTCCAGCACCAAGTAGTATTCCATTGTATGTATATATTTGTGTGTGTATAGTGTGTGTGTGTGTGTGTGTGTGTGTGTGTGTGTGTATACACATACCACGTCTTCCTAATCCATTCTTCAATTGATGGATATTTGGGCTCTTTCTATAATTTGGCTATTGTTGATAGTGCTGCTGTAAACATTAGGAGTTCTTTATTCTAGAAACAAGTCCTTTGTTGGATATGTGGTTTGCAAATATTTTCTCCCAGTCTGTGACTTGTCTTTTCATTGTCCTAACAGTATCTTTAATGCTGGAGAAGTTTATGATTTTGATGAAATCCTATTTATCAATTTTTTTGTATGGAGTATGCTTCTAATGCTGTATCTAGAAACTAATTGCAAAATCGAAGGTCACAAAGACTGCTCCTGTGTTTTCATCTAAAATTTTTATAGCTTTATGTTTCATATTTAGGCTTATGACCTATTTTGAGTTAATTTTTGTATAAGGTGTGAGGTTTAGGTCTATGCTAATTTTTTTTTGCACATGGATGTCTAATTGTTCTAGCACCATTTATTGAAAGGACTACCCTTTCCCCGTTGAATTTCTTTTGCCCCAAATCAATTGGCCATATTTGTGTGAGTCTATTTCTGAACTCTGCATTCTGTTCCATTGATCTATATGTATGTCTCTCTCCCTTTCTTCTGAGGTAACTGCTATTAACTCTGTGTATCTTTCCAGAGATATTCTATGTATATATAACTATATAAGTAAATATATTTGTTTTGCTTTTTGTATTCACTGAAATAGTCACATAATTTGCACAGAGCTCTGCACCTTGATTTTTATGATTTAATCTTCTAGCATGGAGGTGAGTCTCTGTGAGTTCACTCCAATTAGAACTATCTCATTTAGGGGTCCCTGGGTGGCTCAGTTGGTTAAGCATCCAACTCTTGATTTCAGCTCAGGTCATAATCTCAGGGTTGTGAGATTGAGCCCTGCATTGGGCTCTGGGCTGAGCATGGAGTCTGCTTAAGATTCTATCTCTCGCTCTCTCCCTCTCCCCTCCCCCCTCCCTC
>NW_024420501.1:1217762-1262762 GCF_014898765.1 Herpailurus yagouaroundi
GTGCTTGCTCTCTCAAATTAAAAAAAAAAAAAAGGACTATCGCATTTAGTTTAATGGTTGCAGAACTTTCCACTGTATTGGTGTATCACAATTTATTTAAGCGATTTTCTATGCTGAATATTTAGGTTGCTTCCAAACCTTTGTTCTTACAAACAATCTTCAGTGTATAGCATTGAACACATTTTAATTTACACTTGTATGACTATTCCTGGAGGATCAAGTCCTAGAAATGGAATTCCTGGATCATAGGATATGTGCATTTTATTTTCATTTTTTTTTAGGTTTATTTGTTTTTGAGAGAGAGAGAGAGAGGCAGTACAAGTAGGGGAGGGGCAGAGAGAGAGGGAGACACAGAATCCAAACCAGGCTCCAGGCTCTGAGCTATTTGATGTGGGGCTCGAACTCAGACTGCGAGATCATGAACTGAGCTGAAGTTGGACACCTGACTGACTGAGCCACCCAGGCACCCCAGGATATGCTCATTTTATACTTTTGCAGATTTTAATACATTTCCCCCCTAAAGATTGCTCAGACTTCTTCTTCTATCAACAATGTATTAGAGCCTACAACTATAGGGTCAACTAATCTTTGACAGATCAGGAAAAGACAGTCTCTTCAACAAATGGTGTTGGGAAAACTGGACAGCAACATGCAAAAGAATGAAACCGGACCACTTTCTTAAACCCTACACGAGAATAAATTCAAAATGGATTAAAGACCTAAATGTGAAATAGGAAACCATGAAAATCCTAGAGGAGAACACAGGGAGTAACCTCTTTGACGCTGGCCAGAGCAACTTCTTGCTAGATATGTCTCCTAAGGTAAGGGAAACAAAAGCAAAAATAAAGTATTGGGACTACATCAAAATAAGAACTTCTGCACAGCAAAGGAAACAATCAACAAAACGAAAAAGGTAACCTATGGAATGGGAGAAGGTGTTTGCAAGTGGCATATCTGATAAAGGGTTAGTATCCAATATCTGTAAAGAACTTATAAAACCCAACACCCAAAAAACCAAATAATTCAATGAAAAAATGGGCAAGAGTCACGAATAGACATTTTTTCCAAAGAAGAGATACAAATGGCCACCAGACACATGAAAAGATGCTCAATGTCCCTCATCATCCGGGAAATACAAATGAAAACTACAGTGTGATAGCACCTCGCACCTGTCAGAATGGCTAAAATCAACAACATAAGAAATAGCAGGTGCCGGTGAGGATGTGGAGAAAAGGGAACCCTCCTGCATAGTTGGTGGGAATGCAAACTGGTGCAGCCGCTCTGGAAAACCGTGTGGAGGGTCCTCAAAAAGTTAAAAATAAAACTACCCTATGATCCAGCAATTGCGCTACTAGGTATTTACTCAAAGAATACAAAAACACAGATTCAAAGGGATACACGCCCCCTGGTGTTTATAGTAGCATTGTCAACACTAGTCAAACTATGGAAAGAGTCCAAATGTCCATTGACTGCTGAATAAAGATGTGGTTTGGGGCGCCTGGGTGGCTCAGCCAGTTAAGTGTTCGACTCTTGATTTCAGCTCAGGTCATGATCTCACTGTTTGTGGGTTCGAGCCCCACATTGGGGTTTGTAGCGGCAGTGCAGAACCTGCTTGAGGTTCTCTCTTTCTGCCCCTCCCCTGCTTGCTCGCTTGCTCTCCCTGTCTCTCAAAAATAAACCAACATTAAAAAAAAGATAAAGATGTGGTTTATGTATACAATATGTATGTATGCATGTATATATATATATATATATATATATATATATATATATACACACACACATATTACTCAGCTATAAAAAGAATGAAATCTTGCCGTTTGCAACAATATGGATGGAGCTACGGAATATTATGCTAAGCGAAATAAGTCAGAAAGACAAATCCCATATGATTTCACTCATATGTGGAGTTTAAGAAGCAAAACAAATGATATAGGGGGAAAAAAGAGAGGCAAACCAAACAGACTGGTAACTATAGAGAACAAACTGATAGGTACCAGAGGGGGAAGTAGGTGAGGGGATGGGTTAAATAGGTGATGGGGATTAAGGAGGGCACTTGTGTTGAGTACCGGGTGATGTGTAGAATTGTTGAATCACTATATAGTACACCTGAACTTAATATTACACTGCAATTTAAATAAAAACTAAAAAACCCATTGTATTAGAATGTCCCTTTTCCCCATGCATTATGCATTTTTTTTGTTTTTGTTAACTGATAGACAAAAAGTTGTATCTCATTGTGGTTTAAAGGTATGTTTCTTTTATTATGAGTGAGGTTGAGTATATTTTTCATATATTTAAGGGTCCTCATATTATTTTGCTATTTTATAGGGTTTTTTCTTTGATTTTACACACACACACACACACACACACACACACACACGCACGAATGCAGATATAGAGTCCTTTGCCCATGATGTGTTGTATTAGTTAGGAGTATTTTTGGTGACAACTTATAGGAAACCTGATTATAGTGGCTACATTAGTTTGCTAGAGTGGCCATAACAAAATATCACAGAGCGGGCGAATTTATTTTCTCACAGTTCTGGAAGCTGGAGGTTCAAGATCAAGGTGCCAGCAGGGTTGGCTTCTCCTACAGCCTCTTTCCTTGGCTTGCAGATGGGTCACCTTCACATTATGTCCTCACACGGTTCTTTCCTCTGTGAGTGTGGATCCCTGGTTTTTCTCTTTTTTCCTATAAGGACACTGGTAACATTGGATTGGGGTCCCACCCTTATGACTTGATTAGCTTTAATTACCTCCTTATAGGCCCTATGTCCAGATACAGGCCCGTTCCTTTAGATCTTAATGCTCAAGAATGATCTTCTTTGTTACCTTTCCTGCCTTGGACAGTGGCCCTGTCCTGGAGGGACTGTGCAGCAGCCGCAGCATGGACTGTAGAAACTGA
Source organism: Herpailurus yagouaroundi (assembly GCF_014898765.1). Taxonomy (NCBI): domain Eukaryota; kingdom Metazoa; phylum Chordata; class Mammalia; order Carnivora; family Felidae; genus Herpailurus; species Herpailurus yagouaroundi. The sequence continues at coordinate 1,220,671 of NW_024420501.1, forward strand.
GGAGAAGACAGCCTTATCCTCTTGGTCTGTGACGGCAGTGGCAGGCTTCCTGGTTTGTGAATCGTTTTCAGGGCCATTCTCCCCTCTTCCTGAAGGAAAACACATGTTCCCTTCTGGGTAGCTCTGTTGTCCTGTCCTGTAGAGCCCCACAAGTCTGACGGTCTTGCTTTATTTCAACCTGTCTCTGTCCCTGTTGCTCTAAGCTGATAGTATTTCTGTTGGCATAATCCCTATCTTACCTATCACTATTCCTAGCTTCTGCTGAGATGGCTGATTAAATCTGTGAATGGGACCCATAATCTCTTTATCGAATGATTTTCCAGCCACACTCTTAAATTCTCTTCAGAACTTGCTTTCTCATGTTTTTGTAATATGGATAGGCTGAGCATTTTCCAAATCTTCAAGTTCTTTTTAACAATGATTTCAATTTGTCTCTCTCCTCTATTATTTTACTAAAAACAAGAAGAAATGAGGCATCACCTTCAATACTTTGCTTAGAAATCTCAGTTAAATGTAGAAGTTTATCACTTTTAACTTTTATTTTCCACAAAACATTGGGGTAAAATTCAGCCAATATTCTTTGCCACTTTATTGTCTGAGATCTCCTCAGAATCACCTTTAATGACCATATTCCTACTGAAAGTCTCTTCAAGGCAATGTAGGCATTTCTTTTATTTATTCCTAAGTACTTTATTCTTTTCAATGCTATTGTTGCTGGAATTTCTTTTTTTGAAATATTCATTGCTAGTGTATAGAAATACACTCGATTACTATATATTCTTTTATACTAGCTGTGGATTTTTCAATAATATTAGCTGTGGATTTTTCATAGGTGCCCTTTATCAGACTGAGGGAGTTCACTTGTATTCCCAGTTTGCTGATTTTCTTTTCTTTTCTTTTCTTTTCTTTTCTTTTCTTTTCTTTCCATTATGAAAGGGGGGTTTTGTCAAATTACTTTTCTGTACCTGCTGAGATGATCATGTACTTTTTGTCCTTTATTCTTTTAATATGGTATATTACATCCATTGACTTTCTAATGTTGAACCAACCTTGCATTCTTGGGTTAAATCTTAGTCACGGTCTATCTGTAAACATGAAAGGGATGATGCATGATAAGGGATCTTATGCACCTTATGCATGCATAAGGGATGATCTTAGGTCTATCTGTCTCTAAAAGCAGAGTAACATATGCATTATGTTTGTATATGTTACTGGATGAAGTCAGCTAGTATTTTGTGGTGAGTTTTTTGTATCTGTATTTAAAAGAGGTATTGGGGGGCGCCTGGGTGGCGCAGTCGGTTAAGTGTCCGACTTCAGCCAGGTCACGATCTCGCGGTCCGTGAGTTCGAGCCCCGCGTCAGGCTCTGGGCTGATGGCTCGGAGCCTGGAGCCTGTTTCCGATTCTGTGTCTCCCTCTCTCTCTGCCCCTCCCCCGTTCATGCTCTGTCTCTCTCTGTCCCAAAAATAAATAAACGTTTGAAAAAAAAAATTTAAAAGAGGTATTGGTTTGTGGGGTTTTTTTCTTTTGAAATCTTCGTCTTGTTTTAGCATCAGGGTAATAGTGGCCTCATACAATGAGCTGGTCAGTATCTCTTCCTCTTCAGCTGTTTTTCTCCTAGAGCAGGTGCAGAGGCACTGATATGGGAAGATGTTTGGTAGAATTGAGTATCCAGGTGCCAGCGTGGACGGAGTGTTGTGAGCAAAGGAAACAGCAGTAGGAAATGTGTTTGGAAAACAAAGGCCTTGGTGGGCCTGGAAATGGACTTTGGCTTTTACTCTGACCAAGATAGGGAACCCATGAAGGGTTTTATAAAGAGGGGTGGCATGATTTGGGTAGGTCTTAAAAGTGTCACTGATGATTCTGTTGCGAATAGATTGTAATGGGGCAAGGGTAGAAGCTGAGTAACCAATTAAGAGATTATTCCAGTAATTCAAATGAGAGATGAAGATGGCCTTGGTGAGGGTGGGGGGCAAAGGAGGTGATGAAAAACAATAGGATTAAAATATCTCATGACCCTTTGCTCTCTGTATATATTTAAGGGTGAGGCACAAAAACATTTATTGGAAATCTGTGTAGGTGAAGATTGTTGACCGGTAGTCTAGGTTGGCAAGGAGCCAGAATTTTCTATTGGGATCCTCAAATCTCACATGTAAGTATGTGAAGATCTTTTTTGCCAAGATAGGTCAGTTTCTAAAAAAAATTCTTCCATGTCTTGGGGGAAATGTCTTATATAAGCCTGGCTACTGTCATTTTTGAAGCATAGCAGGGGTGAACCTGCGGTCGAGGGTGGGCATGGTCTCACAGTGTCAGGAACAGACTTTCAAGACCTCTTGTTTTAAGACTTCCTTCTGCTCTCCAGTACACTTGGTGTCTTTTAAGTCCTGACTCTATCCATTTAATGTTTCCAGAGATAAAACCTCTAGTTTCTTGCCAGACCGTTTGGGGTGATGGCAGGGACCTCCGAGAGTATTCAGTCCATACACAAATATTGAACCAATCTCCTATTTTCAGTTTTGAACTTCACCCCCATCTTACTGGTGCCTCTCAGGGGTTTCACAGAACAGATTAGCTGGCTTTTGTCTAGCATCCTTTTCTGCAGGCATTTAAAGTTGTAGCTTTCTCCTCTCTGCTCTACTTCTGAGAATGGTTGAAATCTTTCACTCACTTATGGCTTCTCTCCTCATCTTTTTGGTCCTTGTAGGTTTATGACTTCTTAAAAATTTCTTTGCCATCATTTTTAGAGTTCTTAGCAGGGAAAGGAGATAAATATGTGCTGTTAACACAGCAACTTTAACCAGGTGAACGTAGTCTTTTTCATATTCTGTGTGACCCTCTGTAGATTTTGATTTCCTTTCCTCACACTGAGAACCACTGGTCTATTATACTGAGCATCTGTCACGGGGTTTTGGGGCTCTACTTTTAGAGACAGATAGACCTGAGCTCAATTTCCAGTTACACTACTTGCTAGCTGTGTGACCATGCAAAAATCACTGAAGTTCCTTGAGCCTCAGTTTCTTCATGTTTAAAGTAGAACGACAATTATTATGCTATATCAAAGAGATGTCGTAAGTACCTAATGAAATAATCTATGTAAACCTCTTAGTGTAGACTTTGGTCCATGCTCAATAACGGTTATGTATTATTATTGAGTCTTTCCTTACAGGTATTCCTTAACTTTTTAATCTATGCCCCTCCTTCCTCTGGGAAGGAGAATAATTTGATGTGAATAGAGTGTGCTTAAATTCTATAGGCCGTGACCACATAGGCTCTGATTCTGTAAGTTGTATCTGTTGTTTACGAATTCAAGACCTGCTTAGCAAAAGTATGAGGATCGCTTACTTAATCTTACCACATGGCATCACTGATAATCTATTCATTTGATTGCTTACTCTTTAATTGTCTAATTCATTTATCTGACATTTGTCAGGCTCTTCTTACGTTCAGGCGCTGTGCTGGGAGATAATGAGGATGAGTCTCAGCAAAGCAGGTGGAGTTCTTGTCCTTAAGGACATAGCAGTCCAATGAGGTAGACCGATGAGGAAAAGGCAATTTAGAAGCAGTGTGACTGTGCTGTGATGAGACACATGCTGCTGTGATTAAATAACTGTTTAATGTCTGTCTCTTTCACTGTAAGAGCAAAGACCTCATCTGTCTTGTTTATCACTATTGTCCCAGTGCCTAGCATCATTCCTGGCACATATGATGTACTCACTACAAGTTTTTGTCACTGAATGAATGATGCACAATGAAAATTTTTCCTTGAAAAGGTTATACAGAAAAGGTTGTACTTGAAAAATTCCCTTTCCTGTTTGCAGAAGAGAGCGTTTTTACAATGAATGTGTGTTCAGTTAGTCAGTGAGCGAGTGCATATTTGGCAAGGGTAAGAGGGAGTACATCCCAATTTAACAAATGTTTCCCGAGATCCAACTATATGCCACGGCACGGTACAAGGCGTGGAAGATACTGAGATGAATAAGATACGGCCTATGCCCTTGAGGGTCTCCAGTCTAGTCTGGAGACAGACAAGTGAACAGTCAATTACAGTACAGTATGATAGGGCTGTAAATAAACCTCAAATCAGATGTGAATCCTAAGCCAGAGGGCTCTGGGTAAGGCTAGAGTCATCAAACATGATTTTGAAGACATGTCCCATTTTCTACAACAAGATTCAGCAGGGAAACAATTACTTAAAGAATCTATTATATATTTTCTTTTCAGAGAAAGCAATATCTAAATAGACTTATTTAGTGGCTAAGTGATGTTAGTTAGGCAGTTCTCTTGGCAGTCACTTTTGGAAAAAGATGATCAAAAACACACCAAGAATGCCAGTTAATGCCATCATTATTTACTTAGTATAGATGTACAATAACCGGAAAATATGCTCATGAAAATAAAATATCATCTCAAGAATTGACTGTAATTTTCATCCTTATTGTTGTGCGTCATTTTCCTTTAAAAAATAAACAAACCTGTTTATCACTTTGCCACAGGAAATGGGGACTGAGTTGATAAGGGTATACTTAGGTAGGAAAAACAAATAACTATGGCTTAGAAGTTGCCACTTTGTTTTAATAGCAAGAGCTGAACAAACTGAAAAAAATCAACAATACTTCTTAGATCCTTTTGCAGGGGTGAAGTCATAGGGCAAACTTCTGCCCCCCCAATCGGAAAGACAGACAGGCACAGTCAGGGAATCGCAACTTAATGAAGCAGAAACCCATGAGGAGAATCCTCCATGGGAACCAGCACGGGGGTAGGGAAAGCTGAACTGTAATTGATGAATTACAGTTGCAGTAAACTGAGGTGGGCAACGCTGAGTTAAAAACTCCAGAGGGATCCAGTCATGGCGGAGCTCCCACACTTTCATGAGTTTTACTTCCAGGAGCTTGACCAGGTCCTCATAGCGAATATTAGGAACCCCCTCAGGCTTCTCGCAGGTGGAGGGGAAAACCAAACAATTTTTAAATACACCAGAGCCCTCCGTTCTTCACAAGGTCTACCCTCAGGAGAAACTGTATGTAAGGGCTTTAATGGAAAAACTAGGTGGCATGGGAGAACGCATGGATAATGTAAGCAGAGAAGTAGAAATTATACAAAAGAAATGGTAGAGATTAAAAAACAGCTGTAACAGAAAAAAAGAATACCTTTGATGGGCTTATTAGTAGATTAGACACAGTTGAGGAAAGCATTTCTGAGGTTGATGGTATGACAACAGAAGCTTCCAAAACTGAATAACAAAGAAAAGATTGAAAGAAAGGAAAGAAAGAAAGAAAGAAAGAAAGAAAGAAAGAAAGAAAGAAACAATAAGAACTGTAGGACAAGCTACAAGAGTGTAACATATGCAGGGCACCTGGGTGGCTCAGTCAGTTGTCACTGATGTCAGCTCCGGTCAAGATCTTGTGGTTCATGAGTTCGAGCCCCGCATCGAATTCTGTGCTGCCAGCTCGGAGCCCGGAGCCCGCTGGGGATTCTGTGTCTCCCTCTCTCTCTCTGCCCCTCCCCTGCTCGCACTCTGTCTGTCTCTCAAAAATAAATACACGTTAGAAAAAAAAAAGAGTGTAACATATGCACACTGGGACTACCAGAAGAAGAGAGGAAAGGACAGAAACAATATTTGAAGCAATAATGAGGTTTTTCCCCAAATTAACGTCGGACACTGAATCACAGATCCAAGAAGCTCAAAAATACCAAGTGGGATAAATGCCAAATAACAAATACACTTAGGCATATCATACTCAAGCTGCAGAAATGTAAGTTAAAGAAAACTTGAAATAAGCCCGAGTTTAAAAATACCTTGCCTATAGAGGAGCAAAGATAATAATTACAAATGACTTCTCAGAAACCATGCAAGCCAGAAGAGAGTAGTGGAGTGAAATATTGAAAGTGTTAAGAGAAGAAAAACACCAGGCTAGAATTCTGTGCCCTCTGAAATTATCCTTCAGAAGTCAAGGAGAAATAAAGGCTTTCTCAGACAAAAATTGAGGGAATTTGTTATCAGCAGACCTGCCTTGCAGGAAATGGCAAAAGTTCTTCAGAAAGAAGGAAAATTGTTTAGGTCAGAAACCTGGATCTATGTAACGGAGACCATTAGAGAAATAAGTGAGGGTAGAATAAAACCTTTCATTTTTCTTCTTCCTAATTGATCCAACAGAAAGCCGTTTGCTCAAAATAATAATAGCAGCAGTGTATTTGATTACATATGCGTATGTATAAGTGAAATGAATGATAGTAATGATAAAATGGACGGGAGGCAGAAATCAGGAATATTTTGCTATTTTATGGTACTTACACTGTGACAGTAGACTAGGATTAGTTGTGAATGTATATTGCAAACTCTTGGGCAACCACTCAAGAAAGTAAAATATATATCATCAGTATGCTAAGAAAGGAGAGCAAATGAAACCATAAAATGCTCAATTAAAACTGTAAAAGCTCCAGCAATCCCGCTTCTGTGTATGTATCCAAAGGAATTAGCATCAGGATTGTCGAAGAGATATCTGTACTCCCGTGATCACTGAAGCATTATTCACAATAGATGAGGACGGAGGCAACCTAAATGTCCAACACCGGATGAACGGACACAGAAAATGCGGTATAGGGGCTCCTGGGTGGCTCAGTCTGTTGAGCATCCGACCTCGGCTCAGGTCATGATCTTGCGGTTCATGATTTCGAGCCCCGCGTCGGGCTCTGTGCTGCCAGCTCGGAGCCCGGAGCCTGCTTTGGATTCTGGGTCTCCCTCTCTCTCTGCCCCTCCCCTGCTCATGCTCACTCGCTCTCTCTCTCTCTCTCTCAAAAATAAATAAATGTTAAAAAAAAGTGGTACATACAATGGAATGTTACTCAACCTTGAAAAAGAAGGAAATCTTGCTATTTGGGACAACATGGATGAAGCCAGAGGACATTATGCAAAGTGAAATAAGCCAGACACAGAAGGATAAATACTACATGATTCCACTTATATGAGGTATCTAAAATAGTCAAATTCATAGAAGCAAAGAGTAGAATGGTGGTTTCTAGAAGCTTGGGGGAGGGGAAAACGGGAAGGTATTAATAAAAGGGTACACTAACCCTTTATCCAATATGTCATTTGCGAATATCTTCTCCCATTCTGTCGATGAAACCAATACTACACTGTACGTTAACTAACGTGAATTTAAATAAATAAAATTTTTAAAAAGGGTACAAAGTTTCAGTAATACAAGATGAATAAATTCTAGACATATACTGTACGGCATACAGCCTAGAGTCAACAACACAGTATTGTGTACTTACAAATTTTCTGAGAGGAGTAGATCTTAAGTTTTTTTTTTTATAACAAAAATGATAAAACTTTTGGAGGTGATGGGTATGTTTATAGCACAGACTGTAGGATGGTTTCATGGGTGTAGTCTTATCTCCAAACTCATTAAGTTAGATATATTAAATATGTACAGCTTTTTGTTCATCAGTTATACCTCAAGAAAATGTTTTAAGAAAACCACAAGAAGCAACCATGTATGGGAGAAAGAAACAAGAACAAAGACCAAGAACTACGAATAGGAGACAGTAACAAATATGGCAAATCGTAATTCAACTATATTAGCAATCACTTCACATGTCAGTAGCCTAAACAGACAAATTAAAAGAAATGGTCAGAGTAGATCAAACAACAAGACCCAACTCTATGTTTTCTACAAGAAATCCACTTAAACATTGAGACACAGATAGATTATAAGTAAAAGGTTGTAAAAGGTTGTAAAAGGATATACCTTGCTGGTAATCAAAACAAAGCAGGAATAGCTCTACTTCAGATAGAGCAGACTTCAGAACAAGGAAAGTTATCAGGGTTAAAGAGGGATATTACGTAACTGTAGAGGAGATCAATACTTCAAGAAGACATAATAATCCTTGTGTATACACTGAACAACACAGTGACAAAATACATGAGGCAAAAAAAACCTGATAGAACTGCCAGGAGAAATATATGAATCCACCCTTCTAGTTGGAGACTTCAACACAACTCTATCAGAAATGGGCAGATTCAGGAGGCAGAAAATCAATGAGGACGCAGTTGAACTTGATAGCATCATCAGTTAACTGGATATAATTGACATCTCTACACTGCTTCATCCAACAACAGCAGATGACATATTTTTCTGAAGCTCACATGGAACATCGCCACAATAGACTACATTTGGGGCCATAAAACGTACCTTAACAAATTTAAAAGAATAGAAATCATACAATGTATACTCTCAGATGACCAGAATGGAATTAAACTAGAAATCAAAAATTCACCAAAAGCTTAAAGATTAAACAGTATACTTCTCAGCAACACAAGAAATCTCAAGAGGAATGTAAAAACATTTTGCGCTAAAAGAAAAGGAAAATACAACTTATCAAAATTTGTGGGATGCGGTGAAAGCAGTGCTTAGAGGGAAACTTATAGCATTGAATGCATCTATTGAAAAAAAAAGATCTAAAGTCAATAATCTAAGCTTCCACTTTAGGAAACTAGAAAAAGAATAAATCACAAGCAGAAGAAAAGAAAGAATAACAATTAGAGCAGAAATCAATGAAATTAAAATAGGAAATCAATAGAGAATAGCAATGGAAGCACAAGTAATTCCTTGAAAAGAACAATAAAAATCAATAAACCTCTAGGCAGGCTAGTTAAGAAAAAAATTACTACTATGAGAAATGAAAGAGGGGACATCACTGCAGATTCAATGAATATTAAAAATATAATATTATGAACAACTATATGCCCACAAATTTGATAACCTAGATGAAATTGGATCAATTCCTTGAAAGACACCATCTGCTAATACGCAAGAAGAAATAGACAATATAAATAGGCCCATGACCATTATAGAGATTGAATCCATAATTAATAAATTTCAAACAAAGTACCAGGCCCACATGGGTTCTCTGGTGAATTATACCAAACACTTAAGGAATAAATCATATCAATTCTTTCCAATCACTTCCAGAAGATAAACACAGAGGAAATACTTCCTAACTTACTCTATGAGACCAGATTTACCCTAATACCAAAAGATGAAGACATTACAGGAAAAGAAAACTCCAGACCAAATGTCTCTTATGTATATACATACAAAAGTCCTCAACAAAGTGTTAGCAAATTGATTCCAACAATGTACAAAAAGAATTATACACCATAACCAAGTGGGATTTATTTCAGGTATGTAAGGCTGGTTCAACTTTCAGAAATCAATTAATGTAACTGATCAAAAGGGTAAAGAAAAATCACATGATCATATCACGAGATGCAGAAAAAGCATTTGATCAAATCCAACCCTCATTAATGATAAAAACTCTCAGTAAACTAGGAATAGAGGCAAACATCCTCAACTTGATAAAGAACGTCTACAAAAAACCTACAGCTAACATTATGCTTAGTGGTGAGAAACTCAAAGCTTTCCTGTTATGATAAGGAACAAGGCAAGGATGTCCCCTCTCACAATTGCTTTTCAACATCATACTGGAAGTCCTAGCTAATTCTATAAGATGAGAAGGAAATAAAGGGTATACAGGTTGGGAAGGAAGAAATAAAATTGTTTTTATTTGCAGATGACATTATGTAGAAAATCCAAAAGAATTAAGAACCCTCCTGGAACTGATAAACAAATATAGCAAGGTTGATGAATGTGAGGTCAATATATAAAAGTCAATTGCTTTCTTATATACCAGCCAAGAAAAAGTGGAATTTGAAATAAAGACATGTTGCCATATACATATATACATATACATATATATGACATATATATATGACCTATATATATATACATATGACCTATATATATGACATACACACACACACACACACACACACACAAATGAAATACTTTAGGTATAAGTCTAAATATGGTGCCAGAGGTCTCTGTTGGGCTGGTCAAGACTTTCTACAAGCTGCACTGATGTGCAAGATCTATATGAGGAAAACTACAAAACTCTGCTGCAAGATGCTAAAGAGAAACTAAATAAATGGAGAGATGTTTCATGTTCATGGATAGGAAGACTCAATATTGTCGAGATGTCATTTCTTCTCAACTTGATCTCGAGATTCAAATAAGAATCCCACCCAGCAAGTTATTTTGTGGGTATTGACCAACTGATTCTAAAATCTATATGGAGAGTCAAAAGACCCAGAATAGCCAACTCAGTGTTAAAGGAGAAGAACAAAGAAGACTGACACTACCTGCCTTCAAGACTTATTATAAATTATATATATTATTATAACCAAGACAGTGGGAGTGTTGGTGAAAAGATAGACAAATAGATCAATGGAACAGGAGATAGGCTAGAAATAGACCCACATAAAATATGGTCAACTGATTTTTAACAAATTGAGCAAAGACAATACAATGGAGTAAAGATAGCCTTTTCAACAAATGGTGCTGGAATAACAGAACATCCACACACATGCAAAAATAATAATCTGATCACAGACCTTACAGCTTTCACAAAAAAAAAAATCACTCAAAATGAATCACAGACCTAAATATAAAATGCAAAACTATAAAAATTCGACATTGGGAGATGTGGTTAGAGGTATGCCCAGGGGACCATGGGAACCCCAAGGAGGTGCCCCAAATGGCCTTAATGGGGGAACAGGCTAGGGAGGGCTTTCTGAAATGAGGTGGTGCCAGAGATGCGACTCGAAGGTTTATTACTAGGTGAGAAGGTTAAGGAAGGACGTACCAGGAAGAGGTGGTGGCATGAATAAAGACCTGGAGGTGCCCAAGCCCTGTGACGTTAAAGTATAGGACATTTTAAGCTTTAGATAAGCAAGCCAAAGTATCCTCAGCAAACTCTTTTCTTTTTCACCAATGTTTCATTCCCTCTCTAATCAAGTAAACCCATTGCTTTCTTGTCTTTATACAGGAAAGGTTTGTTTCCTCTTCTGTCCTTCGACCTAGGCCTTCCCTCTATTGAGAACATCATTGTATTTTTACTGCTCTGTGCCATTTCTTTTTAAAGTTTATTTTATTTATTTATTTTGAGAGGGAGAAAGAGAATCCAAGCAGTCTCTGCACTCTCAACACAGAGCCCAACGTGGGGCTCGAACCCACAAACCGCAAGATCATGACCTGAGCAGAAATCAAGAGTCAGACACACTCAACCGACTGAGCCACCCAGGCACCCCAGTGCCATTTCTTTTCTTTCACCTTCTTTATAATGTTGTCTCCAGCTTTCTTCATCGAGGAACATTTCCCTGATTAACTCTGACCAACTCTCATCATGCTGTACCCAGTTTCATTTATGGTCCTTAAGAAATTCCCTTAATATCGTAATTACTAATGTAACAGAGACATACCTCTCAGAGAGTGGTGGCAAGGGCCTAATGAGGTCAAAGATGTGTGGTGCTTAGCACAGTTCCTGGCACAGACTAACTCCTAAGTAAATAGCATTTATAGTTGCTGTCATTATTGATTATTGTTGATAATTGATAATTGCTTCAAATGTGTATGTTTTAGTTCTCCAGGTTATCTCACAGAAGCTTACAGGCAGGAGCTCAGTCTTTGTTCAGTATGGCTTCACCCTATTTTGCACAAATACGTACTCAATAAATGTTAATTTCTTGCTTGCCTAATTACTTGATTGGTTAAATTCAACACTATTTCTGATGACCTATTTTTTCAAGAATTTAAGCCAACTGTTAATTTTACTGATGGATGGAAATCTTTCATTTGAATTGAGAGCAAATCTTAGCACTGATTTATATGTGTGATATATGCCCATAATTAACTGGGTGCTATTGGGGGATGCAAATACTAATGACAGTAATAACCAAGTAGGGCAGGAAGTGTGACCCCTCCCCCCCCAAAAGAAGAAAGAGGTTAAAATGCCCACGGTCTCCTCTCCCAGAATCCTGGCCTTCTGCCCTGTAGCTCTGTGTTCTTCCCACACACCGCATGGCCTTTCTGGGGCCCTTTCATGGCCCCTCTGGGGGCTTCCAGTCTGGGGAGAAAATAAGACCTTTGCAGAAGAGAGTGTGCAGACGATAGGAACCAGCAATGCCTGACTCTTTCACATCAGTTATAGATCGTCAGAGAATCTGTAATGCTCAGCAGGTTCATTGTGCGTCTCCTGGCCCACGCTACTTCCTTAGTGCTGTCACTCACTCGGGGGGGGGGGGGTCTCCAAGGAGACCGTGCACACTCTGGCAGTCAGCTCTTGGCACCTCCACCTTGATATTTTTACAAAGATTACAACATCAGGTTAATTCCCTGAGCTTTGAGGTATTGTTTTGTTTTTTTTTTTTTAATTTTTTTTTTTAACATTTATTTGTTTTTGAGACAGAGAGAGACAGAGCATGAACGGGGGAGGGTCACAGAGAGAGGGAGACACAGAATCGGAAACAGGCTCCAGGCTCTGAGCGGTCAGCACAGAGCCCGACGCGGGGCTCGAACTCACGGAGTGTGAGATCGTGACCTGAGCTGAAGTCGGCCGCTTAACCGACTGAGCCCACCCAGGCGCCCCGAGGTATTGTTTTATATAAATCTGGCCCCTTGGTTCATGAGGGATTGAAACTAGGGCTCCAGTTTCCTCAACCCATAATGTTCCCAGAGTCGGAGGACGGAAAACAGAAAGAAGGTGTGAAGAAATACGGCCTTTAATTCTGGGGCCAGATTAAATAGACAGACAACGTACTGAGCATTCAGGAGCTGACGCCGTCTGCCACGTTATTTCACCTTGGTCGAAAACCAGTGATGGGAGTGAGGGAGCAGAGTTGTAGTGAGAAGGATTGCTGGAGGCATAGTAATTAAGAATAAGAGCCAAAGTTGAATACCCATCCTGCCTCTCTCTAGCGCTATGAATTTGGGCAGGTACTTAGTCTTTCTGAATTTCAGTTTCCTTATCTGTAAAAACTGCCAGCTCTTTTCATTTGGGGGGCAATAGAAAAGGGGTAGGCACAGAGCAAGACTAGGATTAAGTTTAGGAGCCACTGAAGATAAAAACAAATGATCCAAAAGTTAGGAAGAAAGTAGAAGTGGCAGATGATGAAAGAAAGGCAAGGGGGCGGGAGCTTAGAAAGGTAAGTGACAAATAGCTCCACCGACAACAGAGGGAAATGCAGAAGAGGGAATTTGGATTTGGCCAGAAGTAGGCCACTGAGGCCCTCAGGACAGTTTTCATGGAGTGCTGAGGAGAAGAACCAGACTGCATGGGCCTGGGGAGGGAGTGGGTTGCTGGAGAAACAAGACTGAGATTCCCTTCTCTTGTAGCTGTGGAAGGCACAACCTGGAAGAGTGCTTACTTTTTAGTGTTGTGGTCACCATGCACTGGGGAGGATGGCTGATTTCTTGCTTCTCAGTCCAGTTCTAGATCTCACCTCCTTATTTCCCTTCCAGAGTCTCTGGTTCCTCATCTGGAAAACACAAAAATTCGTTATTGATTTCACAGGTTTCGTAACATTGAAGGAGACAATGCATGAAAATGCCTGGCCTACAGAGTGAAATGACTCAGTGTTAGCAGCTATTGTTGTATTATTATCATGTTTTAGAGCATTACTATATTATTATGATGATGCTTTAATTATTATTAGGCAGAAGAGAAGGTTAATTAAAAATGGCTTGAGTTTCAAGTGGCTTGAGGTGGGGGATGTAGGAGTCTAGTAGTCAAAACCATGGCAAGTTCTGGGCTGATGGGCAGATGGGAACAAGACCCACTTGTCCCAGGAGCTCCTTCCCCACCCAACCCCATCTTTGGGAGCGAAACTCTGGATCCGGGAAGGAATGTTGGATCTACATGTTTCTATCAGACAGGGACTCTGTCGTATCCGCTAGCAATTCTTTCATTGACGGGTACAAACTAGCCTTTGAGGAAGGATCCAGAGCTGGCTCAACCTGCTTAATTTTTAAATAAATAAATCCTAACGTGAATGCTCTGAGAACGGTCTCTGAAACTTACTATGAATAAAATCACTATCATAACAATATGGAGTCTCTCATAGCAACTCATTAGAGAAATTCCATTTTCTGTCAGCAAACACAATTTAAGCACTTAACAGCTAAGCTTCTTAAGATTCATAGCTGACTAGGGAGCAATTAGGACTGGATTTTAATGAATACACACGAACTCGGGGGTTTCTGCCAGGAAGAAAGGCAAAGTTTGTAAGTGGTGGAAACGGCTTTTGGATTTAATTTAGACTATCGCTTAGACATCTTCTTGGATTAAAACACAATCAAACAAATCCTTAACTTATGCACTAATTACAACATGCTGTTTGTATCTCTTCCTCATTCACAACATCCTCGTCATTCAGTTTGACAAGCAAAATGCAGGGCGGGGAGCTATTGCTGATTTTTAAATGACTATTAAACAGTTAAACTGATCAGCTATTCAACAGAAATAGGACTCCCGCCCCCCCCCCGCCCCCCCCCCCCCCATTGAATAATTAACTTATGTGTTCTGATTAACTCTGACAGTTTGGATTTCGGCATCTTTAGTATCTGAATTTAAAGGGGAAGAGACTAAAAATGAACTAGGCACTGAATGGTTCTTGTACATGACCACTTTTTAGGGTTATAAATCCTTCCTCCCCAATTGTCTGGAAATTCTATAATCCGTGTTTGTTGGCTCTTAACTCCATGGACTATTTTAGGATTCTCACAGTCTGCATGGTTCCGTACCTAATTATTTCTTGGAGTTTCCAGGGGTTCTTTTGTTTAGAAACACAGTTTAGATGTGTCAGTTTGGATCAGCTGGGAAGCAAGATAGACTTTGAAGGGCAAGATAGTTATTCCGAGTAATGCCTTCAGATCATGATGCTGGTCTGATATCAGGGGATGGGAGGAAGTTGAGGTGTGAAGTCCCTCAGACATCAGCGTAGCTTGTAGAAAGTCTTGGCCAGCCCAGCAGGGACGTCTGACACCGAGATCTCCCATAGAGGAGGTCCATGTTGGGCAGAAGTGGCCAGGGTCTATAATCACCCCCCCCCCCCACCATCTTTCTCAGTCCCTGGCTGGGGGAAGCCTGGGAAGAGCGAGGCCTCAGCTCGACTGCTGCAGCAGATCCCTAAGGCACCACCGCTGGAAGCTCTTGGTTGACGGCATTCCTGGCAGGATCAGCCATTGCTTCCTCGATGGAGATCCCTGCCGCTCACGTCCGTGGCTGCCGGAGGAATGCATCTAGATTACAAACCTACAAGGCTGCCCGGGCATACACCTCAGGATTTGGTGTTTGAAGGATATTCCCAGTGGCTTTAATGCTTTGTGGGTGCATTAGAATTCAGGACAAGGCAAGCAAGCGCACAGTTTCCACCGGGAAAATTCTGTAGTCAATTGCATTGAACGTACAGTCCTTCATTAAGATTTTAAGAGGGTTACTTATGAAGTATATAAATTAAAAACCTCAAGAATAACTGAAACGATTTGCTACATTTAAAACAGGATTTGAAACCTCAGACATACAGAAATGTTCATAATATGCCAAGTAGCAGTCTTTTTACCATGTAAAGTATAAAGTGATCCAGCCTGCTAAGAACAGAGAAGTTTGCAAAGGACTTTCCCTTAATTGTGAAAAATGTCTAGTGTGAGTTATATGAAGGGGTTCGTCGCACGGGTAGTTTATTATAATGTTTGAATGTTTAGAATGCCTATTTTCCCTGAGTCCCTATGTGTAATCAGGCACAGGTTCATTTGTCTCAGATTTAATGGGAAGTGCGCGGTAATCACCAGGTGCACCACTCTCCTCCTGATTTATCACTTGTAATTCTCAAAATGGCCACAGGAGACACTACTTTGCCCATTTTCTGGGCATAATGCCTGAGAGTGGGACTTTAAGTAGGTGGCTTAGCTGTTTTTCTGACAGAACGTGGCAGGATCTATGTCTGTCAGATTCTGGAGACTGAATGTCCAAACGCTATCACACTGCCTATCGCTATAAGTTTAATAGAGAGTTTTTTATTTTCAGGAAAATAATGGATCTGATAGTATCTTCAATAATTTGTGTCTTCTTCAAATGCCCCCCTTTTTGGCTTTGTTGTTGTTGTTGTTGTTGTTGCTTTTAAGCGGGATTACCTGTTCACTAAAATGAGTAAATGGTAGCATGGTCAACCCCCTTAAATTGCACACCACATTTTGTGCGTAGGGGGACTTTCTAGTGAGAGAGTCTATAGGTTTAACCAAGCTCAAGTGTAATCAAAGAGAATTTGACCCATAGGTTATTTAGTTCTTCAGATTCCAACTGTTTGGAGATTTGACCACTATCTTTCTGTTATTGATTTCTAGTTTGATTTTTCTGTCCGGTGTGACAGTGCATGATTTCAGTTATTCTAAATTTTTCAAGTTTATTTTATGGCCCAGAATCTGGTCTGTCTTGGTATTTGTTCCATGGGCACTTGAAAAGAATGTGTATTATGCTGTTATTGAGTAAGAGTGTTCTACAAATGCTGATTAGATCCTGTTGGTTGATGGTGTTGATTTCTTCTGTATCCTTGTTGATTTTTTGTCTAGATATTCTGTCAGTTTTTGAGAGGGCATGTTGAATTTTCCAACTACATAGATTGTTTATTTTTTTCAGTTCTATAGGCTTTGGCTTTATGTGTTTTGCAGCTCTCTTATTTGGTACATACACATTTATGACTGCTATGTCCTTGTTGTGGATTGACTCTCTTTTCATTATATAATATCCTTTCTGTCTCTGGTAATTTTCTTTGATCTCAAAGTTACTTGATCTGATATTAATATAGTCACTTCTGCTTTCCTTTGCATGATCCACCTTTTTTTATGTTTTCACTTTCAACCTGTCTATATTATTATATTTGAAGTAAGATTCTTTGAATAGCATATAGTTAGATCATGTTTTTAAATGCACTCTACTCGGGCACCTGGATGGCTCAGTTAGTTAAGCATCAGACTCTTGGTTTCGGCTCAGGTCATGATCTTGTGGTTTGTGGGTTCAAGCCCTGCATTGGGCTCTACACTGTCAGTGCAGAGCCCATTGCAGTTTTTCTCCCCCCCCCCCCCCCGCCCCCACCGCACTGCCCTTCCCTTGCTCATGTTCTCTCTCTCTCTCAAAATAAATAAGTAAACTTAAAAAATTTAAATACACTCTGCCAATCTTTTGATTGGTGTTTTAGACCATTTCACATTTAATGTAATTATTAATATTTTAGGGCTTAAGTCTGCCATTTTATTTTTTGTTTTGCTTTGTTCTCTTTGCTTTTCATCTCTGTTTTCTTTTTCCTGCCTCCCGGTTTGTTACTTGAACATTTTTTAGAATTCCATTTTGATTTATCTTTAGTGTTTTGGAGTACATATCTTTGTGTGATAGCTTTTTTAGTGGCTGATCTAGATATTACATTATATATACACGTAATATTGTGATCTGTTGGCGGTGTCATTTTACCCATTAGGGTGAAATATGCAGACCATACCTCCCTTTACATCCCTTTCCCCTGCCATTTGTAGTATAATTATCTTAACTATTTCCTCTGCCTATTTATAATCACATCAGACGGCGCTATAATTTCGTTTCAACCATCAATAGAATTTAGAAAAAAGGAGGAGGAAAGGCTTTATTTTTATCCATATTTTTGCTTCCGGTGTTCTTCCTTTCTCATATCCCATGGTTCCTTATTTATCATTCCATTTCTGTCTAGAAAACTTTCTTTAGCTATTCTGTTAAAGCAGGGCTTGTTGGTAAAAAATTCTCAGTTTTCCTTTATCTGAAAATGTCTTGATTTGCTCCTTATTCCTGAAGAATGTTTTTGTTGGGCATAGGATTATAGTTTTGCAGTTCTTGAAAAATACCGTGCCACTTGTTTCTGGCCTCCATGGTTTCTGATGACAAATACGCTGTCGTTTGAATTGTTCTATAGGTTAGGTATCATTCTTCTCTGGCTGCTTTCAAGATTTTTTATTTGTCTTTAGTTTTCAAAAGTGTAATTATGATATGTTGTGGAAGAGATTTCTTTGGGTTTATTCTGTTTGTGTTTCGCTTAGCTTTGTTAATCTGTAGGTTTAGGTCTCCGTATTTGGAAGGCTTTCAGCCATTATTTCCTCAAGTGTTTTTTTAGCCTATCCCTCTTTCTCCTTTCCTTCTATGACTCTGATATCAATGTTCGATATCGCATTATATTCCTATAGGTCCCTGGGAGCTGTGTTTATCTTTTACATCTATTTTTCCCTGTTATTCGCTGGAGTGATTTCTACTGTTCTGTCTTTAAAGTTCACTGATTCTTTCCCCTTCACCTCTGCGTTGCTGTGGAGCCTATGTGCTGAGCCTTTCGTTTTAGTCGTCGTATTTTTCGGTTCCAAAATATCCATTTGATTCGTATAATCTTCTATTTCTTCGCTGAGGCTTTCTGTTTTTGCCATGTGTTTTAAAAATATTTGTAAGTGCTCCCTGAAGCACTTTAGATGATGGTTGCTTCGAAGAACTTTGTCGGATACGGCTAACATTTCTGTCATTTTGGTGTCGGCGACCATCAATTCTTTTTCTTCATTCAGTCTGAAATCTTCCTGATTGTTGGTATGAGCAGTGATTTTCATCAACACCTGGTCAGTTTTGTATTTTATTTTAGTTAGTTTTTTTTTTTTTTTTTTTTCTGATACCACTGTGGCAGGGAAAGGTGAGGGCCCCGCTTCATTATTGCCGGGTAGAAGTAGAAATCCAGGTTCCCCTCTCAGTCTCCATTGACACCCAGAGAGCAGGCTCCTTATTGCTGTTCGGTAGAGGTGTGAGTGCTGGCTTCACGCATGGTCTTGACTGACACTGTAGTGAGGATGGCCTTGTAGCCACTGGACAATGGCAAAAATCTTGGCTCTTTGCTAGGCCTCTTCTGACACTAACCCAACAAGGGTTACCTTCCAAGTGGATGTCAAGCTCCTCACATGATTTCCAATGACACAGTGGGGGTGGGGGGTCATTATCGGCAAGCAGGGACGAAAGTTCTGGCTCCGTGCTCAGCCTTCTCTGAGACCACCCTGATAGAGGTGTTGTGGTGCCTTGTTACAGCCTTCCAAGAATGGAAGTCCAGGTTCCCTCTTTGCCCTTTGCTCATGCGGGTGGTAATGGGATCACAGTTTTTCTGTTACATTCGGCTGGAGTAGAGTGGTTATTGACTAAAATGTTTCTTCCTTACCAGGCTGCCCTGTTTCTGGTCTTTTGGCAAGAGACAGAAAGCTTGTGTGTGAGGTTTTTTTTTTTCTGTCTGCTTCTGTTGGTGTTTCCAAATTATCAGCTGCTATAGTGCTGTGTCCGGGATACAGGAGGGAAAAAAGAAAAGTCTACACAACCACCACCCCCACCCCCCCCCCCCCACAAGGAATTTACTATGTCATTCCTTGGGTCCCAAGGTCCCTAACTAGTCTGATTTTGTTTCTCCATGTTTCAGAGTCTTCTTATGATTGTTTTATATATAATGTGTAGGTGGCGAGGGTTTTAGTTATACTTAGAGGAATAGGGAAAAGTACATCTACTCTATCTTTCTGGATGTAGAAGCCCAAAGTTGTACTTTTAGAAAGTTCCTTGTGAGCTTTCCCTTCCCTGGTATCTGGGCTCCCAAAATATCTCCTCCGGCACTGTCTAGAATTTTTTGTTATGTTGCCTAAAGTTTCACCAATTAGAGTGAACCAGGATTTCACCAATTTAGGTTAACCAGGATTCTTCTGAAAAAATTAAACATCTTTCAGATTAACAGGCCACATTAATCCAGGGAGGGAAGTTTGGTAACCTGTCCTAGTGGATAATTTATAGCACAGGTGAAAGCTGTAAGTACTCAGGGATCTAGGACAATAGGAAGAAAATGTTGCATGAAAGAAGGCAGATAAAAGGATATTAAAGATGAACACGACTGATGATTGAAATTCTGTTTGAGGACCTATCGGGCCCTAACAATGGTAACTATTTTTCATTTTCTATCAAATGCCAGGCACTTTAAAAAAAAAAAAAATTTTTTTTTTTAACGTTTATTTACTTTTGAGACAGAGAGAGACAGAGCATGAACCAGGGAGGGCCAGAGAGAGAGAGAGGGGGAGGCGGAGAATCTGACAGTCTCCAGGCTCTGTGCTGTCAGCACAGAGCCCAACGCGGGGCTCGAACTCACGAGCCGTGAGATCATGACCTGAGCCGAAGTCTGACGCTTAACCGACTGAGCCACCCAGGTGCCCCTAGGCACTTTTGATACGTTATCTCATTAAACTCCACAATGACTCTGTGGGAAAGGAATTCTAATTCTCATTTCATGGAGGAAGAAAGGGGAACATTGATTGTAGGTGACTTGCCTAAGTTCTCACAGATAATAGAAGGAAGGGTCGAGATGCAAACACAGACCTATTTGGTTCCAAAGCCCAGTTCTTAACAACTGCATATCTACTCTCCACCCCCCCCCCCACCCCGGAAGAACACAAAACATTTCCCCGGACAGGTCCTGGGTTTATGGAGATAGTCCCTGAATGCAGGATGATGGGCTTTGCAGGGCCAGCCTAGGACTCCCTCAACTATAGAGCTCATTGTCTGTGGCGAAACACATTCTAGATCCAAACAGCTAACTTATAAATGACCCTTTGAAACACAACCCATTTATAATATTGGAGCAGCTTGTATTTTTCAATCACACACAAGTGCTTCTCTCTCTCCTTTCTCTCAAGGCTGCATTTTCATGTAAGTTAAAGAGACAATCAGGTTAGCGATCTTTTTGTTTCTTTTTCAGGTAATGACCCAGTATTTTCCTTCAGGCTCATCCAAACTCTGAGGACTATTGCAATCATTTGTAAGATATTTCCTTTGGCCAAGAAACATTTTTGTCTATATTCTGCCATGCGATCTAATAATGGGAGTAATTGATTCAATAATCACAATAGCAGGGACCTCAGGGGGCCATTTAAATGTGGCCTGTGCTGACGTGGCCGAGGCCTCATTGGGGCTAGGGCCGTAAAAGATTGTGTTTTTCATTTCCAAAGACACAAGTACACTTTTCTCCCTTGGTCTTATATGCAAGAACCTCCTAACGCTTATACACAGCTGGGGGATGGGAAGATTGACAATTGCAATATAGTTGAACAAGGGAACAAAAACCTATCAAAATCTGATCGGTTGTTTTTTTATTCCAGTTTTGATTTTTAAAAGACTCAGTAAGATTAAGACTGTATCAAATGGGCTATATACGTGCAAATCCAAGGGCTCTCATTCTGTAGCAAAGGTCACTCACTGGGGCACAGCATAGAAACACAGAGGTCAATGTCAATAACAGCTCTCAGGTTTACCTGAGACAGAAAGCCAGGCTCCATGGTTCTACTTCATGTCTAGGGATTTTCTTACGGTCACACATGTCCTGACTCTGGACAGTTTTGCAGTTTCAAGAATAACTAAAATTGTTACCAACCTGTTGTCTTCTAGAGAAAGTTGGAAGAACTCACAAGTGGGATGGAGAAGGGTGGAAAGTGGAGAATGAGACAAAATATTTTTTTTCTGATCATTTTGACCATACATGCTGATTGCAAAATAAAATTCAAATACTATGAGGAGGAAGAAAGCAAACATATGTGCAATATCGCCATTAACATTTTAGTAATCATTCCTTCATGAATCTTTCTTGTTTTTTTTAAAATTTTTTTTTAACGTTTATTCATTTTAGACACAGAGAGAGACAGAGCATGAACAGGGGAGGGGCAGAGAGAGAGGGAGACACAGAATCTGAAACGGGCTCCAGGCTCTGAGCGGTCTGCACAGAGCCCGGTGCGGGGCTCGAACTCACGGACCGCGAGATCATGACCTGAGCCGAAGTCGGTCGCCCAACCAACTAAGCCACCCAGGCGCCCCTTTCATGAATCTTTCTGCACGCACATAAACACTATATATTTTATATGCATGTTTTCTTCCATATACAAATATTTATCTCTGTGCTCATAGAATCATATACAAACATGCATACACATGCGAAGTTTTCTTGGTTATTATTTTTGAAAATGGAGTTCTAGATCTTGCTTTTCTCGCTTTTCAGTATGTTGTGGAAATCTAAGGAACTTGACCTCCCCCTTCTCTCCCTCTTTCATGTGTGCATAATATTTTATGGTGTAGATGTATGTGTACCTAAATTTATTCTATCATTTTCTATTAATGGACGTCAACTTTTAAAAAAAAAAATGGCCACCGAGAACAACAATGCAAAAAACATCCTTGCATGTATATCATTATGTATTGGTGCTTTATATCCACATTCTCTTTTCTGAGAAACGGGATTGAGGAGTAGAAGGGCAATCATATTTTAAATTTTATGGCTACCACCAGATTGTTTTATCAAAAGGCCATAATGATTTATATTTCAACTAACACACAGAAAAGAATAGATGTTGCCACACTTTAAATCGTTGCCAGTCTGAATAACGTGCTAGTCAGCCTTACATTATTTCTCATTTCTCTGCCTACTGGTGAATTTGAATATTTTTCCGTATGCTTTTTTTTTTTGTCCTTTGGATTTGGTCTTCTTTAACTTGACTGTCATGTGTTTCACCTGTTCTTTTCCGTTTTCAAGAGCTCCTGGTAAGTGATGTCATGAACTAATATGTCATCCTTGCAAATATTTTCATATCTATAATTTGCCTGTAAGATGTACCTTGTTCTATGTTGGGTTAAGCCTGTGCATTGACACCCTTAATTTCATATTGGTACTGTTTGCATTTGAAGGTATGTTTGCAGGCTGTTTTTCTTTAAGGAGACATTCTGGTTGATTTGCATTAGGATTTTGTGGTCCAGAGGAAGCTTTCTCTAACAGTACATACATTTTGCACTAAGATCTCCAAGTCCCTGTTTCTTTGCAATCTAATTCACTGCACTCGTGGAATATAAGTTTGGCGAAATGTAAGACACTCACAGTTAAAGGTTAAAGCAAGAGAATTTTGTTCTCTCAGACATACAGGTCTCAGCTGCCTTGGTGACCTTGCTCTGGTGGTTCTGTCCACACCCAGCCTTCTTCTTTTTGTTTAGCTTTTGCAGAGATGGTGTCACCAAGCACATGACCGTGTCTTCCTTCCTGGCAGCTGAAAGGGACAACATACGGGAAGAGGCATTCCTCTTTAAGAACACACCTGGAAGTTGCAAAAGTCACTTCTGTTCACGTCCAGTGGGCCAGGACCTTATCATGTAGCCTCACTTAGTTGCGAGGTGGGGTGGGAAATGTAGTATTTCCGCTGACTGGCCATGCACCCAGGTAAAAATGGGAGATTCTATTACCATGGTAGCAGAGGGGAGCTAGCAGCCTCTGCACGTTCACCAACTACAACCTTACCATACCTCAGCATCTAGGAATCTAAGAGAAGAACACTCCTAACCATGGTTCTTTATTGCCTTCTTGCTTCCTCCACTAACTGTTGTAGCTCTTCTCCTGTCTTTTGCATAGTTGATAACCAGGAATCTTAGGGAAAGATGGAGGGACTATGTAGGCCAATGTGGTTATTTAAAAATAAAATTTTCTTTCTTTTTAAAATTTACTCATTTATTTTATTTTTTATTTTAATTCTAGTATAGTTAGTAGACAGTGTTATGTTAGTCTCAGGTGTGTAATATAGTGATTCAACAATCTATACCTTACTCAGTGCTCATCATGATGAGTACTCTCAATCCCGTCCCTCATTTGTCTTTCCCTGAACGAGTTATTTCACTTCGCATTATACCCTCTAGATCCAACCATGTTGTTGCAAATGGCAAAATTTCACTCTCTTTTTTAATGGCTGAGTAATATTCCATTGTACATATATACCCACCTCTGCTTTATCCATTCATCTATTGATGGACACTTGGGTTGCTTCCATAATTTGGCTATTGTAAATATGCTGCAATAAACATAGGGGTGCATATATCTTTTCAAACTAGTGTTTTGGTATTCTTTGGCTAAATACCTAGCAGTGGGACTGCTGGATCACACGGTAATTCTATTTTTAATTTTTTGAGGAACCTCCACACTGTTTTCCCTAGTGGCTGCCCCAGTTTGCATTCCCACCAACGGTGCATTGGGGTTACCTTTTCTCCATATCCTCACCAACACTTGTTTCTTGTGTTTTTGATTGGAGCCATTCTGACAGGTGGGAGGTGACAGCTCACTGTAGTTTTGATTTGCATTCCACTGATGATGAGTAACGTTGAGCATCTTTTCATGTATCTGTTGACCATCTGGATGTCTTCTTTGGAGAAATGTCTGTTCGTTTCTTCAGCCCGTTTTTACATTGTTCTTTGGTGATGAGTTGTATAAATTCTTTATATATTTTGGATACTAAACCTTTATCAGATATATCATTTGCAAATATCTTCTCCCATTCAGTAGGTTGTCTTTTAGTTTTGTTGATTGTTTCCTCTGCTGTGCAGAAGTTTGTTATTGGGATGCAGTCCCAATAGCTTAGTTTTGCTTTTATTTCCCTTGCCTCAGGAGACGTCTAGAAAAATATTGCTGTGGCTGATGTCAGAGAAATTACTGCCTATTGCGCTCTTCTAGGGATTTTGTGGTTTCAGGTCTCACATTTAGGTCCTTAATCCCATTTGAGTTCATCACTTTATTGTTTAAAAATTTAAAAAGCTTTTTAAATGTTTTATTGATTTTGAGAGAGAGAGAGAGAGAGAGAGAGAGAGAGAGCGCGCACATGTGAGTGGGGGAGGGGCAGAGAGAGAGGGAGAGAATCCCAAGCCGGCTCTGCCCTGTCAGTATAGAGCTTGATGTGGGGCTTGATCTCATGAACTGTGAGATAATGACCTGAGCTGAAATCAAGGGACACTTAGCCAACTGAGTCCCCCAAGTGCCCAGAGTTTATATTTGTGTATGGTGTGAGAAAGTGGTTCAGTTTCATCTTTGGCATGTAACTAACTGTCTAGTTTTCCCGGCACCATTTGTTGAAGAGACTGCCTTTTCCCCATTGCGTATTCATGCTTCCTTTGTCAAAGATTGATAATTAACCATATAATTGGGGGCTTGTTTCTTAGCTCTCTCTTCTGTCCTCTTGATCTATGTTTCTGTTTTTGTGACAGCACCATGCTGTTTTGATTGCTATAGCTTTCTAGCATATCCTGCAGTTTGGAGTTGTCTACCTCCAACTTTGTTCTTCTTTTTCAAAATTGCTTTGGCTATTCGGGATCTTCTGTGGTTCCATACGAATTTTCGATTTATCTTGTCTAGTTTTGTGAAAAATACTGTTGGTATTTTGATAGGGGGTTGCATTAAATCTGCAGACTGCTTTGGGTAGTATGGACATTTTAACGATATTTGTTCTTGCAATCCACAAGCGTGGAATATTTTTCCATTTGTGTTGTCTTCAGTTTCTTTCATCAATGTTTTATAGTTTTCAGTATACAGGTCTTTCACCTCTTTGGTTAAGTTTATTCCTAGGTACCTTATTATTTTGGTGCAAATGTCAATGGGATTGTTTTCTAATTTCTCTTTCTGCTACTTCATTATTAGTATATAGAAACGTAACAGATTTCTATATACTGATTTTTGTATCCTGTGACCTCACTGAATTCATTTAACAGTTCTAGTTATTAGTTTTTCTGGTGGAGATTTAGGGTTTTCTATATGTAGTATCATGTCATCTGTGAGTAATGAAAATTTTGCTTCTTCCTTACCAATTGGGATGCCTTTTATTTCTTTTTGTTTTTTGATTCTGTGGCTGGGACTTTCAGTACTATGTTGAATAAAAGTGGTGAGAGTGGACATCCTTGTCATGTTCCTGATCTTTTTTTTAAACGTAATTTGTCAAATTGGTTTCCATACAACACCCAGTGCTCATCCCAACAAGTGCCCTCCTCCATGCCAATCACCCACTTTCCCCTCTCCCCCACTCCCCATCAACCCTCAGTTTGTTCTCAGTCCTTAAGAGTCTCTTATGGTTTGCCTCCCTCCCTCTCTGTAACTTTTTCCCCCCTTCCCTCCCCCATGGTCTTCTGTTAAGTTGCTCAAGATCCACATATGTGTGAAAACATATGGTATCTGTCTTTCTCTGACTGACTTATTTCACTCAGCCTAATACCTTCCAGTTCCATCCACATTGCTACAAATGGCCAGATTCCATTCTTTCTCATTGCCAAGCAGTATTCCATTGTATATATAAACTGCATCTTCTTTATCCATTCGTCAGGTGTTGGACATTTAGGCTCTTTCCATCATTTGGCTATTGTTGAAAGTGCTGCTATAAATATCGGGGTACAAGTGCCCCTATGCATCAGCACTTCTCTATCCCTTAGGTAAATTCCTAGGAGTGCTATTGCTGGGTCATAGGGTAGATCTATTTTTAATTTTTTGAGGAACCTCCACACTTTTCCAGAGCGGCTGCACCAGTTTGCCTTCCCACCAACAGTGCAAGAAGGTTCCCGTTTCTCCGCATCCTCGCCAACATCTATAGTCTCCTGATTGTCATGTTCCTGATCTTAAGGGGAAAAACTCTTAGTTTTTCACCATTGAGTATGATGTTAGTTCTGGGTTTTTTATATATGGCCTTTATTATGTTGAGGCATGTTCCTTCTATCCTTTATCATGAATGGATGTTGAACCTTGTTAGATGCTTTTTCTGCATATATTTGTATGGTCGTATGGTTTTTATCCCTCCTCTTGTTGAGGTGATGTATCCTGTTGATTGATTTGCAGTATTGAACCGTGCTTGCATCCCACTCAGTTGTGGTGAATGCTTTTTTTTAATGTATTGTTGAATTTTGTTTGCTAATATTTCGTTGAGAATTTTTGCATCTATGTTCATCAGAGATACTGGCCTGTGGTTCTCTTTTTTTGGTAGTGTCTTTATCTGTTTTGGTATCCTGGTAATGCTGGCCTCATAGAATGAATTCAGAGGCTTTCCTTCTTCTTTTTTTTGGAATAGTTTGAGAAGAATAGGTATTGATTCTTCTTTAAGTGTTTGGTAGAATTCACTTGTGAAGCCATCTCATCCTGAACTTTTTGTCTGTTGGGATTGTTTTTTTTTTTTTTTTTATTACTGATTCCATTTCATTTCTAATAATCGGTCTATTCAAATTTTCTATTTCTTCCTGGTTCAGTTTTGGAAGATTGTATGTTTCTAGGAATTTATCCATTTCTTCTCAGTTGTCCAATTTGTCGACATATGATTTTTCATAATATTGTCCTACAAGTTTTTGTATTTCTTTGGTGTTGGTTGTGATTTCTCTTCTTTTGTTTCTGATTTTGAGTCCTCGCTCTTATTTATTTATGATTCTGGCTAAGCGGTTATTGATTTTGTTGATCTTTTCAAAGAACCAGCTCCTGGTTTTATTAATCTGTTCTATTTGTTTCAGTTTCTATTTCATTTATTTCTGCTTTAATCTTCATTACTTCCTTCCTCCTGCTTTTTGGGTTTTGTTTATTCTTCTTTTTGTTCCTTGTTTGGGGGTAAGGTTAGGTTGTTTATTTGAGGTTTTTCTTGGTTCTTGAGGTAGACCTGCATTTCTATAAACTTCCCTCTTAGAACAGCTTCTCCTGCATTCCAAAGATTTGAGAATGTTGTGTTTTCATTTTCATTTGTCTCCATGTATTTTTTAAAATTTCTTCTTTGATTTCTTGGTTGACCCATTCATTGTTTAGTAGCATGTTATTTAACCTCCATGTATTTCTGTTCTTTCTGGATTTTATTTTGTGGTTCATTTCTATTTTAAAAAAGTATTTATTCATTTTTGAAAGAGAGAGAGCGAGTGAGCAGGGGAAGGGCAGAGCATCTGAAGTAGGCTCTCTGCTGTCAGCAGAGAGCCCAATGAGGGGTTCAAACTCACAAACTGTGAGATCATGACCTCAGCTGAAGTTGGACGCTTAACCGACTGAGCCACCCAGGTGCCCCTCTTGTTTATTTCAAGTTTCATAATGTTGTGGTCAGGAAAAGATGCACGGTATGACTTCAGTCTGTTTTAATTTGCTGAGATCTGTCTTGTGGCCTAACATGTGATCTTTTCTGGGGAATGTTCCATGCACAATTGAAAAGAATATGTATTCTGCCGTTTTAGGATGGAATGTTCTGAATATATCTGTTAGATCCATCTGGTCCAATGTGTCATTCAAAGCCACCGTTTCCTTGTTGATTTTCTGTTTGAATGACCTACCCATTGATGTAGGTGAGATGTTAAAGTCCCCTGCTATTATATTACCATCGATTACTTCCCTTAGGTTTGTCATTTGCTGCTTTATGTATTTGGGTGCTTTCATGTTGGGTGCATAAGTATTTACTATTATTATGTCTTGTTGGATTGTTTCCTTTATGATTATACATTGTCCTTCTTTGTCTCTTGTTACAGTCTTTGTTTTAAAGTCTATTTTGGGGGCGCCTGGGTGGCGCAGTCGGTTGGGCGTCCGACTTCAGCCAGGTCGCGATCTCGCGGTCCGTGGGTTCGGGCCCCGCGTCGGGCTCTGGGCTGGTGGCTCAGAGCCTGGGGCCTGTTTCCGATTCTGTGTCTCCCTCTCTCTCTGCCCCTCCCCCGTTCGTGCTCTGTCTCTCTCTGTCCCAAAGGTAGATAAACGTTGAAAAAAAAATTAAAAAAAAAAAATAAAAAAAATAAAGTCTATTTTGTCCAATATAAGTATTGCTGCCTCAGCTTTCTTTTCACTTCCATTTGCATAACAAATGCTTTTCCATCCGTTCACTTTCAATCTGCCTGTGTCTTTAGGTATGAAGTGAGTCTCGTGTAGGCAGCATATGGGTGGGTCTTGCTCTTTTATCCATTCCATCACCCTATGTCTTTTGATTGGAGCATTTAGTCCTTTTACATTCATAGTAATTATTGGTAGGTATGTACTTACTGCCATTTTATTACCTTCCTTTACAGTTGTTTTTGTAGTTCTTCTCTATTCCTTTCTTTTCTTGCTCTCTTTTCTCATGGTATGCTCACTTTCTTTAGTGACATACTTGGATTACCGTTTATTTTTTGTATGTCTGTTACCGGTTTTTGATTTGTGGTTACCATTAGGTTTATATATACCATCTTAAGCATATAGCAATATATATTAAATTGGATGGCTGCTTAATTTTGTTTTTCAACGTTTATTTATTTTTGGGCCAGAGAGAGACAGAGCATGAACGGGGGAGGGGCAGAGAGAGAGGGAGACACAGAATCGGAAACAGGCTCCAGGCTCCGAGCCATCCGCCCAGAGCCCGACGCGGGGCTCGAACTCCCGGACCGCGAGATCGTGACCTGGCTGCAGTCGGACGCTTAACCGACTGCGCCACCCAGGCGCCCCTAGATGGCTGCTTACTTTTGAATCCGTTCTTTACTCTTCTCCTCCCAACATTTTAGGTATATGGTGTTATACTTGACATCCTGTTATTTTGTGAAACCCTAGGCTGATTTTGACAAATATGCTTAATTTTACTGTTTTTATGCCTCCTGCTTTTCTTACTCCTACTTATGGTCTTTTCTTCCCACTCAGGGAGTTCCCTTTGGCATTTCTTGTAGGGCTGGTTTAGTGGTGATGAATTCCTTTAACTTTTGTTTGTCTGGGAAACTCTTTATCCTTCCTTCTATTCGGAATGATAACCTTGATGGATAGAGTATTGGCTGCAGGTTTGTTTTCTTTCAGTTTTATGAATACGTTGTGCTACTCCTTTCTGGCTTGCAATTTTTTTGCTACAAAATCAGCTGATAATCTTATGCGGCATCCATTGTATACAACTGTTTTCTTCTGCTGATTAAAATTTTTTTCTCTTGGGGCGCCTGGGTGGCTTAGTCAGTTGGGTGTCCGACTTTGGTTCAGGTCACGATCTCACGTTTCTTGACTTCGAGCCCCGCATCAGGCTCTATGCTGACAGCTCAGAGCCTGGAGCCTACCTCAGATTCTGTGTCTCCCTCTCTCTGCACCTCCTGCACTCACATTCTGTCTATCTCTCAAAAATAAATAAACATTAAAAAATTACATTTTTTTCTCTTTATCACTACTTTTTGCCATTTTAATTACTGTGTGTTTTGGTGTGGACCTCCTTGGGTTGATTTTATTGGGGCTGTCTGTGCCTCCTGGGTCTGGATTTTTGTTTCCTCCCCCAGATTCAGGAAGTTTTCAGCTATTATTTCTTCAAATAAATTTTCTGCCCCCCTTTCTCTCTCTTCTACTGGGATCCCTATAATGTTAATGTTATTATGCTTGATGGTGTCACTGAGTTCCCTTAGTCTGTCTTCATTTGTTGTTATTATTTTTCCTTTGTTGTTCAGTTTGATTGCTTTCCATTACTCTGTCCTCCAAGTCGCTGATCTATTCTTCTGCTTCCTTTAGTCTACTATCCTATCTAGTGTATTTTTAATTTCATGTATTGAATTCTTCACCTTCGATTGGTTCCTTTTTATGTTTCTATCTCTTTGTGTGGGTCTCACTGAGGTCCTGAACTCTTTTTTCAAGTGCATTGAGTATCTTTATAACCATTACTTTATTTTTAAAAAATATTCATTTATGTTGAGAGAGAGAGAGAAAGTGTGCGAGCAGGGGAGGGACAGAAAGAGGAGGAGAGAGAGAATCCCAAGCAGGCTCCATGCTTAGCACGGAGCCCGATGTGGGGCATGATCTCACAACTGTGAGAGTCGAATCCTTAACTGACTGAGCCACACAGGTGCCCCTATAACCATTACTTTAAATTCTCTCTCAGGCATATTTCTTATCTCCATTTTGTTTAGCTCTCTTGCTGTGATTTTGTCCTGTTCTTTCGTTTGGGACATATTCCTCTGTCTCCTCATTTTGTCTAACTCTCTGTGTCTGTTTCTATGTGTTAGGAAAGTCAGCTACATCTCCTCTTGAAAGTAGTGCCCTTATGAAGAAGCGGTCCTATAGTGTGCTTCAGTGCAATGTACCCTGTTCACCAGAACCTGATGCTTCAGTAATATCTCCTATGTATACTGTGTGTACCCTACTATTGTGGCTGAGCTGCATTTGTCTTCAGTCCAGTCATCTGCAATGGCTCTCTTTGTTCTGGGCAGGGTTTGGTCCCTGTGTTGTTAGTGGGCAGTCTGGGGCTGCCTTGGCCTTGAGTTAAGTCAGACCAGGTGTTTGCCAGAGATGGGGTAGCACCGAACTGCAAGGTGCTTTCCCTGTATTGTCCCCTGAGAAGCTTTTGGTGGTGGTGGGGGGGGCGGGCTTGCAGTCAGACCAGATATCTGCCCCCAATCCACTGCTGGACTGGTATGTGTAGTTATTGTCCCCTATTCCTAGGGCAGTAGTTACTTTGTAGTGATGCCAAGCTTGTGGCACCACTTTGGATGTGTTCTGGCTAAGGGCGTATTAGAGGGGGCAGGTCTGCAGGAGAATGTGGCAGTGGAGCACATGGTGCCAGCAAGGTCCATGCCGGTCTGTTGTGGGAGGAAAGCTGCAGCCACCCAGGAAAACCCCTGCCCAGGCCTGCTGTGTTTGAGGGGGCGGGTTCACAGGAGAATGTGGGGGAGGAGCCCTCCGTTGGCAAACTAGACGGAGTGTTGGTGCAGTGCTGGTTCTTGCAGGTGTCCCCCCAGGTGCCTGTGTTTCTTGGCTGGGGGGCTTAGGAGGGAAGTGATGCCCACCAGGTCTTTTGTTCTTGGAGAAGTCTCTCAAAGATCCTTGCCCTTGTAGCACATGCTCTGAGATTAGTAACTCTCCTTCCCATATAACCCAGACAATTTTCAAACGTCTGCTTCTATGCTGTATAACCATGGGGCTGTTTGCTTTGCTGTCTCTCTCTAATTTTTATTTTTTAATGTTTATTTATTTTTGAGAGACAGAGGAGGGGGAGGGGAAGAGAGAGAGAAAGAGAGAGAGACAGAATCTGAAGCAGGCTCCAGGCTCTGAGCTGTCAGCACAGAACCTGATGTGGGGCTTGAACCCACGAATGCGAGATCATGACCTGAGCTGAAGTCGGAGTTCGACCCACTGAGCCACCCAGGCGCCCCAGTTGTGCTGTCTCTTTAAGGGCAGGACTCAACCCTCTTAGCTCTCCCAGAGCCAAACCCACTGACTTTTAAAGTTCCAGGTGTTAAGCCCTACCGTTTGTTAGACCCCTCTGGTTTTCAAAGTCAGATGTTATAAGGGTTTGTCTTCCTAGTATGGGTTTTATGTTCCTGGGGTGCCTGATATGGGGGTCTGCTCCTCTCCTCTCTCTGCTCCCATAGTGTCCCTCTCTCCTGTAGACAGTCTTGTGGGCCCATTTAGCTCCAGATTGCATCTCCAGCCTTCCTACCCTCTTCAGTGTGGCCTCTTTACATTTAGTTGTGGAGAGCCTGTTCTGCCAGTCTTTGGGTTGTTTCCTGGTTTCTTTATACTGATGTAGGTGTCATCTAGTTGTATCCATGAGATAAGGTGAACTTAGGGCCATCCTACTCTGCCATCTTCCCTGGAAGTTCTCTTAAAAGCCTTTCCTATAGAAAAACTCTAGCTTATACAGAAGTATATTGAATAGTGTAATGAACTCCAGTATTACCCATCATTCATCTTCAACAGTGACCAACCTCTGGCCAGTCTTGTTTCACCTGTAACTTACTTTGAGATTACTTTGAAGCAGATACCATACATCATATCATTTCGTATAAATACAGTAATTTTAAATTTTATTTTTCTTTAAAAACAGCTGACTTATGAACTAGAATGGAGAAAGTTAAACAATCAGGGGATGTTGTTATCAAGGATAAACTTGGACTATCATCCACCCATAGTAATCAATTTACTTAAGCAAATCTTTATTAACCCCCTACTCTTCACATGGCTGGCTCCCACTCATTCTTTAGATTTTAGCTAAATGCTACCCTATCTTATTCTTTATCATAGCATGCTATTCTTTTCCTTACTAGCACTTATCAGAGTTTATAATTGCTTTCTTTCTTTGTGTGTCTCTTCCATCAGAATCTAAGTTCCATGAGGATAGGGACTAGCATAATGGTTGGCACATAGTAGGGCTTCAATATATACTTATTGAAAGAATAAAGAAGAAAAGGAAAGCAGGCAGGAAGAAAAGTAGGAAAGAAGTAAGGATAAAGGAAAGCAGAAAAGAACTCCAGCTTCTTCATTAGTTGTAGGATGGAGTGAGACTATAGCGATTACTATAATGTGGAGCCTGCCTGCCAGGGATTAGCAGCTCAATAAAGAAGACAGCCACACAATCAACTCTAGCACTCATTTATTCATCTATTAAATGACTTGGGCCCCTGCCTACTTCTGTTCCCATACGCAGTGGATTAGAGATGGCCAAGAATTCTTTGCTATTTCTCCTATCAAAAGATGGAGTCTAATTCCCCTCACCTTGAATCTGGGCTTCCCTAGTGACTTACTTGACAAATAGAATGTCATGTAACTAACATTCTGGGACTTCAGCTGAGTTACAAAAAGCCTTGAGGCTTCCACCTGGGTTTCTTGGAACCCAGAACTCTGCTCTGAAGAAGCTCAAGAAAGCCTGTGGAAATTTCCATGAGAAAAAGAACCAAGTACTCTCACCAACAGCCATAACTGGCCTCCCAGATAGCAACTGCCACCATTTTGCCAGCCTTGTGGATGTGTCATCTTGAAAGTGCATCCTTCAGCTCCAGTTGGGCCGTTACAGCCCAACTGAGCAGCCCATGGAGCAGTGACAAACCATCCCTTCCCAAATTGCATAATTATAAGAAAAAGAAATGGTTGTGTTATTTAAGCCGCTAAGGCTTTGTGTAGTCTGTTAGTTTTATGTGCAAACAATTCTACCCCAATGGCTGCTGCCAGGATGCCGCTCTGTTGCTGACTGTCCTGCTTCTACCATAGCCCATTTCTGATATGGGTTTTAAGTCTCCAGGATTGCTTTATAAGCAATATAAATTTTATGTAGTAAAATTAGGAATATAGAGAAGGAAAAAGAAAGGAAGTTAAAATCACCCATTGTGTTACCACCTATGGATAATCACCATTAATATCTTGGTGCATGACATTCCAGATATCTTCCTGTATATGTATGTGTGTGTGTGTGTGTATTTATTAAATGGGAACATAACATACCTGCTGCTTTGAAACTTGATGTTATCGATGAATAATGTATCCATGTTTTTGACTACCAATAAATATAAATCTATAATCTTGTTATTGAGGACTATAGTATTCCATCTCATGGAAATAAAAACTATGCTTGTTTTTGAGCATCTTTGCACATGTTTATTTTTTGAAATGATTATTTCAAAGATGTCGACCACTGGGGCACCTGGGTGGCTCAGTCGGTTGAGCATCTGACTTCAGCTCAGGTCATGATCTCGCGGTTCGTGAGTTCGAGCCCCACATCAGGCTCTGTGCTGACAGCTCAGAGCCTGGGGCCTGCTTCAGATTCTGTGTCCCGCCCCCCCCCCCCCGCCCAAACCTGCTTGTGCTCTGTCTCTCTGTGTCTTTCAAAAATGAATAAACATAAAAAATTTTTAAAAAAAGATGTTGACCACTGAGTCAGTGAACATACATATTTTAAGGCTTTTGCTCCAAATTGCTGAGTTGTCTAGGTCCCTGTTTTGTATGTAGTGTACAGGTCTCCTGTTAGAATGTGCGACCAAGTAAAGAAAAAGATTGAAACCAGAACCATTTTGAGAAGTGTCAGTATGAAGTGTTTGTTGGCATGAACTGATGAAATTCTAATTGAATCTAAATCTCCTGTATCGAATCAGAAGAGTCTGTATTGCACCTCTCAGATTTAACGTGGATGCATGGCCGAACACTTGAATGGCGACCTGAGAGACGAGGGTGATACCAAGTCTGGGCTAAAAGATTAAATGCAGCAAGAACATGCTCTTAGGTCGAGTGGCCAAGGTTCGCAAAATTGAAATCATGTTCGGACTGCAATCACGAGTGCCTTGTGAGGAGACTAAAAACTAAAGCCAGTGTCCCCTAGAAGAATCTGGGATTCAAGAGAAGAGGGAGGTGCAAATAGCAGGTAAGGCCAAGTAGCCTGATAAGGGAGTTTGAAGAAGACTTCTCATTCCAG
Source organism: Herpailurus yagouaroundi (assembly GCF_014898765.1). Classification (NCBI taxonomy): domain Eukaryota; kingdom Metazoa; phylum Chordata; class Mammalia; order Carnivora; family Felidae; genus Herpailurus; species Herpailurus yagouaroundi. The sequence goes on from NW_024420501.1 coordinate 1,255,528, forward strand.
ATACCCTGCATTCCTCCACCTCCAAGAGAGTTTGGGTTATTGGCCATTGCGCGTGCCTCACCACATGTGGCAACTCTGAGTGTTAACACGAGGGCAAAGAGGTCTCATGCTGGAGCATGTGTATGCACATGGTTGCAACCGCTATTCAATTTGTAAAGCAATACTCTTGGTTGATAATTTGGTCTAAGCCTCGAGGCCTCGTGAGAAGGGGCCCATTTGATTTGTACAGTAAACTGCTAACCCTGTAGGACTGTGATGAGTCAGATCTTGTTATGGCTAGGTATTGTTTTCTCAGTAGTCCTCGGTCCACTGCAAATCACGAGAACTCAAGCTTTGAGAGAGCAGTGGGACTAGGGCACCATTATTTCTCTTCCAGCCTTGAGTTCTATGAGTCATGGACATATCTGCATATGATTAGACCATAAATGGAGAATATCTGTCAATCCCAGGGCTTTTCCATGGCGTCGATAGAGATTTAGTATATGCCCGTGAGCGTCTACCCATTGTGGAGGAAAGGCTTCCCCTTCTGGCTGGAAATAACTCTGCCTAGAAGGGCAAAAATGAGAAATGAAGGAGTTAAAAGGAAAAGGAATACTTGAGAGTTGGGGGTGAAAGCCAGTGGGGAAAGAGCCTTTGCCTTCCAGCAAAACAAGCTTAATAAGAGGGAGTTTGGGACTTAGCAAGACAGGTCTGGCTCACAACTGAAACAACAGGTGACCTCTGTGTGGCCCCCAGATCCCACAAAGAGATGATCAGTTGAAGAGTTGAAGTGAGAAAGTCAGGAGAGCATGCAGCAGAGGCAATAAAGCCAGAGTGGAAAGACTCTTGGCTTATAAGAACAGGAATTTGGCAGTGTGGGAGGAAGGGGAGCCTGCCAGCTCCATATACCAACTACTGAACAAATGTTGTTAAATATTGCTTGCTGTGAATTAAACTTCTCAATATAATTCTGTGCCAAGAATGTTCAACAAAGACATGGCACAGGGGCAGAGACTATCACTTGATTTGTATAATGGATATGCACAAGTATAACACAGATTAAAGTAGAATATTCATAAAATTCTTACTCTGAATGTTTCTTCATGGTAGTCAAAGACAGCTAAAGACAGCTAAAGACAGTGTGTGTGTGTGTGTGTGTGTGGGTGTGGGTGTGTGTGTGTGGCTTCTCGAGAGGGTTGGAAGCATATGTTACATGAATCCATTAACCAAAACCTGAGGCTCCAATTGAGAAAGAGGAGTCAGAAATCTTGTCCAGCAACATTAATTCAAGCAACATTTATTGTATGTCAATTTTGTACCAAATGCTGTCCTATTCACATAGATAAATATGAAGTGGGCTTTGGCTCCTGGGGGATGCACAGCCAGTTGGTGAAACAATGGCAATATAGCATTGTAAAAACTGATACAGGTTAGCTCAGGTGCTATGGGGGTTTAATCCACCCTGGGGATGATGAAGTAAAGGAAGGATTCTCTGGGATGGTGGGGGTGAATAAAAAGATTTTAACGAAAAGGTCATAGAACCCAGTGGTAGGAGAAGGAAAAGTTAACCGGGTCAGCCATTGGGGGTGTGGGCGCCCTGGGGGCTGTAACTGAGAATTGAGGAAACTGGATCTTGGTGGCTTCTGGTAACAGAGGGGAGACTGTTCCCCTTAAATAGGAAACCAGAGAGAAGATGAGAGTTTTTCAGCCTCATCTCTCATTAGAACTAATGCTTATTTTATGGGCAAGTTGACAGGTATTTGGTAATTGAGGAGAAATGCTGAGGATGGTCCTGAGGTGAGGGATCTCACCAATGTGGGTCCCGGTGACGTTAGGCCAGGGACACATGACTGGAGGCATTGGTGAGATGAGAGAGCTGGAAGCATGACACTGGCAGCAAGATGTGACAGGGACCACAGGGACCCCAGCTCAAGAAGACTTCTGTGTCTTTAGTAACCAGAGAATATATAAGGGGTTGGGTGATGGGGGGGGGGGGGCGGGGAGGATTTCGGTTTCCGTGTATAATCTAATTTTTGTTAATGTAACTCCATTTTGTATCCTGGTGTAACTTCAATTTCCCTGGGCTTCTCAAGTGTATGGATGCCAATGGGATTGTAGTAACAGAGATAACTTAGATGTCTTTGGATGGTGCCTCCATCCACATAGTGTTGTACCCCAAGTCCCTGGCCCCGTCAGATCTAGATCTGGGGGTCCCTGGGGAGACTTCACATGTACTCACATACAGGCCCCTTATGGTATTTTACTTCAGGCTCTAGGGCAGGTCTTCTGCTAAACTTGTGTTAAGAGTGTTTCTAAGAAGAGAGGATATTTTTACTTAATTTTGTGTGTGATTATGGTACTGTGACTTTTTTTTTAAAAAAAATTAATCTGTATCCTGAAACATTTATGGATGAGGTTATATGCTGTATAGGATTTACTTTGAAATAATATGTGAGAATGAGGTGGATATGGGTCTAGAGAAATCAAGATTGGCCAGTTGAGAATGGTTAAAACTGATGATAGGTACATAGAGGTTCATTATACCATTCTAAGGATAAATATCTTCATAACAAAAAGAGGAAGAATGCCATATGAGTTGATCAGAATAACATATTCCTGTATAGCTTGTTGGACCAAGTGAATCAGGATTTCCAATTTCATGTCTCCAACAGTAGCCTAGATTCTTTTGCAGAACTTATTTAATAAAAAGAGTTACATCAAAGTAAGGCAAACACTAACTCTTAAAGTGAGGAAAAAGTTACATAGATCAGATGATGAGCACCAGGAGAATCCTGGAATAAGAACTTCAAACTAAGTCTCCAAGATCTGCCTCAAAAGAGGGGAAAAAACACCCCAAGAATCTATTGAGAAAATACACAGAAGTCATCTCCCCTAACAGCTGATGTCAGTGGCAAGGACAACTCCGTTGATCTAGGGCAATTTTATTTTTTTTTAAGTTTATTTTTTGAGAGAGAGGGAGAGATAGAGACAGAGACAGAATGAATCCCATGCAGGCTCTGCACCATCAGTGCAGAGCCCTGAAGCGGGGCTCAAGCTCACCCGATGTGGGGCTTGAACTCACACACTGTGAGATCATGACCTGAGCCGAAGTCCAGGCACCCCGATCTAGGGTAATTTCAAATGCCTTGGGGCAAAACCACTGTGATAGGAGAATATAGCATAAGAGCTAATGGTGATTTTATTTGCGTGCTGACAAACCACTCAGGATAAACCTAAGGACTCTGTTGAATTCACACATTTAGCTCTTACTGCTAGAATGCTGTTGAGCAGGTGAAATGCCCAGTGCAGGCTCCTTCAAATGTTGCAGTCAACTGTCGTGCTCGGGGCCAAACTTGTATTGCTTGCTCCAGATAAGTGGTGGTACCTCTTAGTATCTTAGGTAGAGTGAGAATGCCTTAAGTTTAGTATCGAGAAATTCCCCGAAAGTGGTTTCATGTCCACTGAGAGTTAAGATTGCAGATGTTCACATCATTAGTGTGATTTGCTTCTCCAGTTCCCAGGAATAGCTGTGTGGGGGTGTTGGCATGGTGAAGGTGTGGCTGCATTCTGAAGCAATGTCTGTGATGAGAAAAGAAATATCTAAAAATGCCCAATCATTAGTAGAAAGTCTCTTTGTTTCTTCAGATCTGTGATGAATGCCACCCGTTTCTCTTCTCTTCTCCCTCCATTGCCGACCTGGTCGCTTTCCCATTGCATTTGGAACCTTTGAAGAGTGGTTTCCTGGATGTTTAGCAGTTGGTAAACAAAGAGGTTTCGCAGAGCCAGAGTCTGCAGGGAGACGAAATTTACAAAACTCGTTACAAATCAGGACCATGGAAAGGGACGTAGCAGTCCCAACTGCCTGATGTTTCAGACATCCTCCCGGGTCAGGTTCCTTACGATAACTGTGAGGCAAAAGCTGACCTCTCTGTCAAGTCGCACCTGCATATCGGAGTACAGTTTTCCCTTCTGCAAAGTAGTTCCACAGAGGAAATTCTCTGGGTCTTAATACATCGTCCCAAAACAGTAGCCAGTAGTAGTTAAGACAGGTCATCATCAGAAGAAGAATTTGGCGGCAGGCCCCGGTCATAAGATCCTTTCCTTCAACTACCTGAATTCCTGGCTGTCCTGCTCCATAAAACAGGGCTGTGCAAGGAGGAGCAGCCATGGCCCCATCTCCTGAGATGGCTCAGGAGGCAGCAGATAGCTGGTGGGGGAAGGGGGAGGTGGGGAGTACCCGCAAAGTATTGACAGGAAGGAAGTCAGGACACTGAATCCCACGCCGGAGAAAAGAATTTTGAAAAGAAAAGATTGCTTCTCTTGGTTTCTTTCACCAGTTTTAGAGTCTCCTAAGCTTGTAAGGAAACTGTCAAGGATGAGAGATCTTATGCAGGCTACGATCAATTAGATGCGAAGTTGTTTCCTAGGAGTTGTAGTCCCAACACCAGAGACCCACCTATATAATCACCTCCTCTGGGCTCCTTCAGAGTACTCAGTACTCTTTTTTACACACTCATTATGCGGGATGATGATGATTTATTTGTTTCCATGTCCGTTTTCCAGCTAGACTGTGCCCTATAGGACAGATACCTTATCTAATTAATCTCTGTATCCTCAGCACTTAACACAGAGACTGAAATAGAGTAACAATTCATTAAATGTTTTCCAACACATGGATGGACGAATGGATGGATGAATGGATGGACAGATGGAATGAAATAAAATGCCATGCTCTCCATTCCATGGCTAGAGGTAGCAGTGGGTAGATGAATTATTTCTGTTCAGGATCTAAGTTTCTCTACTATGGAAATCTAACAAATGTTCAGTCACACTCAGAAGCATGTGAGCAATAACCCTGTATTAAAACAGTTCTAGGAACATTTCGAGGGACTCTAAAGAAATACAAGGTGTGCCCCTGTGTCCCAAACCACTTACAATGCCATTGGTATACAAATAGTCAAATGTGAAATAGGCATAAAAGGGAAGACAGTGTCATCTCTAAGGACCCTGTGATTAATACTGGCAAGTTCTATAGGAGTTGAAAGAGTAGAGGCCAAAGCAGAACAACCACAACAAAGAGAAATGACAGTAAAGCATAGGGGTAGATATAACGTAATGGGCATTTATGGCGTGTCTATAAAACAACCCTCCCCTTTCCTGGGAACCGCCCCCCTCTCCCCATTCACATGATTCTGGCAAGTCTCTCCCCTTAGCTAGGCAGATTGGATTCTTCTCTGGGGTATCTTAAACTAGAATCAATAAACTCAGTATCTGTCTGTTGGCGGACAGAGTAACAGGTAAAACTCACGAGGTGCTGCTAGTCCGTTGTCACCATACAAAGGATGCCGATCTTAGCTTTATCCCAGTATCCTTTCAGTTATTTCCCTTTTTTGGTCTAAACTAGTCCAAGTCGAGTGTCTGTTAGAAGCAACCCCAAAGAGTACAGATTAATAGATGCATGACTCATGGAATAGTAGTGTATCTTCAGAACGGCTTATAGTTTCGTATGGCTAAAGGGTAGGGTGTGTGGGAGTGAGGGGCAGAGCCACCGAAGCATGTAAGCAAAAGAGTGCTCGGGAAGAGCACTGGTGGAAATGTGCAAGGTAGACTCCACGGGGGGTGGGGGGATCAGAATTAAGGAGACTGATTGTCAGAGGAAGAATCTGGTGAGCTTCCCCTTTTTTGCTTCACTTGGTAGGAATCCACTCCCAGAGAAGAAAAACTTCGGTTATTAAAACAAACAAACAAACAAACAAACAAACAAAAAAAGGACCTTAGGAAAGAAACGAAGCAAAGTGAAGTTGAGTACCATTACGGCACACACAGATATCAGTGTCATACCAGACCTTTATATGGACACCCTTGAAACTATTGCGTAGCTTGTTGTAGGTCATTTTGTGATGTTCTGTGCAACTGCTACTCGTAAACTAAAACTAAGAGCTGGCTCTTCCCTATTCTCCCCCACATTCCTGAACGAGGGTTGCTAATGTAGGGTAAAACAGATCTGGGTCTTAAGAAGGAGAGCTCCCCTCTCCACAACAAGGATTTGCATGGAAATGTCATTGTAGATTTTAATGGCACAAAGCCCGTATTACCTACTATCCAACATCTAGAGTTGAATCACAAATACAGAAAGAGATCCAAGATTACTAATGAGCTGCCTTAGTCTGCCAAGAAGCTAACTTGATATCAGAAAAAAAAAAAATTCTATTGCGTGGCATCTGTCTGTAATGCTAGCCAAAGAGTTGTATAATGGGCAGTCACAATTGAAAATGACCTTCATTATGCTGAATTCATTTCTCTAATGTGTCCATTTTCCCTCATCTTACATCCCGACAGTAATAATAGACATGGAAATAAATCCAAATTGTGATTCAAATTTCAGAATGTGGGATTCACAGGTGTGGTGGCTTTTCTCAGCTGAATGTGGGGGGTAGATGAGTAAGGAATCTAGGAGGATTTAACAAAGTGAGAAGCATTGTTCAGAAAATCAGACCCGGGCACAGCATGGGCAAGACTCTCTGTCTTACTTAAACGAGGATCTTTACGTAAGGCGCCGAGAACTCAAGCGAGCGATCTGCAGTCCAGGAAGAAAAAGTTGACTCTGAGGAACAAAAGCCTGGCTTTACAGAGAGGCCCCGAAATCTCGTTGAGCACCTATTTCTACCCTCTTAGTGCCGTACCCAGTCTGTTTAGACTGGCCACGCACTTATCAGAAAGTGGTGGACTCAGTCGGGAGATCCTGGGTGGAGTCCTGGCTCTGCCACTTACTTGTTTGTGCCACATTGAGAAGTCACTTAACCCCTGAGCTTTGGGTAGGTAGGGCCGAATGGCAGAGCGGACGCGAGGAGGCTTTGTCAGTTGTAGAAGAGATGATCGTTATTGGTGTCAGAGTGCTGTAACTTCCTTATTTGGGGTAACACTGAAATAGCAGAAAACTCGTGTCGTGGGTCATCGGTTTCACTTCGTTAACATTCCCACTTGCCCACAGTCTGATGGTTTTTTTTATTTTATGCCATAACAAGCCTCGTCTGTCCGCCCCTAAGCTTTTGTCCCCGAGGACTCTCAGGCTGGGTTGCGCCAACTCACTTGTCTCTCTCTCGCTGTTTAAGTGCGTATGATGCGCAATTTGATAAAGAGGCTTTGTGGCTGACCGGGAGACCCAGGCTGGGTCAACACAGTGTCAAATCAGGAGCAACTGAATGAATGCACACAGTCGTGAAGCCCCTTGATTGGTCTTTATATACGTACAGCCT
>NW_024420501.1:1267762-1283869 GCF_014898765.1 Herpailurus yagouaroundi
TTCTTAATGTCCTTCTCCCTCACCTGCATCTATAGCGGAGTCTCGAAAAGCCAAATAATCCCCCTTGGAGCTCAAAATAGTCACATGACAATAACATACTTATGGCTAATGATACATAAACAAACGACTGCTGAGGGGCCTCTAGCAGAGTTTTTCCTTTCTCAACAAAATACACAGACATTGCTAATGCCGTCTGCTTCACTCCAGTTTCTGCCTTGAATGCAGACGTGACTCCTGGGGCTTCAATAGCCATTTTCAGCTGAATTATTGGCGGCAATGAAGATGGAAAGCCAACATGTTGAGTATGGATGGCAGTGCAGAAATATTGGAAGAGAGTCTGAGACCTTGATGGCACCAATAAACGAATGCCAGCAGCCATCCACATCTGGATATCTTCTTTTTTTTTAATTTATTTTGAAAGAGAGAGAGAGAGAGAGAGAGAGAGAGAGCACCAAGTGTGGGAGGGCCAGAGAGAGAATCCCAAGCAGGCTCCACACTGCCAGTGCAGAGCCTGACACAAAGCTCAAACCCACAAACCGTGAGATCATGACCTGAGCTGAAGTCAAGAGCTGGATGCTTAACTGACTGAGCCACCCAGGCGCCCCCTACCTCTGGATTTATTCTTATGTGGGAAAAAGAGCCCACTATTTGTACAAGTTAGTTGGGGTGCCTGTTACCCGCAGCCAAAATAATTCTTAACTGACGCAGAGTTTATGAAAGAATTTTAGAAGCCAAATAGGGATTTATAAAAGTAAGGAATAATTTTTGGAGGAGACTTACATGATTTCAGTTATGTTTTGGTAACATGGTGAAAAATAGATGCATTGTTGTAGGGAACGCTAGTGACGTAGTAATGACAAGAATCCAGGTGACAAACAATGAAGGTGTCATGGCAGTGAGGAGGAAGGGGAGGAGACAGGTACCAGAGGTAACATGGAGGGAAAACTAATAGGACTTGGTAAACCATTGGACACTCGGGGAGGGGGTGGGAGTGCGAGGGGGTGAAGATGCTTTAGAGCGTTTTAACTCTGGTGGCCGAGGTGATGGTGGGGGGGGGGTCTGTAAACTTACGTTCATAACAAAGAAATGGGTGCAACATTAAGGAGAGAGATAAGTTCAGTTTTGGACGTATTGGCTTTGAATTGCCTACAGCACACCTAGGAGAGGTCCTATAGGCAGTTGGGACTTAGGGGGCAGGTGGAGATATACATCTGGCCAGATTTGGGTGGGGGGATGTCTACCTTGACGTATTAGATAAAAATGGAAATCGGTGAAGAAGATCCTAAGAAGCCTTCGGTCGTTCAGAAATATTTATTGAGAGCCTACTACGTGCCAGACCCTGGGCTTGAGGCTGAGCAGTCGGTGAAGTAGGGAGGGAACGAGAAGACTGCAGTGCTACGTAGGGTGGGGGAGCAGGAGTGGCCGGTCAACAGCGTCAAATGCTGCGGAAAAGTCAACACACATCTGAATTCCTTTAACGGGAGTTTATTGTTAGCTCTAATAGCCTGTCTGGAAGATAAATGCTAAATTAATTTGGGAACTGACTTGTAAAACTCTCAAGTGGCCTAAATCATTTAAAAGAAGTTCAAATTCTATTATGTGAGATTGAATTGGTTTCTGCAGGTGGTTGTGTAACCTTCTCCCCTAGAGATACGTTTGTCAAATATGGTTTCTGTCCAGTTCCTCCTAGGAACAGGAATCACAGTGCTGTGGGAGCAGCACAACTCCATCAAGCCTCTCTAATGCCTTCTTCTGTGAATGTAAATTAGAGCTTTTTGCTCTGAACTCGAATACACCTTAGCACCCTATGCTGTGTGACATATGCTTGATTCATGTGGGTTTTTTCTTGTGTCATCAGTGTGAGTCTTACCTCTCTCAACAGCCTGAAAGTTTCTCAAGGTAGATATTCTATCTTTTGTCTTTCTCCTATGCCCCACAGAGCTGGAAGAAGAAAGCATTCAAGCAATATTTATAAAATGCCAAGTGCATTTTATAAGATGTGTGTTGTGTGCTTTTTAAAAAACTAATGGATGGGGCGCCTGGGTGGCTCAGTGAGTTAGTGTCTGACTTCGGCTCAGGTCATGGTCTCGCGGTTCGTGAGTTCAAGCCCTGCATCCGGCTCTGAGCTGTGCTGACAGCCCGGAGCCTGGAGCCTGCTTCCGATTCTGTGTCTCCCTCTCTCGCTGCCCCTCCCCCACTTGCTCTCTCTGTCTCTCTCAAAAATAAACGTTAAAAAATTAAAAACAAACAAACAAACAAACCACTAACGGTTATTTTAAATCCTAATGCCGGGAATCTAGCTATATAATTCCACTTGGTACAGGCTATAGTTTGGAAGGGTGTAAAGAAAACGCACGAGTAAACTGGCCTGCGTGGATTGTATTTTGGGTGGGCAGAAAAAAGCAGGGGAGAAACAGATCCAGCTTGAATGGAGCTCTTGGCAGCCATCTCCTAGATCTCTGTGGGGAAGACTGGTTTCGTGCCAAGTGGATAGAAGATATTCCAGGCTAGAATCCGCCGTAACATTTCAAGTTACGTGTTTGGGATCTTTATGGGCTTGGTCAACAACAGGGGCAGGTACCTTTTTCATAAGGGTAGTTCAATAAACATTTATTAAGCCTATATCATGAACAGGCGTCTGTATCCAGCTGTTAAATATTGAAGCTTCTCACTGCTCAGCGCTAGGCTATTTATCTCTTTTCACTCTGTACTCTTTCCTTAGGTGATTTCATTTACAGCCTCTGTTCAATCACCGCCCATAGGCGGATGACTCACGTGTTTGCGTCTTCAGACCTGAGCTCTGCTTTGAGATCCAGACCTATACATCTAAGTGCCAGCTTGACATCTCCTCTTAGGTGGCTCCCAGAAATGTCAAATGAAAGAGGTCTTAAGAACTCATGCTTCTCTCTCTCTCTAACGGTAACATCCCTGATTTCAACCAAACCTGCCCCCACTGCTCCAGTGTTTTCTGTCTCAGCTCATGACACCTTCATCTGTCTTGTTCCATGAGCCAGAAACCTAGCAGTCATCATTGACCCATCCCACTCCTTCACCATCCTACCCAGACCCCCGGGAAATCCTTGCACCAGCCATCACTTGGACTTGCAAAATATGGCCGTATCTGCCCACTTCTCTTTATCACTCCCACCCCAACCCCAACCCTAGTCCCAACCACCATCGTTTCTCACCTGGTCTGGACCATTTCAAATCTCTTTTTTAAAAGAACTCATTAACTAACTAATTAATTACCTCTATACCCAATGTGGGGCCTGAGCTCACAACCGTGAGATTAAGAGTCACGTGCTCTTCCAATTGAGCCAGCCGGGTGTCCCTCGTTGCAAATTACCACCCCTTGCACAAAATCCTTCAATGGCATACCATTTGTCTTAGAATAAAGGACACAATGATTTACTTAGCCTGCAAAGTCCAGAACAATTTCCATTTTTTTAACTTGAGCTTTCATTTAATACAGAAGGCGTATTTTTTTTTTATAGTGAACCCAAACAGAATTTTGAACGTTCCTTTAAGCATTGTATCCCGTCTTTATGTACTTACTACGCTGAACACAAGTTAACCTTCTCATGACGACTTGGTGGTTCTAGCATCTTCTCTCTTCTTGTTAACTTGTTAGTGTGTCAGCTTCAAATATCCCCCTTCTTTTTAAAAAATTTTTTTTCAAGTTTTTAAAAACATTTACTTATTTTGAGAGAGAGGCAGAGAGGGGGAGAGAGAGAATCCTAAGCAGGATCTGTTGCTGTCAGCATGGAGCCCGATGCGGGGCTTGATCTTATGAACCGTGAGATCATGACCTGAGCTGAAATCAAGGGTGAGATGCTTAATGGACCGAGTCACCCAGGTGCTCCCGAACAGAACCCTGTTGTCTCCCTTTTAATATATTTTTGGATGGTTTTGTGTGTGTATACACATGCACACTACATATATATGTATACCCACGTAAAAATATACATATATAGTAGTTGCCTTACATAATTGTGGAGGCTGGCTAGGAAAGTCTGAAATCTGTAGGGCGAGCCATCAGGAAGGGCAGGCTGGAACCTCTTAGGCAGGAAGTGACACCACAGTCCACGAGCAGAAAGTTTTCCTTCCTCAGGGAACTTTCAGCTTTTCCAACTGATCGGATGAGGCCTATCCAGATTTTTGAGAATAATTTCCTTTACATAAAGTTGAATGGCTGTAGATGGTCACCACATATACAAAATACTTTTACTGCGACAACTAGATTAGTATTTGACTAAATAACTGGAGACTGCAGCCTTGCCATGTTGACACATAAAACTGACCATTATACTTCAGAAGCAAAGATTCATAGTTGACACGCGTTCTAATCCATAGGCCGAAGGGGGGCTTTTGGATGGCTATTGCCCTCAACGCTCCTACGTTTTCTTCATTTCTTTGTTAAGCTGCTGGAAGCCCCACCTTTCAGATAATTGAAGTGGTTTCGTATGGTTCTTGGAATGCACAGATTTAATTTTGAAATCAAAATAATTATTTGACAAGTACAGTTGTAAATATACAGGTCATATATAAAGGTCTACAGGTTCTCAAAGTCAGAGGGGGCAAAAAGGGAGAAAACTGGACAGCCAGGAGAGAGGCAAGAACTCTGTGATTGAAGCAGTATGAACTTTCATGCCATGATTGGACTAAATTGTTTATAGGAGACCCCATAAGAAGGAACGCGTCCTTTGAGGTTTAGGTATTTATACATAGTATCAGAAAGAAAACACCCTGAATTAATGAATGGATTTGGGCATGGTGACATGAAATTAAAGTGATACTATAAGAAATTATGACAGTCACCAAGCACTGTACTAAATGCTTTGGCTAATCCTTATCCAAAGTGTTTCATTAAGAAATAAAAGTTCTCATGGAACAGAATAGAGAACCCAGAAATGGACCCACAAACGTATGACCAACTCATCTTTGACAAAGCAGGAAAGAATATCCAGTGGAATAAAGACAATCTCTTCAGCAAGTGGTGCTGGGAAAACTGGACAGCGACACGCAGAAGAATGAACCTGGACCACTTTCTTACACCAGACACAAACATAAACTCAAAGTGGATGAAAGACCTCAATGTAAGACAGGAAGCCATCAAAATCCTCGAGGAGAAAGCAGGCAAAAACCTCTTTGATCTTGGCCGCAGCAACTTCTTACTCAACACGTCTCCAGAGGCAAGGGAAACAAAAGCAAAAATGAACTACAGGGACCTCATCAAAAGAAAAAGCTTCTGCACAGTGAAGGAAACAATCAGCAAAACTAAAAGGCAACCAATGGAATGGGAGAAGATATTTGCAAATGACATATCAGATAAGGGGTTAGTATCCAAAATCTACAAAGAACTTATCAAACTCAACACCCAAAACACAAATAATCCAGTGAAGAAATGGGCAAGAGACATGACTAGACACTTCTCCAAAGAAGACATCCAGGTGGCCAACCGACACATGAAAAAAATGCTCCACATCACTCATCATCAGGGAAATACAAATCAAAACCACAATGAGATACCACCTCACACCTGTCAGAATGGCTCACACGAACAACTCAGGCAACAACAGGTGTTGGCGAGGATGCAGAGAAAGAGGATCTCTTTTGCATCGTTGGTGGGAGTGCAAGCTGGTGCAGCCACTCTGGAAAACAGTAGGGAGTTTCCTCAAAACACTAAAAACAGAACTACCCTACGACCGAGCCATTGCACTACTAGGTATTTATCCACGGGATACAGGTGTACTGTTTCGAAGGGACACAGGCACCCCCATGTTTATAGCAGCACTATCAACAATAGCCAAAGTATGGAAAGAGCCCCAATGTCCATCAATGGATAAATGGATAGAGAAGATGTGGTATATATATACAATGAAGTATTACTCAGCAATCCAAAAGAATGAAATCTTGCCATTTGCAGCTACGTGGATGGAACTGGAGGGTATTATGCTAAGTGAAATTAGTCAGAGAAAGACAAATATCATATGACTTCACTCCTATGAGGACTTGAAGAGACAAAACAGATGAACATAAGGGAAGGGAAACAAAAATAATATACAAACAGGGAGGGGGACAAAACAGAAGACACTCACAAATATGGAGAACAAACTGAGGGTTACTGGAGGGGGTGTGGGAGGGGGGATGGGCTAAAAGGGTAAGGGGCACTAAGGAATCTACTCCTGAAATCGTTGCTGCACTATATGCAAACTAATTTGGATGTAAATTTAAAAAAAATAAATTAAAAAAATGTAAAAAACTAAATAAAAAAGAAAAAGTAAAAAAAAAAATAAAAGTTCTCAGGCAAGATTTAGTAAAGGTAAGACTAAACAGATCATATGGTCCTGATGCTGTAGCATTTCTTAAGTGGTATTGTAGATGGAAAAGAAGTCTCAGTTGAGTGGACAAAAGTAACTAAAGATATAAAGTTGAAGATGTACTGATGTTTGTTTGAAAAATACAGTAAGGTCTAGAAAAATATGAGCTTCTGGCTACCAGGAAGGCTGATGCCTACACTTTGTTGGGGACTTTTGCTGTTGTTGTTGAGTGGGTGGGTGTCAGTGGGGAGACAGTAAAAGGGGGAAGAAAATTTAGTAAATTTGAGGCATATGTCTCTAAACATTACAGAAAGGGTGGGAACCATCCCCTCGGGAACAGCTCTGATTAGCTGACCCCAGCATGGGGGCCTAAGCGATTAATGATATTTGGTTCAGGAATCCCAGCAAGCATAACACAGAGACACCTCTGAGTCAGCCTTGGGGTTGCTGAGAGTGAGGGTAAATATGGGTCCAAACTTAAAGGCCTTTGCTTCCCCAGTGCCTAAGGGAACTGGCTTTGGACTGTAATTGGAAGCAAGGATGGGCTAGAAAGTGAGGCTAGAGAGATCTGTGAGAGTCAAATCTGAAATTTACGTAGCTTGCATACAGTTTGCCTCAAGATTTCCTCAGACATTCCAGCCCCAGCTAACAAACTCCCAAATTACGAACATCCCTTACGTATGAATGGCCTCCCTGCTTTCCACTTTCCCCTCTGATGCCACCAACTATGAGTCTCCTTTCTTTCCCGTACCATTGGGCCTCCATGTTCCCCCACGTACCATCCCTCAGTGGCGTAGATGACTGACCCGTGCACTCATCCCCAGACCCCATAAGCACTGTCCTTTTCTTCTCCCCCCCCCCCCCCCCCCCCCACCCGCGTCCCTCTTGCTTATAGGAACAGCAGCAGCATTGTTCTCCTGGTTTTCCCTTCCTCCACATTTTCTCCCTTGGGGACATCGTTTCCTCATTTTCAGCCCTTCCTCAACCTAGGTTCCAGGGGTGTGTGGCTTCGTAGGTGGGGAGCAAGTAGTGGCAGAAACAGAACTTGACTTTGATTCAGACTCTCCTGGATTTGCCTCGCAGGTTTGGTTTCCTTATCTGTCAAATGCGAAGAGCGATCCCTGTTTTGCCTTCCTCAAAGACTTCTTGAGAATAGCAAAATCAAACTGAATTAGTGGAGAAGAAAGTACTTTGCCAACTCCAAACACCTGTACCCATGTCCTGAGTGGAGATAGGAAAATACAGAGCCCAAGGCAGACATGCCGAGAAACCTAGAAACTAGGAGAAGGAGAGTGCACAAAATGGATTATGAAATTTTGCTTTGAGGCTTGGGGCCATTTTGTTGTTGTTGTTGTTTCTGAGTGAAAGCAATGTTCTTTTGTGAGCTGAAAACAATCCTGATCAAGGCTAGGTAAGAGCAGCGCTAGTGATGCATCTGTATCCATAAGCTTTGAAGTAAAATTAGACATTAAAACAAAACCAGTGCCCTCAATCTCTAAAGCCCTGGAAAGTGGCCCGAAGTCGCCTTCAGCTTCTCCACAAAAGTCTCTATCTACCTCCTTATTTTTCTTAATTAAGTCTGATTTTCCTTAAGCAGGCTTCAAGATAATCAAACAGTTCTTACGCAAATATACAGTGTTTTGTTTGCTGGTATTACAACACGATAGAGAACTGGTGCATATATATTTTTAAAAGTATCTAATTGTGCCCTTTGAAAATATACTTTCGGATGTTTAAAAAGCAGCTCCACTGTCACTTTTGTGTTTCAAAATGTACTTGTTTTAAACTTCCAAACATACAACATTTTGGCCATATTATGTCTTAAATAGGGTTCTGTGGGCTAAGCCTTGGACCCTAACCAGAAAGGCAGCCTGTTGATAACAGCATAAAATTAGGAGTCAGAACTTGGTTTGAGTCACAGCTCTGACACTTATTAGCTATGCGACCTTTGTTTTTGTAAAGGTCAGTTTTCTCTTCTACAAAATGGAGAGAATCCCTACCTTTCTGGGTAGCCGTAATGACCACAGATTATATGTATTTACTTTCCTGTTCCTGCCGGAACAAGTGGCCTCAAACTTAGTGTCCTAAAATGACACAACTTTATTATCTTCTGGTTCTGTAGGCTAGAAGTCCTACTGGGTCTCAATGGGCTAAACTCAAGGTGTCAGCAGATCCGTGTTCCTTCTGATTGTCTCTCTGGGGGAGGATCTGTTCACTTGCCTTCTCAACTTCTACGGGCTTCCTGAATTCTTGACTCCTTCCTCCAATATTCATAGCTAGCAATATTGCATCCGTTTGACCATGCTTTCATAATCACATCTCCCTTTTTCTCCTTTCTGTTCTCCTCTTGTATTTGTAGGGACCCTTGTGATTATGTTGGACCCACCTGGATAATCCATGATAATGTCCCCCAAATAAAGGTCAGTGTATTAGCAACCTTGATTCAATCTGCAGCCTAATCCCCCCTTTTCCATGTAACCTAACATATTCATAAGTTTCAAGGATGAGGATGTGGATATCTTTGGAAGAGAGGTCATTATTCTGCCTTGCACACACACACACACACACACACACACACACACACAATGCAAAAATTGTTTTGAACAACTTTAAATTTGCAGACAATTTCTAAAGAGAATTTTCTCCTAATATGAGCATCTTATACTACCATGGTACGCTTGTCACAATTAAGAGGCCCCTACTGGTATGTTAGTATTAACTAAACTGCAGACTTTATTAAGATTTCCACTAATATCCCTTTTGTGTTCTAGGCTCCAATCTAGGATACAGCATTGCATTTGGAGAGCTGTTGATTTTAATAACAATCTTATGTGTAGTATTTCTGTGACAAAATATATTCCTATTTCCAAGCAACTGATTTAATTCATGTTAGGATTTCCCATAACAACAAAACAGACAGAAATCCTTTGCACTTCAAGCGATATTTACACCCTCCCTCCCTTACACATATTTATTAAATACCATAGTCTAGATATTCTTCTAGGCCCTGGGGATACAGAATGAACACGGACAAGAATTGTTGCCCTCGTGTAGCTTACATTCTAGTGGTGGTGGTGCTGGGGAATAGACAATCAACAACACAAGCAAGTAGAATATATAGCTTGTATATGAATGCAATGAAGAAAGATAAAGCAGTTAATAAAAGAAAGAAAAATAAAGCAGGGAAGGAGACAGAAAATGCTGGATATGTGCAGGGCAATTTAAAACAGTCATATATGCAAAGCCTGAAAGAGAAGAGGGAGTGAGCCTTAGGGACACCTGGGAGGAGATTGCTCTAGGCAGAGAAAACAGCTGGAGCGAAGTCCCTAAGGCAGGAGCTATCTGATAGGTTGGAGAAAGAACAAAGAAGCTAGGACTGCTGGAACAGAGTGAATGAGGTGATTATGTAGAGTCTTATAAGCCATTGCAAGGATTTTGGCTTTGACTTTGAGGGAGATGGGAAGTTTCAAGCAGAGAGATAATTTGATTTTTCATCTCAACCATATCAACTCTGTATGTCGTGCCGAAAACAAACTGTAGTGGCACGAAACTTGCAAGAAAACCAGTGAGGAGTCTATTGCAATCATCCAGGTAAGAGATGATGGTCCGGATCAGGGTGGTCGTAATGGAGGTGATGAGAGGAGGTTAGACTCTCGTTATATTTTGGAGTAGTGTCGACAGAAGTTACTGGTAAATTGGATGTGAGGTATTTGAAAAAAGAAGGGATCAAAGGTGCTATCGATGTTTTGGGCCTAAGCAACTGGAAGGACGGAGAGCCCATTTTCTGACATAGTGAGGACCGGAGGAGGAGAAGATTTCAGCAGTGGGCATGGGCAGAGAAGGTATATTAAAAGTTTGATTTTGTATGTGTTAATCTTGAGATGTCAAATGTATGTGTGGTGTGTGTGTGTGTGTGTGTGTGTGTGTGTGTGTGTGTGTATACACACATCAGTGGAGCTCTGAAGTGTAGGAAATTGGATACATGGGTATGAAGTTCAAGGAAGGGATCTGGGCTGGAGGTATAACTTTGGGAGTTGTCAGTTTTTTAATTTAAAGCCATTAAACTAGACGAGATCACTAAGGAAGGGATTGCAGAGAGAGAATAAAGGACCCAGTAATGATCCCCACAGAATTTCAATATTAAAAAGGGAGGGAGGTGAGGGTGAAACAGCAGTGGCGACTAAGAAGGAGAGGCCAGTGAGTGGAAGAGGACCAGGAGAATATGGAATGCCAGGGGCCAACGCGAAGCAAGTGTTTCCAGGAGGAAGAAGTGGGTAGGAAGAAAGAAATGGGTAGTAATTGGAGGAAAATATAAGATTTAAGCATTTTTTTTTTGATGGGAGAAGTAGCAGTATGTATACTGATGGGATGATCCAGTAAGATGTGAAAATTGATGTGGTAGGAGAGAGAGAAGTGAATTTCCGGGAGACTGTTCTTAAGTAGGTAGAATGGAATGGGTTTGAGGGCACAAGTGGAGAAGGGGCCTTAGCTAAAAGCACAGAGAGTTCATCTAAGGCAATGGGGTGGGCAGTGTGCGTACGCAGACGGAGGTCAGCTGGTCGCAGGGGTATGGGCAACAACTTGTCATCTGACTGTGGGATAAACAAAGTCGTCAGCTGAGAAGAGTGAGGAAGGTTGTGGGGGTTGGGGAGGAAATTAAGGTATTATTTGTTAAGAAGACTGGGATAATGAATGAATGAGTATATGTAATAAAATTGCTAGGCAACATTGAGGGCCCACTTGAGGAGAGTGGTCATGAAATTAAAAATGAGACCAGTGACCAGTTGGTGTGTTTTCCCCAGGCATGTTTAGCTGCACAGATGCAGGTTCAGAGGAGGCAGAAAATCTGATTAAAACAGAAAGTATAATGATTGGCTATGGAATCTAAGCTGTGTAGTGAAGGAGGTGAAGACGATGAGGGGTAAGAAATGGCGGAAAGGGGATAGGATCAATGAGTTATAGGTCCTGATGGGATTGCTGGACTGCTGGAGTACAGTACCAGAGGAAAAGAGTGGAAAAATAAGAATTGTAGTGGGATGGTGGGGTGCATAAAATTCACATTACAAAGGCAGTGTGGTTACTCGCAATGACCAGCTCTAGGGTCTGGTCATGAGAGTGAGTGGCTGAAATGGGAGAGTAGAACAAGATCACTAGAGATGACGAGGCCAAGAAATTGAGAGTTGGGGGGTGCAGGTAAGATTGTCTTTGTGCATTCTTGAACTGACCAAGAATTAAAGCAGATGTTGCATCGGAGAGAGTGACAGTGTGCCAAGAGCTAAAATATTCAAGATATCTGGGGTCTGTGGATGACTGCTACAAGGAGGGCACAGGAAGTGGTTGGGTCTGATGACGTGAGCTTCAAAATGAAGGTGTTTTGGTGGAGGAAAGAAGAATATTCTAGAAATGGCAATGAAAAACAAGGACACCTACTCCTCTAGACACAGTAATATGGGGGGGGGGGGATTGGCACGAAAGAAAACTTAAGAAGACAATAGGGGAAAGGATGTCCTCAGGGGAGAGTTGAGTTTCAGTTAGAGCAATAAAGGGAAAGTAATTTTTACAGATAGGACCAAGATTATAGGAAAAACCGTTTCGGGAAAGAGGAGCGGACTTTGATGTAGAAATATTTGGTCCCCTGTGTGGTGGAGGCAGAATATTGCCTGTGTGTCCCAGGTTCTGTTTCATCTTACATGGTTTTCATAGAGACTTGCAAAAGGAGTTCTGTAGAGTAAGACATAGTCAATGTATCTCTAGCAGTGGGCACAAAAGAGGGGGTCCCTGATCCGTCAACATAAATGTTGGTATCTGCTGGAACGTTCTGTCCACTCCATTAAGAAACAGAACTCATCAGGCTGCCATAGCCTGGTGACTATACTTTGGATCCATCTGGCGACCTTGTGTTGATTTCTGTATTCTTCAAACAACGTTTGGACTTTAATTTAGTTTTCCGAGTTATCTTTTTTTTTTTTTTTTGGTCCTGACAGAGGATGTACTGGCTCACTGGCATTTCTTTCTTTCAGTGTAATCAATTGGCTTCCCATTTAATCAGTGAGTCTTATAAATTTGGTTAGCATGAGTCAGCCCCCTGAAGCTTGACCACCTCTATATGAATGCCATCCAAATCCAGTTCCTGAATTTGTTAAGCTGAGGGCCAGACGCTGGCACTCATGGTGACCCCAGTAATGTGGCCCAGCCTGAAGCAACTGTGTCTGCTTTCTCCATAGATTTACCGTAATTCTCTTCTCCTAAGGATGTGTCAAAAAGAGAATAAGGCCAAGCCTTTGATAAGTGCTCCGTTGTTTAAACAACAAAAACTGTTGCATCAGATTGTTTATTCTTATGCAAATATGATAGGAGGTACAAAGGAACAATGTGCTTTGGCAAACATTTTTGTGAAGTTTACACACCCTGTTTTCTCAAGAACGCTGGCTGTGGGAGTTGGCTGCCTTATTATTATTATTTATCATTATATTTCGGCTGGCCTTATTTCAGAAAAGCAAAGCCCAGGCGGCCAAAGGAATTAGTGCAGTGATGGATTAGAATTCTCAGTCCACAGATGCCAGGGCCATGTTCTGGAGAGCCATGTTTCTGTTCCGAAGCACCTGAGAATTAGCAAAGGTCCATCAAATGGAATGATCTGCATGAATGAATATTCTAATCCTTTTTGACTTTAAAACCCACAGTTCTGGGACTAGTTGACTCCCTTCCTTGCACAAAGACTGTCTCTATTCATTGTCTGAAGCACCAAAATTCAAAACGTTAATGGACCCAGCCATCCAAATATCTCCTAGTAATGAGGAAGGATGGTTATCTCCATATCTCAGTCGCTCCCTTAACCCTCTTCCCTCTCTCCGTCCCCCTCCCCGTGTGTGTGTGTGTGTGTGTGTGTGTGTGTGTGTGTAGAGCTTGCATCATTGTTAGGTTAAAAATTAAATTATGAAAAGCCAGAGTCAAAGTAAAGCAATAATGCTGGGGCCAGTCTATAGACTTTCAATATGTATGCAAATTGGCCAAGTAGAAAGGAAAGTGGCAGAAACATCTATGATCCCTTCCCAAACACCCATTAATTTATGAAATTCAACTGAAAGAAGAGAAGAGTTATGAATACTGTAAGGTTTGGCCAACCAAACCCAGCCTGCTTCCTGATTTCATATGGCCAGTTACGTAGAATGTTTTTCACATTTTTAAATGATGGAAACAAAAGGAAGAATCACATGTCGTGACACTTAAAAATTGTATGAAATTCAGATGTTAGTGCTTACAAGTAAAGTTTTATTGGAACACAGCCGTATCCATTCGTTTGTGTGTTGTCTGTGGCTGCTTTCACGCTACAATGGCAGAGTAATTGCAACAGAGGACATATGGCTCACAAAACCATAAATATTTGATATCTGGCCCTTTAGAGAGAAAGTTTGCCAATTCCTCAGCTAGAATGATGAATGGCTATTTGGTTTTTATTAGATGATAACTATTTATCAGCTCACATCCTTAAACCCAAACCTGAAGCAATTTGGGGCAGGACAAAATGGGTATTTAATTATCTTTTCTGTTAATTGATTCTTCAATAAAAATCTTTAGCAGTGAATTTAACCGCAAGTATAAACTCAGCAAAGAACTGTTCTCTCTTTTTATATTCCCAGTGAATTCACAGAGGTAGCACACCAGATAGTAATTTGGAAGTTGATATTAGAATTCAAACTATCATTTGCGACTCCAGCTTTTCATTCTGTCTAGTTATGTGAATATAAACTATCCATCTGGAACAGAGCTGAGCAAGAGGAAGAATGAGAGCCTGTTACAATATTGAATTCACAATCAGGAAAATAGGAGAGTGTCTTTGGATACGAAAAAAACCTGACTGCTAAAAGTAAAAATTCGGCAAAATGGCTGAATGATAGAATGGGTGCGGCTATTAGTTATTGGATTAGTTAGGGGATTAGTTATTGGAAAGTGAGGTCATCTCCCCACATATGAAACAAACAGAGAAAGGGGTGGAAACTATCAAAAAAAAAAAAAAGTTGAGGCATTTGGGATCAACCCGACTCCATGAAGTTCTCGGTGCTTAGGCTCCTCTGTCTTTCTGTTGCCACCATTCTCCATGTGTGACTTCCATCCTAAATTTACTTCACAGTCCAAGGTAGCTGCTGGTGCTCCAGCCATCTTGTCCGTATTCCAAACAGCCAGATGAAGGAAGTGGGAGGAAGAGTAAAATGGACGCATTTCCCAGTTTTGTCAGTTGTCTTTAAGGAGGTTTCCTGGAAGTCCCACCCAGTGCTTCTGTTAAATTTATTGGCCAGAGCTTGATCATGTGGTCACGCTTGACTAAATAAGGAATGAAAAATGTGGTGTTTACTCCAGGCAGCAGTGTACTTAGCTAAAAATTGAGGTTTGGTTTCTGAGGAAAAAGGGAAAACTGGACTTTGGTTAGGCAGTTCGCAGTGTCGTAAACAAGTCCTGTTAGGCAAACTGGCATTCGATTACGAGGGCAAATACATACTCATAAATCTTATTATTTGTGGACCCTCTCTGAAAGGGGTGTACTAACACTAAAAAGTAATGCAGTAAAGAGAAAGTCACGACAGATAAGGAACCAGTGGTGTGCTAAATATTTAACAACTGACTCTTTGGGGGGAAGAGCCCTGATTTGTAGTCTTTGGTGATTTGCGTGGTACATATAGTCCCCTGATGGCTGACTTCAAGCTACCAACAACATGATGTCGCTGAACACAGAGTTGAGAGAAGTTGCCAACCTTTGGCTCTTGTGGGCCAGTGGGAGTGGGCTCCATCACACCAATGCAAGAAACAATCACGAACAACAACCAAAAATGTAAAAACTTCGGTTAAGGCTAAGTAATTGCTAACGTGTAAGGCAAAAGCAATTCATAAGAATCTGAAACTGACCTCTCAAACGGTCATACCTTGAGAAAGAAGACAGGGGACAGTGAGGCCAGAGAGGTTAGCGATAGCGTGCTAAAAGATCTTATCTTGTTTTAGAGAAAGGACCTAGAGGCTTGTTGGTTGTAGGTATTTATAGAATAAACTTCGGCGTTTAAGATTTTAAGGCAATTACTAGAAAAACAGAAACAGGATGCTTAGCTTCCAGAACACTAGAGGAAAAAACTGAAGGAAAGAAAACCAATCGATGCAACTGTAGTAGACATTCATCATTCTTTTTGGATTTTCAGTATCTTTGCACGTTCTCCTTACGTTTGGGAAATTTTCTCTCTCGAAGAGTCTGAACCTTCCACGGTAGAAGCCATCAAGTTGCTTTCCCAGCCTCCCTTGGGGCACAGTCATGTGACCTAGATTTAATCAGACCCACCCACATGACACTTTGAATCGGAAGGAGGAGGAGACACTATGAGGACATCCTAGTAAGGGTGGTGATAGATGCAGCCAGCCAGCCAGAGGTAGCATGGCTGGGGGCTCAGCACTCGAGTTTCCGTGGAAGGAGTCCTGCAGTGTGATTTGAATGTGATTAGTATGTTGACTCTACACTTGATTCTCTTAACTTCCCAGAGATTCTGCGACCTGAAATGCTAAAAAAAAAAAAAAAAAAAAAAAAAAAATCATTTGTTGTTTTAAAGTAGCTAAAGTGAGTTTCTCTTTTTAATGTTTACTTATGTTTCAGCAGGGGGAGGGGGCAGAGAGAGAGGGAGACACAGAATCCAAAGCAGGTTCCAGGCTCCGAGCTGTCGGCACAGAGCCCGACGCGGGACGCGACCTCATGAACCGTGAGGCCATGACCTGAGCTGAAGTCGGACGCTTAACCGACTGAGCCACCCAG
>NW_024420501.1:1283969-1292672 GCF_014898765.1 Herpailurus yagouaroundi
GGGGGGGGGACTAAAAGTCCTGAGGAACATCGACAAAACAGAAAAGGAGAAGAAGAAAAAAAATAAATAAATAAATGAAAGGCACCATAAATGTGAACGAATTAAATTCCATGATTACTTTCAGGTTGGGTTGAAACTCTTAGCATATGCAGTTTATACGTGATATATACCTAACATTAAATGATAAAGTTTGAAAATGAAGACTTGGGAAAAATAGAGGACTAACGATATTTGGAATTGAATGAAAATAAAGGAACTCCATATTAAAATCCTTGGTGAGCGGCTAAAACAGAAGAAAATTAGAGTGTTTATAAAAGAAGAAAACCTGAAATTTAATGGAATAAGTATCCAGCTCCAGATGCCAGGAGAAAACCAGCCTTACTAAAATGGAAACTAGGCAAAACTACACCTGTCTCATAAAACCAAAAGCTAATTCTTTTTTTTTTTTTCCAAACGTTTATTTATTTTTGGGACAGAGAGAGACAGAGCATGAACGGGGGAGGGGCAGAGAGAGAGGGAGACACAGAATCGGAAACAGGCTCCAGGCTCTGAGCCATCAGCCCGGAGCCTGACGCGGGGCTCGAACTCCCGGACTGCGAGATCGTGACCTGGCTGAAGTCGGACGCTTAACCGACTGCGCCACCCAGGCGCCCCTAAAAGCTAATTCTTTAAAAAGACCAATAAAATGATAAAAATAAACCCTTTGACAAGTCTAAGAAAAAAAAAGAGATTTTTAAATAAGCGACCTATTCAAGAAGGAAAACATAATCGATATTGAAATATTAAGGGGCGCCTGGGTGGCTCAGTTCGTTTAGCGTCTCTCGTTTTCGGCTCAGGTCATGATCTCACGGGTTCGTGGGATTGAGCCCCGTGTCGGGCTCTGCACTGACAGCACAGAGACTGCTTGGCATTCTCCTCTCCCTCTCTCTCTCTGCGCCCCCGCCCCAACTTGTGCGTGCACGCTCTCTGTCTCAAAATAAGTAAGTAAACATTTTTTAAAGAGAAATACTAAAACATTTTCAGAGATATGGGTAGACCTCTTTTGGTGTAATTTTGACTCTTCAGATCATTATTAATATTTTGCATATTCAAAAGTGAAGTTAAATCAATAAAGTTGAGAGAACCCTAAAATGGGATACAAATGGACCTAATTGTAGACCAAATCAATAGCATAACCAACACAGACGAAGAAAAAAAAACTAACCCAAGTAACTTTTGACCATATACCCTCAGTCTAAAGGTTAAAATAAGCAAATCTTGAACTTTTCTTAGTAAGTCTGCGGTTGGTAGTAGTGTTAGTGTAACGATTCTAAAACTGTTTTGTGTGTGTTTATAGGACTGAGCGAATGAACAATTCTATTAACATTGTTGAGAGCTGGGGTTCTCTCTGTGAGAGAAGGAAAATCCATCTTTGGAAGGAGGGAATATGAGGAAGAAGCCAGTAGTGTTGGATTGGAATTAAAGGTAGCAGTAGGAAGTCATTGCTAACTCTGCTGATAGGGCCGAGGAGTAGTAACAACCCAGATATTACCAAGCACCTGGTTTCCCAGTATCAGTTTCCAATAAAAGGAACCAGAGACTTTTCGAGAAGAGGCTGGTTCTAGGACTAGGGAAACTGGGACCGTTTTGTTGGGCCAAAAAGTAAGATAGTGATGGAACACCAATGGGGCATGTCAGGGGAGGAAGGGGCTGGCTTGAAGGGTGTCTCTGACCAAATGGCGTCAAATTTACCATCAGAATGAATCACGAGAGTAATAGATTTGACACATTGAATAGAAAGAGAATCCACGAGTCCAAACTGATACTGAAAGCCAAAAACGAACAAATAGAATCAATACACTAAAAAAGGAGAGAGAAGGGACAATTCTTCTCTACAGCAGAATGCTCACTAACAAACGTAGTGGGGCTAATGGGGTTTGAAATCAATATTTTGCAATTTACATAGTAATACTTGATTTAGGCAAGAAGCTAAAAACCATTCGGTGCAAGCTTGTTAAAGCGAATCAAAGTTATTTCCCCACAGATTATTTAATAATTATAAAGAGGAAAGGGCATGTTTATGATGGAGAAACCTGGTAGGCACCACCTTAACAAGGTGAACGTCCCCCAAAACATGGAATAAACTGACATCACGTGCCTCCTGCTGTGACGCGTGGAGAAGGGCTCAGCGTTACTTCCGTGGTATTCGACAACTGAATACAATACGTGATCTTAGATTGGAGCCTGGATTAGAAACTTAATTGCTACAAAGGACTTAATTGGAATAATTGGTGCGGTTAGAACTTGGAATGTATATTAGGTAAAAATATTTTATCGGTGTTAAAGGTCTCGAATTTGATCATTTTTGTTACTATGTAAGAAGAAATCCTTATTTTTGGTGGACAGGCTGAGGTTTCTGGTGGCGAAGGGTTATTCATTTCTGCGATTCACTCTCACCATAGTTCAGGCACAGCATAATACTTGTATATATTCATGAAGAAATAATGCACATGTGGAAAAATGTTAATCAAATTATTTTTTAAAGCTACTGTTTACCACCGTATGCCAGTAAATTGGACAATCCAGGGACAAATTTCTAGGAAAAAAATGTTGCCAAGGTTTACTCCGGGATGGCTTTAGAATTGGAATTGTTCTATTATCCTAGGAGAAATTTAGAAAATGCATAATCCCTTTGTTATGTAAACTCTTCCGGACCATAGAGAACAAGAGGAAACACAAATGCAGGTCTCATGCTAATGTGAGGGACCCGCAGAAGTCTCCACTTTATGTTCGAGCCCTGTGTTCGCCCTGGCATGTCATTGTAATAAACAGCCAGCCTAGGACAGTAGACAGTAGACAGACCATCAGATGGGGAGTCAGTGGTCCAGGCTATCCTGCTAACTTTGCCTCTCAGCACAGCGGGGACTCGAGCAGGCCATGTAGCTTCTCTGAGCTTCCATTTCACCCTATAAAAGGCAAGACCCTCTAAAATGGGGCCAGAGATGTTTGCTTTCTCTACCTGGCGATGTGTTGTGAGAGTCAAATAAGCTAACGCTGTAGAAAATGAAAAGCCCTGGGCACATACAAGAAATGCTAGACAAGAATTCAGGGAAGTCCGTGTGCATCTTGGGATTTGACCTGTATTTGTAATTCCTTTTCAACAAATGTCTAATGTTAAAAATAGTTACGCCTAGTCTGGGTCGTGAATTTGAAAAGGGCCAACGGTGGAATTTCCTAAACTTTTGTATGTTTGACGTTCTCTCTGCCTTGAAACACTTTACATAACCAAGGAATTGTCTCTTTCTTAAGGCTTGGTGACTCACGTGGGTGTGTAAATATATCATTACTCATTAGCTTTAACGACACATCCAAAAATCTCTCTCGATCCTGCTGGACCGGGGCAGGAAGTCCTGCCCCATAGCATTTTGTACTCGTGTCCCTGCTAGATGTAAGTTCTAAAAGGGAAGAAACTAGATCTGCCTTGCTCATCATTGTAGCCTCAGGGTGTACATAGCAGGTACTCAATAAATATCTGTTGAAAGATAGCTCTTATTGGGAAAAAAAAAAATGAATAGAAACCTTTGCCGAAAGGAGAGTTGTCACCTTCCAACAAATATTTTTGAACATGTATGATGTGGCGTACCCTGTGCTGAACAGTGTGGGAGCAATAGAGATGATCCCAAATCTTCTAGTTTCTGACAACTACCCGGTTCCCAGGCAGGGTCATTTTCTCCTTTGGATGCTGGGAAGTGACTGTTTGCAGAGTCACTCTGCCACCTTTTGGCTGTACCTAGGAATTGCACTTTCTCTGGCCTCTCCCGCATCCTGAGGGGAAAGTACAAGCATGAACTTGCTCTGTCGCCCCAGGACGGCAGCACGGTCCATTTATCCATCCCACAGACACTCCCCGGACTCATGCCTCATGCCAGATTCCGTGCCAGGGGCTGGAGATACAGTGGAGGAAAAGCACACATGGTTCTTACCCTCAGGGAGTTTACAGTCTGGTTTAGGGGAAGAGAGGGAAACAAACATGTAATTACACAAATGATTACCTACAAATGTGTTCAGTGCTATGGAGGAGAAGTACGAGGTGCCGTGAGAGTATCCTGTGTCCTCCTACCCTGCTTCTTTCCGGAACAGAAAGCTCGCCTTGTTACAGTCTGATACCCCAACCGAAGCTCATGAAATGGGAATACGATGCATTTTGCTACCCAGCCAGAGGAGCAGGAGGTGCAGAACTATGATCAGAGGGGTTGGGGCAGTTTGCGTGGCTTGGATTTTCACAATACCCGGGCTTACCTTTGGTCCAAACCCAGGCCGCTATCCAAATGAATCCATTCAAGGGGGCTTGCTGCCCAACAATTAAAAACTCTAGCTTTCAATAATAATAATAATAGCTGATATTTATCGAGAGTGTACTTTGCGCCGGGCACTGCAAGGCATTTTAAATGCGGCATCTAGCAGAGCATTCACAACAACCCTGTGTGGTAGGTATTATTATCGTTCCTGTAAGAACAGTGGTGGGGACGGGCACAGGGTCTGCCAGAGGATTGCCCGCTTTGAATCCAATGATGCCATCTTCCAGCTGTGTAACTCTGGGCAATCTACCCCACACTCTCTGTGCCTCCATTTCCTCGGGTGCAAAATGGAGGTTGGAAGAGTACCCCACTTTATAGGGTTGATGGAAAGAGTGAATGGGTCAGTATGTGCACTTAGAATAGTGCCCGGCACGCAGTGGGGGCTTAATAGGTATCAGATGGTATTTATTTATTTATTTATTTATTTATTTATTTATTTTTTACGGATGAGGGCCTTTGGGCTTAAGTAACGTGCCCAGTCTCCTGTAGGCACTGAGTGGTGCGGGTGAGCACACAGGCCATCTGATTCCTGAGCCTGACCCGCATGCTTGTCCACTGTGTTATTGTGAATACCCTGTTCCTGGGCACCTTCTGTTTCTCTGGCAACAGAAGTCTCAACTGACTCTGCACAGTAACATTCTGAAATCATTTCGCCAAGCCTTGGTCTTAGCTGAACGCTGGCAAGAGGCGGTTTTCAGTAAGCACTTACTGTTCCATTCCCCAGGAGAAGATCACACAAGTACATTGTAGAAATAATCTCTCCTTTGACATTGATAGACACCCTGGAACAGGGCCGCTTTCATCAACACTGTTGTTTGCAGGTGATATCTTTGGAACATGATGTAGTCACCGTGCAAAGAAAAGAGCTGTAAAGCCAACCTGATCCGGATTCAAATCCCAGCTCTCCCATTTGACCCCAGACCAGGCCTTTCTTTTGCCAGACCTTCAGTCCCCTCATATTGAAAATGAGGGTGATAACAAGTAGCTCATAACCTTGGGAGAAGACAGTAAAAGATCACCTATCTCAAATGGCTTAGCAGAGTACTGGAGTTGAAACGTAACAGATTCCAACTCTCTCCCATCACGGGGTTAGTGGTTGTGTTTACCAAAATGGTGAAGGGGCTGGGGAGAATCCAAACGGTAGGCAAGACTAAAAAGCCACCATATGGAAAGAACAGAGGGAAAGGGGGAAGAAAGGCGGATGGGAGATGTGAATAATTTCATTCTGGGCTCAGGCCCAAATTCCAGAGCAAGGGATATCTTCTTAGCGAAGTCAGCCCCGATCTGTGACTGTCCCAGAGAGGACTTGCCTCCGAGAGGAAGATTAACGGAAGGGTTGAAGGGAAAGACAGGTGGGACGTGTCTTCTCCTGGCCCTCTCCTCCTCTGGCCTTCACGGTGCCTACTCCGAAGGCTCTCTGTTCCTGGAGCTGAGGGCCACTTGCCTCGGAAGCCACATCACGCTAAATGGATGTCTTTTGGTATACTTTCTTGATCCCTTGGTTATCTGGACAAATGTCATGTTGAGGCGGATTCTGGACACAACTTGCCCTGCTCCCTGAGCCATGGTCCTGCCGAATGAAGCCTTTGGGAGGGAACTGGGTTCATGGCAAACTGGGTGGGAGAAAACCTCCCAACTTTGCCTAGGCATTCAGGGCTCAACTTGCTCAATTTGGAACGATGCAAATGGTAATTCAAACAAGATAGAAGCTACGGAAAGCTGGTGCTATGTCAGATGCGGAGCTGGGAGCCTAGACGGTCAACTTTTAAGATGTCTCAGGGGTGGGGGTTCTGCAATATTTAGTTTCTGGGGCCTGTTGTAAGTGAGCCAGAGGCTTCAATTGTCTCCGTAATGGCAGAGGCTCCGTTTCGAAGCCTTGAGGGAGAGCTTGTAAATACAAGTTACTCCTCCCAACAGGGAGTCAGCGCCACAGCAGGGACATTTGTTGTGACTCCGCTATGCAAACTACATGGTCATAGAGACCTGGCTTTCAAAATAGCCACCTTCACCTATAAGAGGGGCAGGTGAGAAGTCCTCTCAAAGAGCTCAATGGGGGCAATCAAGCGTGTGAACGTGACTCCTCCACCTTATCCCTGAGCCTGCAAAGCAAAGAAACCAATGTGTCAAATACTCTGTGAACAGTGAAGCCTAGGCATTCTGAGAATGTGGTGGCTGGAGGTGGTGGGTGCTGTGAGGTTGGTCAGGTTGGTTACACTACAAGGCAGGAGACAACAAGAAGACCACGTGGCTCTAACACAGGATCTAGGTTCAGGAGGGATTATGGTGGGGTAGGCCGTGTGGGGATCACCAGAGGGGAGCCTCCTAGGAGAGGCTGGGTCGTCTGGACAGTAGGGAATAGGATAGATGGGGAGAAAGTTGTGTTAGGAAGAATGGGCCCTTTCCCTCTTTCTGATCTCGTGATCCCATCTTGCACCATGCTCCTGTATTTAGATAAGGAATGCTCGTGCCGAAGTGGTCACCCCCAAACTCTCAATTGTGGGTCCTACTCCAAGCACCCAGGGACCAGATGCCTTCCATTTTGTGGCTCTGAAATCTTCAAGGGATTTGGAATGGTCTGTTGGTTCTTTTGCAGCCAACAAGTAGGTGAAAGAAGAGAGAAAATCACTGTTGGAGGGTTTTATAGACCAGTCCTGGAAATGGCATAGTTCACCTCTGCTCACATGCCATTGGTCAGAACTCAGTCACGTGGCCACAGATAATGGCAGAGAAGTCTGGGAGATGAAGTCTGGCTCTAGGCACACTAAGAAGAGAACACAGGTAGGGGTGAGCATGTTCTTCCAACATGCCAACATCCTTTCTCCCTCAGAGCCCTTGTAAGTGCTGTTCCTGTGCCTTTTATACACGATCACCCCTTGATTGGCTGATGAAAAGTCACTGCCCCAGAAAGGGCTTCCCTGATCCCTCGCAGGAGGGTCCCACCCTGTCACATTTAACTCTTATGTCTTCTTCATAGGACTGCGGCGGCAGGGACTCGCCACCTGAAGTTGTTTTGTGTGTTTATTGTAGGTCCCCTCCTGCTTGAGTGCGAGCTCCGGGAAATCAAAGACTGTGTGCTTCTCGTTCACAGCCGTATCCTTAGGGTCTAGGACAGTGCCTGGATCGTGGGATGTGATTGAAAGTTGACCAGTTAAAGGAATAGGTAGCAAGAAAAAAAAATTTCCTAGCAGCAGAATGCAGCTGAGAGGGCACAGAAAGGCTAGAGGCTGGGGGACTCGCTCCATGCTGGTCAGTTACATCACCTCATTTATTCCCCACAGCGGTGCCTATGTCGTTGGCACTATTATTATCCTCATTTTACAAATGAGGAAACTAAGGCACAAAGAACTTAACTAGCTTGCCCAAGGTGACACAACTGGTATGTGGGACAGGTAAGAGTGAAACCCAGGACTGTCTGGCTCAGAGTCTGTGCTCTTACGCCAGCACACTACACTCTTGTTTTCCTTGGGAGGTCATAGGAGCTTGGCTTCTGGAAGAGGTAGTGGAAATGCAGACGGGAGTGGAGACGCGGGCAAGCTTTGGGAATCTGGCATGGTTATCGGAGACTTGGTTTCCTATTCTGGTCAGGAAGGGAAACACATCCTTTATTATCAAGAAAGCTGCAAGGATGGGAGGCAACCTGGCACCCACCCCCATCCCACCCCCAACTTAGCCCACTCCTCTCTCGAGACAGATGTTCTGGAACACACTCAGGGAGATGAGGACAGAGGCGGAATGATTAGTCCATTGGAGCCTCAGGAAAACAAAGCGGAATGTTATATTTCAGAAGACAAGAAGGCCACATAACAAGTCAACCCCCCTCACCTCCGAAGAGTTGATTTAGTGCAAGTTGAATCATCTGCACCTGCCCACCCGTAGCAGTTACAAAACAAAATCAGTATAAAAATAGAAATTCCTCTGCTCGTCAGCTGAATACCTTGAGCGGTGAGGAAATGTGTGATGCATGCCTCAGATGAAAAACACAGTGAGTCTCGAACTCCAGTAGAGGGGTTAAATCACCTTTGCTGATTCCTCCTTCTCTGCTTGAATTCTAACTGCCCGAGTGTCTTGAGACTTAGTCCTTGTCCTTTTTATTCTCTGTCATCCCTCTCACTTTCTCCCTAGGTTCTCTCCTCCGGGGGATGACCTGATCTTTTAGGGCTTCTGAAAGTCTTCACTCCTTCAGGATCACAATCAAAACTGTCTAGATGCAGGAAAAGGCAGGAAGACTGAGTGATTAGTCTCACTTGGCTTGAGAGGAGTGTCTCTTAGAGCCGTACTCTCGGGGAAGGTGATCTTTGGAAGAGGGAAGGATTTGTAAACCAAGGGTTTAGGTTGTACGTCTTAATCTTGGATGTCTCAGAATTCC